>NW_003852397.1:13363547-13426200 GCF_000181295.1 Otolemur garnettii | reverse complement strand
AAAAAAAAAAAAAAAAAAGATAATGTGAACATTACTTCTTACACATCGATGTGTGATAAAAATTTGATGGCAAAAATCTTGAGGTCATAGTCTCTGGCTGACACCTTTAGATTCACATATATGGACTGTCCACCCAGTGGAGCAGAGGATGGTGTTCTTTTATGAGAACTAAAAATGAATGGCCATCCTACTTCTTAGGAGGGAAGGGAGGCTAGTGTTTTCCTCAGAAAACAGTTTTGTGTCCCTTTTAACATACAAATAGATGTGTTAGATCCCAAAGTTTAGTGGTAACATATACCATAGATATGCTTATCATAGAAAAACTTCTAATATGCATATGTTTCAATGGAGTTACTACTAGCAGTTCTTCATGACTATAAAATATTTTTTTTAAAAATTAAAATGTTTCTTTTTCTGTAAGCATTGAAAGTTTCTTGTAAGCCTCCAAGATAAATTAGCTATAAAACATAATTCTGTCTATGATTTCAACTTGCTTTATAGAATTGTTGCATTAAGTAGATGTTTGGGAATAGCTACAAGAATGATTATTTCTGTATTAGTCTAGTTTCTTAAGTCATTTAAAGAAAAGTAAATATCAAATTCAACTATCCATTGAAACCTCTCCTTTAATTTGTTACGATAATATTGCCCTCAATGTGAGAGTGCCCCATGGCATGCAGTTATCTGGAAGTGGTTCTGAGATGTTATGGTACTTGTTAAAAAGAACTAGATTCAGATTTTTATGTTTCATTTTATAGAAATGAAGTAGCAGTTTCTATTGTCATACTTTCGTTGTATTATAAACCACATTTTTGTATATTTTAAGGAATGTAATAGACTATTAAAGAGTCTTAAAAGTATTATTAAATTATGTTTTAAAAAAAATTACAATAGGAAAGAGAGCTGGAAGCAAACAAAAAAGAAAAACTGAAAGAAGCTCAACTTGAAGCCGAAGTGAAATTGTTAAGAAAAGAGAATGAGGCCCTTCGCAGACATATAGCTGTTCTCCAGGCTGAAGTTTATGGGGCAAGGCTGGCTGCCAAGTACCTGGATAAGGAACTGGCAGGAAGGTACGTAGTACTCGGGATGCTTATCCTCTCACGTGACAAACTGGATCAGTGAGGTTGACTCTTACCTCTTGTGGTAATGGAACATTAATCTTTTTTCTCAGAATTGTTTCACAGTTGATTATAGTTTACTGTTGTTAAATTAATATTGACTGCATTATATATTGCAGAGTTATTTACCCATAATAAATAAATATAGTTTACACACACATGCTCTGATGGTAACTTATTGTGAAATGGTAACAACTCTATAGAGCAGCACTTTTCATCTATGTCCAGCCTTGAAACATAACAGGTGATGTTCACAGGTACAGCAGAACTTCCATAAGGAATGTTTTGTGTGATCACAGAAATCCAATCTTTTTGTCACTCAAAGAAACATGTTGGAATTAAGTTAATGACAGTGATTTTGTCACAGTAATACACAGTTCTTCTTGCCTTGATTTTGTTAAGTTATGTATAGTTATAGTTATATATAGTGTCTCACATCTATAATCCTAGCACTTTGGGGTTTTTTTGTTTGTTTTTTTTTGTTGAGACAGAGTCCTATTATGTTGCTCTCAATAGAGAGCTGTGACATCACAGCTCACAGCAACCTCAAACTCTTGGGCTCAAGTGATTCTCTTGCTTTAGCCTCCCAAGTAGCCTGGACTACAAGTGCCCACAACAAAGCCCAGCCATTTTTTTTGTGTGTGTAGTTGTCATCGTTTGGCAGGCCTCGACTGGGTTCAAACCCACCACTACAGTGTATGTGGGTGCCACCCTAGCCACTCAGCCACAGGCACTGAGCCTAATCCTAGCACTTTGCAAGACTAAGGAGGGAAGATCACTTTAGGGCAGGAGTTCAAGTCCAGACTGAGCAATAATAAGACCCCATCTCTACAAAAGATAGAAAAATTAACCAGATGTGGTAACACATACCTGTAATCGCAGCTTCTCAGGAGGCTGAGGCAGGAGGATCACTTGAGCACAGGAGTTTAAGGCTGCAGTGAGCTGTAATGTTGTCACTATGTTTTACTAGACTAGAACAATAGAGAAAAAGACTGTCAAAATAAAATGACATTAAAAAATAATAATAATAGGTTTGGCACCTATAGCTCAAGCAGCTAAGGTGCCAGCCGCATACAGCAGAGCTGGTAGGTTCAGATCCAGCCCAGGCCCACCAAACAACAATGACAACTATAACCAAAAACTAGCTACTTGAGAGGCTGAGGCCAGAGGATCACTTAAACCCAAGAGTTTAAGGTTGCTGTGAGCTGTGACGCTATGGCACTCTAGCTGGGGTGACAACTTGAGACTCTGTCTCAAAAAACAAATAAAAGTAATAATAAAATAGTAAAGGAAAAAGTAAAATAAAATAGTAAAATGAAGTAAAATAAAATATTTTGTAAAAAGAAACTGTCATTAAAAGACATGTTTTCAAACATTTAATCTTCTCCAAAACTAATACTTAACAGTGTCTGAGTTTAATTAGTTACTTGGGTTATATCAAGACACATAATACACATTAATTGATATAATTCATGTTGTTATTTCTATTTAAATATGTTTTTAAGATGTATTTGAATGAATTAAGTATATAACTAAAGGCGTTCTTACTAGTTCCTGTTTTGAAATTTTTTTAAACTGGCTTTCACTTACATGTTTTTTCAGTTTTCATAGATATGAAGTATCTTTGTACTTTGTACCTTCAGAGTAAACCCTTGGGAAACTATGTACTGATGCTAGTGCCTAGTCCACCCCTCAAAGCACTTTTTATAGGATGAGTTCATGAACTCAGTTGTCAAACCTTTGTATATGCATTCCTGCTCTACATCTGTGCCGGCATCTATTGTTCTTGGACTTTTTAATAGAAGCCTTTCTAACAAGGGTGAGGTGGTGTCTTATTGTGGTTTAAATTTGCATTTCTCTGATGAGTAGTGATGTTGAGCATTTTTTCATATGTTTGTTGGCCATTTGTCTTACCTTCTTTGAAAAACTTCTGTTCATGCATTTTGCCCACTTTCTAATGGGGTTATTTTTTTTCTTGCTGATTTAAATTCTTTGTAGATTCTGGGTATTAGCCCTTTATCATAGGTATAATTTGCAATTACAGTAGGACCTCTGTAAGTTGACCACCCAGGAGACTGTAACAAACTTGTTAACACAAGAACTAGGCTTCTTGTACTTAGAGTACATGTGGTACAGGCTAGTCTATAAAAATTAGGCCAACTTAAGGAGATGGTTAATGTAGGGTAGTGGTCAAATGTGGAGGTTCTGCTGTATTTCTCCTATTCTGTAGGTTGTCTGTTAGCTCTGTTGATTATTTCTTTATCTGTGTAAAAGATAAAGCCCATCTATTTATATTTGTTGTTACTATAATTGCCATTGGAGTATTAGTTATAAATCTTTGCCTAGACTTCCTACATTTTCTTCTAGAATTCTTATAGCTTCGTGCCTATGTTTAAGCCTTTCATCCATCTTTAATTAACATAGATGGAATGAGTGATGAGAGTTAGAGGTCCTGTTTCATTCTTCTGCATGTGCATTCTTCTTCACCGTTTGTTGAATAGGGCTTCTTTCCCTGGCGTATGTCATCTGCTTTGTGAAAGATCAGTCGGCTGTAGGTAAGTGGTTTTATATCTGGGTTCTCTATTGTTCCATTGATCTATGTCTCCATTTTTATACAACTACAGTGCTGTTTTGGTTACTAAAGTCTTGTATTATAAGACTACAACTCTTATATCCAGTTTGTTCTTTTTGTTGAAGATTGCTTTGGCTATTCAGGATCTTTTCTGGTTCCAAATAAAGTGTAGAATTTTTTCTTCTAGATCTGTGAAAATATGCCATTGGTGTTTTGATGGGGATTGTAAGTCACTTTGGGTAGTAGAGACACTTTAACACCATTGATTTTGCTGAGCCATGAGAATTAATATGTTTTTCCATGTGTTTATGTCATTTGATTTATTTCCTCAGTGTTTCATAGTTCTTGTAGTAGAGATCTTTCACCTCTTGGTTAAGTATATATCTAGGTATTTTATTTTCTTTGTAGCTGTTGTTAATGGTATTAAGTCCTTGATTTGACTCTCAGCTTGACTGTTAATTGGTGTATAGAAATGCTGCTGATTTGTGTATATCGATTTGGTAACCTGATACTTCACTAAATTTTTTTATTAATTCAAGAAGTCCCTTGGTGGAGTCTTTGGGTTTTCTTGATTCAAGATTATATAGTCAGCAAAAAGTGATACTTTGGCTTCCTCTTTCTCAAATTGGATATCCTTTATTTCTTTCTCTTAACTGATTGCTATGGCTAGGACTTTCACCATTATGTTGAATAAAACTGATGATAGTGGGCACCCTTGTCTTGGGGTTCTAGTTCTTGACGGGGGGATGCTTTAACTTTTCAACCACAGTATGATGTTCGCTATGGTTTTGTCGTGTATGGCTTTTACTATTTTGAGATATGTTCCTTCTATACCTAGTTTGTTAAGGATTTTTATCATGAAAGGGAGCTGGGTTTTGATGAATGCTTTTTCTACATCTATTGAGATGATCATGGGGTCTTTTTTTTTTTTTGCTTCTTTTTATGTGGTAAATCACATTTACATATGTTGAATCATCCTTGCTTCCCTCAGATGAAGCCCACTTGCTCATGGTAGATTATTTCTTGATAAGTTGTTGAATTCAGTTTGCTAGTATTATACTATTGAACATTTGTGCATCTATATTCATAAGAGATATGTTTTATAGTTTTCTTGTTGTCCTTTCCTGGCTTTGGTATCAAGGTGATACAGGCGTCAAGTCTCTCATGGGGTGATTTCTACCAAAATCTTGCTCCTTCTTGTTCTGCTCAACAGATTACTATGGACTCTCTGGTAGGTCTGGCACTTATCCCTCAGACTTAACACCTGTGCTTTGTTTTCTTTTCAGCTAAGACTTTTCCTTCTTTCTGAGGCAATTTGGCAAACGTTGTCTCTAGTCAGCTATCTTGCCGCCTCCTATGATCCCTCTTTTTAAATATGAGGGACATCAGGAAGTTCCTGAGTATTGGTTTTATTACTAATTGAGATTTATGCAAAAGCTGCTTAGGTTCAGTATTCTGCCAAATTCTCTGTAGAGTAAGCATAGTGAAAATCCAACTAACTGAACTCTTTTCCCAACGTGAAGGGTCCAGCAAATACAATTACTAGGACGCGATATGAAGGGACCTGCTCATGATAAGCTTTGGAACCAGTTAGAAGCTGAAATACACTTGCACCGTCACAAGACTGTGATCAGAGCCTGCAGAGGACGCAATGACTTGAAGCGACCAATGCAAGCCCCACCAGGCCACGTATGTTTGCCTTGTCACTGCTTCCTGCTCAGCCTCCTCCTCCTTTCTTTAACCACAGGGTTTTCCATTCTTTCTTTTATTCTAGTGGTGTTTGAAACCTTTATTTTAAAAGTGGAAGTGAGATTCAACTTTTTCAAAATAGAGACATATTTTAAGTTTCATAGAAATTTTAGTAGCTCTTCACAGACTTACTAATGCAGAAAAATGATGTTTTGCAGACAGTGAAGCTTGCCTACCAAATATATGTTGCTAGTCCTTTAGATCCTGTTTCAGAATGTTCCAGGACCATGGTGGAACATGTTTGAATTGGTTTTAAGCTTAACTGATAGCATATGATCATACTAATGATTTGGCAAATACTTTGGGCTAGTTCTTTAAGGGAATTTTTGGTAACTAAGTCCAAATGTAGAATTCTGAACTAACATTTACACCTGTTTGGTCTTGGATTAAGATGGAATTTGAGATCTGTGTCCTCTTGTGTACTTCTATAACTACCATTGCATAGGAGCTTTCCTTTCTATCTGGATAAATCTTTATTACATTTTATTACAATATCTGCTTAATAATACAGACCTTAACATATGAAAGCATGTTTCTTACCCAGTGGATCACACCTTAGTAACCAGATAACCTATCACCATAGATAGTAAAATGGTTTGTTGCCTGTGCTAAGATCATTGTAAGATTGATACATGCTTAGAGTTGGTGGAATAGGAGTGGGGGTTTCCATAAGCACTTATGCCATTGTCTTCTCCAGGACACTGGTGGTTCCATTAACTTCTAGGTACAATAGATTTGGGAAATAGAGAGTTTAGGAAGAAGACATGGTGCTTTGTACCAGGTGTGTCTGAGTGATAAATGCATGCTTATGAAAGTAGCTAAACGTGAAGCTCAAGTTTTATGTAATGGTTGGGTGGCAAAAGTTATTTTGTACTAAATAAAGGAGTTTCAACTTTAACCGGGTAATCATGGGACTTCTAAATAAAATAGCAGACTTAATAAGATTTACATTTTTTGACAGTTACTTTGGCATAGTGAAGAGGATATATTGGAAGAGGGCCAGATTGGAGTCGAGGAGGTATGTTAGAAGGATACTATGGTAATCTAAGAAGAACGTGACAAAGGCAGGGAAAGTGGCATTTGAAAGGAATGACAGGTTTGAGAGAACTGGAAGTAGAAGGACTTTTTTGTGACTGACTGCTTTTGGTTAAGTAGATGAA
This sequence comes from Otolemur garnettii, assembly GCF_000181295.1. NCBI lineage: Eukaryota > Metazoa > Chordata > Mammalia > Primates > Galagidae > Otolemur > Otolemur garnettii. The sequence continues at coordinate 13,419,601 of NW_003852397.1, read as the reverse complement.
AAGGAAGAGTCTAGGGTTTTGGTTTGAGGAGTTGAATGAGATCTGGCATTTCCATTAATAAAGGAAATAGAGGAAAAGAAAGGTTTGGGAAAAGATGATGAGATCAGTTTAAGACATGTAGTATTTGAGGTACCAATGGAACATCTGAGATGCATCCATTTGGATATGTGATTCTAGAACTCAGAAGAAAATTCTGAGTTGAAAAAGAAATCATCCATCTATCGTAATTGAAACCATAATATTGAATGAGTCACCCAGGGAAAGAGTATAAAGTAAAAAAGAAGAATAGGAGGCCAAAGATAGAAACTTAGGGAACGAGGGCAGGAAAAGCATCACCAAAGGAAGGAGTCTGAGTCGGAGCTGTCAGACCTGCTCAGGCCACCTAGGAAAGTCATGTAATAGAAACCAGGGGTGAGAGTGGGTTTCAGGATGGGGTAGAGTTGATAGTGTTAACTTTCAAGTAAGTTAATGATAAACATGTTGATTGGATGTAGCAATATTTGTTGCCAGGGATCATAGAGAAGAAAAACCCAATTATACAGCTAGGGGAAAAAACCTACATTACAGAGATCAGAGTGCTGAATGTGGGTGGCCAGGAAGTAGATGTGGTGAGGATGGACTTGGCAGGTAAGGAAAGGGGGAGAAGAGGATAGTTGTTAAAGAAGATGTGAAGGATCTGACGCGTTTTTTTGTTTTGTGTTTGAAACATAGTCACTATGTTAAAGCCAGGAGAGTCTTGGAATTTTTTATCCACTGAGTAGAAAAGGAGTTTAAAAGAGAAGGAAAGAGCAAAGGTACCAGAAAAAGAATTATTAATGGAGTAAGGTCCTTTATTTAAGAGATAGACTCCAGAGCATCGGAAAATGAAGAAGTAATTAGTAGTCCAATTGGAATTTTTCCAACTCTTCAACTCAATTAAAATGATTACAAATTTTTAAGATATTTTCTAATTAAGATAGTTACTGACTTAATTTCTTGAAGATATTTGTTCATCAGTTAATTCTTATCAGTAGTTTCTTTTGTAATTCCAACAATTTAAAAGATGTATCAATATTTTAAAAAATTATAGGCAAAGAGGTAGGAAAGTCATCTAAAAATTTCACTCAACTAACAGAATAACTATTTTCATTTCTCTGTTTTATCTATTAATTATTTTGTTAACACTGCATGAGTATCCTTTCCAAGAAATTAATGTAGATTTCTAAAAGCAAGTTACGTAGCATGTGTTTACTCTATTTTATATGCTATTTAAGTGATACTAATTTCTCTTCTTCCCTCCATAAGGATCAAGATTCCTTAAAGAAAAGCCAAGGGGTTGGTCCAATTAGGAAAGTTCTCCTCCTTAAGGAAGATCACGAAGGCCTTGGCATTTCAATTACAGTAAGAAGTAGTGCTTCCAGTCTCCTTTTCTGTAGTTTCTTGTATAATTATCACCTTTGTTGAACATCATTTGAAACAGAGTATTCTGAATAGATAGTTTTTAATAATTAAATTTATCCCTATAAGGCTGGGTGTGGTGGTTCACAGGAGGCTGAGGAGGATGGATTGTCTGAGCTCAGGAGTTTGAGACCAGCCTAAACAGAAGGAGACCCCGTCTCTACTAAAAATTGGAAAACTAGCCGAGCATTATGGCAGGCGCCTGTAGTCCTAGCTACTTGGGAGGCCAAGACAGGAGGATCACTTGAGGCCAGGAGTTTGAGGTTGCTGTGAGCTAGGACACCATGGCATTCTGTCCATGACACAGAGTGAGACTCTATCCCAAAAAACAAAATAAAATAAATTTATCCCTATGGGCACCAACACTTTTCACGTAAACCTGTTTTTTTGTTTTTTGTTTTTTGTAAATCTTCCTAACACTGTTAAGTGTGCCTTTAGTACACATAGCTTACCATTTTTGTTATGACTGGCTACATAGTTCTATACCTGTGATGCCTCTGGGAGCCTTTGGGAATAGATGCGGCTGTTTTCTGTGGTAAATGGCTCCAGATTGTGTTATTCTTCCCTCTAGAGTGTGTGTTATTTTTCTCTTGTCTCATTTCTTTTTTTATTTTTTTAGTGACAGAGTTTTACTTTGTCACCCTCAGTAGAGTGCAGTGGCATCACAGCTCACAGGAACCTCCAACTCCTGGGCTCAGGCGATTCTCTTGCCTTGGCCTCCCAAGTAGCTGGGACTACAGGCGACCGCCACAACGCCTGACTATTTTTTGTTGCAGTTTGGCCAGGGCGGGGTTTGAACTCGCCACCTTTGGTATACGGGGCCGGCGTTCTACCCACTGAGCCATAGGCGCCACCCTCTTGTCTCATTTCTTAGCTGTCAGGTTTCACTAGCTTTTGGACCAAAATACTATATATTCTTTTTTTTTTTAATTTGATGCCTTTAGAAATGGTTGTTTTAGACAACATCCCTGAGAGCAGTCTACTATAAGGTACAAATATTTGGAGTCAGTCAGTTATAGTCTCAGTGCTTTACTGAATAAGGTCAGCTTTATTTTAATTTGCATTTGGTAATAGTTAGGCACTGTGTATATTTATTTGAATTCTGGTATTGCTTACTCTAGAAATGTTTTTTATAATACAGTTTATCTAATATATATTCATTGAATACCTACATTTTTGTAATGCACTGCCCTCAGAGAGCATAAATTTTAGCAGGAGAAATAAGACATACACATGGCTCACGCACATATGAAACTGTGATATGAGGTAGAGAGTCATCGGTACCAAGTACTGTGTTTCTTCAATTCTACATTGCATGTTTTCTTACATTTTAACTTCTCGTACAATCTTACAATTATTTTTGTGGTACATAAAATAATTTATCTTACTATTCATGGTGATATAGATTTGACAAAGTATAATGTCAAAGTATAATATAAGTTATAAATATAATGGTCTGTGGAGTACTAATTTGTGTTTATTTATATTCAAGAGTTTAGCCAGTTTGCCCTTTAATAATGATAACAATAATTTATTTATCATTACCTCAGTAGTAAATATAATTCACCCAGCATTTATACAGTACAGATGCCTATTGAAAGTGATGTTTTAGAAAATATTTTATCTCTAGAATCACCTGTAACTGTACTTTACAAAGAGTAAACTAATGTACTGCCTTTTGTTGTTGTCAGGGTGGGAAAGAACATGGTGTTCCGATCCTCATCTCTGAGATTCATCCCGGGCAACCTGCTGATCGATGCGGAGGGCTGCATGTTGGGGATGCTATTTTGGCAGTCAATGGAGTTAACCTAAGGGACACAAAACACAAAGAAGCTGTAACCATTCTTTCCCAGCAGGTAAATTCCCTTCATGTATTTAAAATTGGATCTATGAATTGGTTCTTTTTGAATCTATTGAATACTTTATATCTCCCTACAGGGTTTCTCAAGTAGTAAAGTCTTTATAGAAAGATACTCGTTTCCTTTGATTTAGGCAGGACTTTTGTAGATGACATTCAGTAGGATTTACTGAAAATGAACCATTTTGTTTATTATTCTTGCATAACTTGGAGCAAATTACTTGAGTCACCTGTGCCATAGCATCATCTGTGTGGTGGGATTAAAACAGAGCTGTGAGGTTCAAGCATGTTAATACATATAAAGTCCTTGGAATACAACCTCACACGTGGAAAGCAATGTCAATGATGATTAAAGCATAGTATATACTTTACTTTTTTTTTTTTTTTAATTGTTGGGGATTCATTGAGGCTACAAGAAACCAGGTTACACTGATCGCATTTGTTAGGTAAAGTCCCTCTTACAATTGTGTCTCGCCCCCAAAAGGTGTGTCACACACCAAGACCTCACCCCCCTCCCTCCTTTCTTCTCTCTGCTCTTCCTTTCCCCCACTCCTCCCTCCTCCTTTCTCTCTCTATAAAGCATAATATATAATATATGTATGTGTTGTACATATGTACTGAGTATAAAGTATTGCAGAAAAGACAGTACTAAAAGTGAATTGATTTTAGTCATAGAATATTTGAACTGAAGGGATCCTTAGAAATCATCTAGCCTGACTCTCTTATTTAAAATGAGTAAATTAAGGTTCTTGGAGACTAAAAGATTTATTCAAAGTAAGCCAAGAATTGAGATTCATATTCAAGAGTCATATCTGTTATCCAGTGTACTTAAAATGTTGTGTTTATTTTCCTTCAAGAATAGGGGTGAGGGAATTAGAGAGGTGTTGGTAGTTTATTGAGGTGTTTCTTAGATCATTAGTGTTGTATGCCTGTGTAGAATTTAACCTGAGAGTTGAAAGTGAATTTGTAGTTCATCAGTTGAACTCTACATGATGCATAAATCTCTGCAATGTCACTACTTAAATAATTGCATGGTGGGAGGACTCACTTTTTGATGATCAAGTATTCTATTCCTTTGGTGTACAGTGGCGATTTTTAGAAGCCTTTCCTCCTATTAATCCTGAAATCTGTGTCTCCATGACTGCTATTCACAGGTCTGATTCTGTCATCTAAATCTTTACTAAAAACTGGATCGTTCTTCTCTCTTTACTAGATGGTATTTTTGGCATTGTCTGACAGAGATCTAAGAATGCTACCCTAGGCTCTTAAGTTAGTGTTTTCTCAGCCCAACTTGCCATTCATCCAGTAGCACAACTGGATGAATTACTTGAGTAAGTTGCTTAAAGTTGTGGGATAACTGTCAGCCGTCCTAGAGGAGCTGCCAGTGGATAGTTGTAAATGCTAAGCACCTGTTAATTCTGAGGTATAACCTTAAACTGCTGGGAAAGGGAAGCACCAAAGAGAGTAACTTAGTGGGTAGCTGTCAAAGTGGTATACTTTCTTTTGAACAAAAGCAGGACATTTCCAGAGAGTTGCAAACCCCAGACTTGTTGGTATCGATTGCAGTCTCTTATTAAATAATAATTGCGGCTTGGAATTTTCTTTTTACTATACAACAGTGTGTAACTTATTACTTGAATGTCCATTTGTTAAAGAAGGACAAAACAATTACACATTTAGTCTATTACAGTAGAAAGATCAAGAACTTTGGAGTCACATTTCCGTTTTCCTGCATTCTTGTTTATCACTTCACCAAAGTTGTCTGCTCTCTCCCGGATTCATTCAGTTGCTCATTCACGTAAAATAGACTCTAACAGGGTTATTCTGAGGATTAAAGGCTATAATTTTGCACAATAAGTATAGTAACTATGATTAACACTAGACAGAATACCTTTATTAATGCTGTGGTACTTGGTGAAATTTAAAAAGATTCAAGACCTATTCAGTAAGAAAAAAGGAATTGTCATATAGGGGTTTCTTGAGTTAGTTTAGGAAAAGGTTGTGCAGTACCCTTATGTGCTAGATTATTTAATAGCTGACTATTTGGATGGATTTGCTAAATTGCTATGTAAAGTACAAAATGGCAGAATGACTTTAAACTGGAGACTTGTTCCAAAATTCTATAAATTTAATAAGTATGTTTTTAATTTTAGATAGATTGGCAAAAATATTATGATCAGTAGAAAGAACTATGATAATGTTTAAAGGAAATTATTTGTAGAGGGGATTGATAGAGTTGCTCTGAACATAATGACCTCTCAGGCCCATTCTAACCTCTTTAGATTCTAGAATTGCATTATTTTTGTTGTCTGGAAAGACTTATCTGAAGTCTCCCTACTCATAAGCCTCCCCCCATAGTTTGGAAATCTTTTTTTAGTTACGGTAACAATAACTTGACTTCCTCATTTTCATTTCCTTTTTAGAGAGGAGAGATTGAATTTGAAGTAGTTTATGTGGCTCCTGAAGTGGATTCTGATGATGAAAACGTGGAGTATGAAGATGAGAGTGGACATCGTTACCGTCTGTACCTTGATGAGTTAGAAGGGGGCAGTAATCCTGGTGCTAGTTGCAAAGATACAAGTGGGGAAATCAAAGTGTTACAAGGTAAAAATAACTCTAAAAATTATTACTTTATTAATTTTTAATAAATTATTTGAAATATATAAAAGCCTCAGATGTTTTTCAGTCACACTGCCTTATGATGGGGAAACCAAAGGAATGAATAGTTTTCCCTTGCTTACACCGTTATTATACTCGAGTAACTGTGCTAACGTTTTATTTACATGTTTTACTAGATTGATCTTTGATTATTAAGTGCATTACTAGTTACTCAACTATAAATGATCCTTGAAAACTAAATAAAATTCAATTTTTCTAGACTCTGAAACAAAGACAACATGCTATTTCGAGTAGACATATCATATTGTAAGTCTTTCTGTCTTAAAGGTAAATTCTTCTCTCATAATATTGATACAATGAATTATAGACTAAGTATGAATGAGAATTGAAGCCGTTGTCTTAGGAGTGCTATTAGAACCAGGTTGTATTATCTTGAGGATCTTTGGTTTGGTTCTTTTGCTATCATTTATATACATTTGAAGGAAAAAAATTACCATTTTCTTTTATATAAGAGTACCAATTCTCAAATTGTGATCCATGAATCCCTGAGGGTCCCTGAGATCTTTCAGGGGAGCCTATGAGGTAAAAATGTTTCATAATAAAACTAAGACATCATTTGTCTTCTTTTGCTGTGTTGTTATTTATACTGATGGTACAGAAACATTGAGGTAAAATTTCTGGTGCCCTAGCATGAATCAAGGCAGTGGCACCCAACTGTACCTAGTAATCATTGTTTTCTTTCTTGTTATCCATTATAATGGTAAAAAGAAGAATATGCCAGTTTCACTTAAGAATATTCTTTTCGGGCTTAGTGCCTGTAGCACAGTAGTTATTGCACCGGCCACATACACCTAGGCTGGTGGGTTCGAACCTGGCCCTGGCCAGCTAAACAACAATGACAACTGCAACAAAAAATATAGCTGAGCATTGTGGCGGGTGCCTGCTAGTCCCAGCTACTTGGGAGACTGAGGCAAGAGAATCACTTAAGCCCAAAAGTTTGAGGTTGCTGTGAGCTGTGACTCTATGGCACTTTATCGAGGGTGACGTAGTTGGACTCTTGTCTCAAATAAATAAATATTCTTTTGGGGTTTTTTTTTGTTTTTTGAGACAGAATCTAACTTTGTCACCCTCGGTTGAGTACCCTGACATCATAGCTCACTGCGGCCTCAGACTCCAGGTCCTCCCAAGTAGCTGGATCTATAGGCACCCGCCACAACACCTGGCTATTTTTTGACATGGAGTCTCGCTCTAGATCAGGCTGGTCTCGAACTGTGAGCTCAGGCGATCCCTGGGCCTCGGCCTTCCAGAGTGCTAGGATTACAGGCGTGAGCCACTGCTCCTGGCCTAAAAATATTCTTCATGTAACAGTAGAAGTTGTTGTATTAAATGTTGACTTTGAGTACATGTTATTTCAATATTCTGGTGAGGTCGGAAGGAAGCATAAAGCATTTGTTTGCATACTGAACAAAGATACTGGGCTCAAGGAAAAGTACTTAAGTGACTAAATTACTAGCTGAACTAGTCATTTTTTTCATGGAAGGCAATTTTTACTTGAAAGAATTACTGAAAAATTACTGTTATTCAGACTATTTGGCAGTCATTTTCTTAAAAATGAGCATAATTCATCACTTCAAGGAAGATAACTGACAGTATTATTGCCAGTGTTAAAAATGTGAGCTCTCAAGTAAAAACTAGAATTTAGTAAAACATGTATTAGTTTTGTGAGCTTGACAGCTTCCCAACACCTAAGAACTTTTCTAATGAGATTGATGGTGATATTAATGAATATTGGTTTTTTGATAGAATAAAATGAACTGTGTCAACTTTTGAACTTGCTGCATGACTTGGTAATACAAAATTTTTCAGATGACCAGTGCATAATGTTACAAAATTGTTAATGGGTAAAAGATCCATTCAAACTGCAAGATAGCAAATAGATTATAACAGTGTGTGAGAAGTTCATTGATAAGGGTTCAAATTTCACATTGTCAGATTTTGGTTTAATACCAAAGAAGAATATTGACTGTTATTTGAAAAGGCTGTTAAAATACTCTTCCCTTTCCCAACTACTTATCTGTGTTAGGTTCAACAACTTACGTATGTGAAGGTGAACTTTCTTTACTGTTAACAGATGGCGCAGAAGTAGATAGGAGAATCTAGTTATCCTCTATGCAGCCATCAAGGAGATTTGCAAATTTCTAAAGTTATGCTGCTGACTAAAATTTTTTTCTTTGGAAAATAGAGTTATGTGTCATTAAATAAATATGTCTTTCTATTAACATTTATTGAATTTATTGTCATTTTTAACAAAGTAATTTTTTTAGATTTCTTAGTTTTAATTACTAATTTGAGAAATATCAATAGCTATAACCCACATAAACAAAAGCTCTTTGGAATTCTCAGTGCTTATTAAGAATGTGAAGGCATCTTGAGATCAAAAAGTTGGGAGAACTCTGAATATAGTTTTATGGTGTGACCTGTTACCCTCAGTAAACCAGTGTGTTATGAATGGTCTACACAAAGATAGCAGTAGCAGTTGTTCTCCTCTTGCATCTTGAGCAAAACTATTGTAACAATATATCAAAACATTATGTGGTTAGGCACCTGGCTATATACAGTTTCATTGTATTGTGCCCTTTTTGCTGTATGCTGTCAGGATTAGAAAACATGTCCCTTTCTTTTTTGCAACTGAGACTAGAAGCCTTCTCTTGTCATCCATGCAGACACTTAAAATGTGACTTAAATAACCAGTAATCTATGCTTATATGATACATTGCTGTTGACTGACTCAAGTCAAAAATGTATCTATTGGTTATTGTTTAGCACATGTCTGTAGCTAACTACATAGGTGTTGTAGCTAATATTGATTTACAAACCTATTATCTGTTTTGTAGATTGACTTAAATTTTAGCTAGATATCATTTTGGCAACACAGACAAACCCACAGCTAATATTTTACTGAATGTTGTAAAATTGAAAACTTTCCACTTAGAACTGGAACCAGACAAGGTTGTCTTCTATCGCCACTACCATTCAACATAGTGCTGGAAGTTCTAGCCAATACAGTTAAGCAAGAGAAGGAAATAAAGGGCATCCAAATGGGAGCAGAGGAGGTCAAACTCTCCCTCTTTGCTGATGATGTGAGCTTATACTTAGGGAATCCCAAAGACTCAACCACAAGACTCTTGGAAGTCATCAAAAAATACAGTAATGTCTCAGGATATAAAATCAATGTCCATAAGTCAGTAGCCTTTGTATATGCCAATAACAACTAAGATGAGAGGTAATTTAAGGACACAGTCCCCTTCACAATAGCTTCAAAGGAAATGAAATACCTAGGAATATACCTAACAAAAGAGGTGAAGGATCTCTAAAAGAAAATTATGAAACCCTAAGAAAAGAAATAGCAAAAGATATTAACAAATGGAAGAGCATACCATGCTCATGGCTGGGAAGAATCAACATTGTTAAAATGTCTATACTTCCCAAAGCAATCTACCAATTCTAAGCCATCCCTATTAAAATACCAACATTGTACTTTCAAGACTTGAAAAAAATGATTCTGTGTTTCATATGGAACCAGAAAAAACACCGTATAGCTAAGGCAGTTCTTTTTTTTCTTTTTTTAAATTTTGCACTAAGGCAGTTCTTAGTAATAAAAACAAAGGTGGGGGCATCAGCCTACCAGACTTTAGGCTGTACTAAATAGTGGTCAAAACAGCATGGTATTGGCACAAAAATAGAGACATAAACAGCACATAGATTTTTAGTGATCAATTAGTATGTGCCTGTGTGAAGCAAAGTTAAATGAAGTGTTATGAAAGGAAAAATATAAAATAAAAATGTGATTCATAATTCAGTAGATATTTGTGCAATATAAGTAAAATTGAATTTTACTGTTATACCTATCAATTCTAAGTTTCATAGAAAACTTGACAGGAAATTTAATATAATTTTTAGATAAGTCTAATAGATATTTTAAAATCTATACAGTATTTGATATCTGCCATAACAAGGAAGAATTCTCATTACTTTATAGTGGACATTCCTTTGGTATTTTTGCACAGTTAAAGTATAAAACTAAAGTTTTTTTTAGATCAGAAAGTATCTGCTTCTCTTCTTTTCCTTTCTTTCAGGATTTAATAAGAAGGCAGTAACTGATGCACATGAAAATGGAGACCTGGGAACTTCGAGTGAAAATCCTCTAGATGATAGTGCTTCGAAATTAGATGATCTGCACAGTCTGTATCATAAAAAATCCTATTAAATTGACTGTATCTCCAGACGAGATTGGTAATCAGACTATTCTGAATTTGGGGCACTAAGGCAGATGGTGACAAAGATGATACAAGATCAAGGGAGGCTGGTTTTTGCCTAAATGAAAGGAGGGTACCTCAGGGCTTCATGTGAACAATTCTAAATGCGAACCCCTCCCCCCTGTTTTCTGTGATATACCATAATTAGCTATTGCATGTAAAGCAATTTTGATTTTCTTAAAATTGTAAGCACCAAAGCATGTGTTTCCCAAAGGGGTATGACTAGGCTATTAAGCACCAAATGGAACACTACTGTTTTATTTGGCACGTTTTCCATTGTAGGACAGTGCTAACTGGAATTTTATAAGAAATAACCTTTAAATACAGAGAGTAAGTGAATTCCTGTTATATATTTCTGAATGTTAACTGTGGTGTTTCAGAGGACAGAACTTTACTCAGTGAATTGCAGAAATGTAGGCATATTTTTTTCCCCCCACTGGAAGAACAGTTGTAGGCTTGTTTAAAAAAACTTCATTGTGCATCCTGATACCTAAATTAATTCTTAATGATCATTTGTTGAAATGAGTTTGCCTTTCCACTTTATTCAATGCAATCCAAAATAGTTTTCTTTAAGCAATCTTTTATCAATCAGTGCTGCACTAGAAATAGTTTCTGAAAAGTTACTGTACATTTAACTTTTTGGTTTTTGAAAGAAATAGAGAAGGGGTAAAAATATCTGTTCTCAATTATGTTGATCCGTGCATGGTGTGGGAGCTTTTACCCATTAATGTTTAGTCTCAAGTGCTTATTTTCTGGGATCCATGAAGGTCTTACACATTGTGAGTTGTAAAGTTTGTCTTGTGATAGTACTGGCACTTAAAGATAAATTTTGCTGAAAGTAAAAGCTCAAATTTATTACTATGTCATAAAATACATTGCATTCAAACAGTGGTTTTCTCTCTTAGTAGCTAATTCACCCATCTAAAAAGCTGGGGGCAAAGGTGGGCAACATGAGGTGAAGGCGTTTTGATGTGGTACTTGTTTGGTTGGGTTTTCATGTCAGTGTATGTTTGACTAAAGTACTTTTCATATGCAAACTATGAATTTGCTAATTCTCTTACCCCAGGAGTAAGCATAGAGTGCCTCCTCTCTTTTTCACTGTTCTGCAGGCCCTTATCCCCTGCTGGGCAAAGTCAAAACCTTGCATTTCAAGAGGTGATAGTTTTGCTAATATCACTGTCTTAAAGGATATATATGGAAGGGACTAGTAAGTGGGAGAAAGCCTACTAGGCTTTTAGAATATTACCAGTATCTTCATTTGTAGCGTACAGATGTTCTATGATAAAACACGTTTTCTTGTCTTTCCCAGATGCACTATATATTTGTTGAAAGGTAAAATCTATAATATGTATATACTTTATTTTGTGATTTGCTATTTATAAATGTAATGTCTTAACTGTTGCTCATTTATGGTTTGTTTTGGGTGGGTTTGTTCATCTGTATATCACCTTGTTAATTTGTGATAGAAGCACACTTCTTAGTGTATATTGGTACTGATATTAAAATACATTGTAACATAACGTTGCCTCTAAGCAAAAGCTAGTATTTAATTGTACAAATGATAAGCAAGGTACATGTGATTGTTTGCTCTTGACAGGGTGGGCCTCTTAAAAGAAAAAATTGTTCCGTATGCATTCGCCCATGCCAAGCACATACGAGGGCTGTCCAGAATGTATCCAGCCACACGTGTCTCTGTTTTTCTTCCTACATGTCTGGGTACTTTCCGGACAGCCCTTCAATACCCCATGCATGACACGAGATTTGCAAACTGGATTTTAGCCACTGGATTTGTTTAGTCAAAAAAATTTCCATAGTAGCAGGTCTGAAAATTTCTTTGCTTTGACATAAAACTATATTCTTCTTCTTAAAACACAGCCTGGCATGGAATGACCATGACATTTTTTTTCAGAGATTATCCTTTATCTACTATGATTGAATCCTTAGAAAATGTAAGCTACTGCTATAACATTTTGATTTTTAAGAACTACCTAATAAATGTATAAAAAAGGGTTTTTTAGAACCTTGAATTGAAATTTTGTGAGGTTGCTATGTTATTTGAGGGGTTGTATGAGATGGTTACTCTCAAGGGCTGATAAATAGAATGAAAAGTGTTCCGAGTAGTTTAAAATTCTGCAGGTCACCTTCCTTTTCAGTCTTGCATCACCTGCAAGCCTACAGGAGACACTGTTGCTCAGAGGCTACTGTGAGTTTCCCGTTAGGTGTTGTAAAAGGAACTTTTAAACTAGGTACTTTCTAACGCCTAACTAAGGCGTTAGAGGATGAACTAAAAATTACAGACTTTGGGGATGAACTAAGAATTATGACTTTTTCCAAAGGACTAAGAACAAACCAGTTTTAATATTTTCACATTTACAGGAAAGAAACTAACACTAAAGCTTCTAGAATAAAGCCAAACAGATAAGGAGAAAACTGTTGTAAAACCATTCCAATGAAAAAAGGAAAGACAAATACACCCATGCATACAGAAACACAACAGTTGAGAAAATATTTTAATGGGACATGAGGGGGGTGTGTGTATGTGTGTGTGTGTATTTACACTTAACTTCTAACATTCTCTTCTGAGGTGTCTGTTATCAATGTGATAGAAAAGAAACATTGGGGTTGAGGGACTGTTGTTAAAAGAGGTGTAAGAAAGATGAAACTTCTGTGAGTCTTGGAAATCATAATGGAACAGTCATCAGAAATTAGCACATTTTGTCTATGGTGCTGGTTTTTCCTCACCACAGTGAATTTATTTTGTTTTTGTGTTTAGAAAAAGATATACTGGTTCATGTGTGAATTGTACATTATTGGACATCCTTTTTATGTAGTATGTTATTCCCACCTATTCAGTCTTCCTGTTATGGTCAGCTTCAAATCTACAGCATTTATGACAAATGTATTATATCTAGTTACGTTGAGTTTAATATTTTTTATTAGCCTGTAAATAAATAAAGATGGCATCGTCCACGTTAAAATGATATTAATCTCATTTTTTAATAAACATTTCGTGTTTCTTTTACATTAAATATTTTGGTTTATTATTTATTTCTAATAGCTTCTGTTATTTGTACCAATATGTCATACAGTTCATGCAAAGGATATAACTTAATTTTTTGTTATAAATATTGACAGCTGATGTTATCTATGGAGGTAGTATTGATAAAAATTAGAAAACCAATAGAGATGATATTTAAGAGGCTACTCTTCCACTATAATGTATAAATAAATATAAATATTTAAATATGTTTTTACATATAAGTAAAATTATGTGTAAAATAAATTTTATGAAACATCAATTAATGTAAGTCATATTTCAGAAAATGACTTGAGTTGTGAACATTTAGAGATACATTTTGTGACTAACTTTGATTTCGTGCTAATACATATATGCTTTCTGTGTGTTAATTTCCCAGTTCCCCATGTCATTCGAAACAAGTCTATTCTCCAGAACTTATTGTCCCCATAGGATATTGTTCAACTTACAAATGACTTGCATTTCCATTGGTTTTGATTTTTGTTCTTTTATTATTTTGCACCGCTGCCTCTCAAAGTGCCACCATGCCCAGCTCCATTTTCATTGTTAATCAGTGTTCTATTTTAGGTAGTTTTATTTATAAGAATAACCTTTAAGTTAAAAGTATTGCAAATTGCCATGTGCTGCTGGTGCTAAATATTTGCTTAATAATAAATCTTTTTCAGGTATCTTTTGAGAGCCATAAGGGTCGCAGCCATGAGAATGCATCTCTCAGTTCTCTTGCAGGAGGGAGCCTGGCTTAGTGAGGGCCCAGCTGCTGTGCTCTGGAATCCATCCCTGCGTACCTACTGAAGCTGAGCTTCTCCATGCTGCTGCTAGCCAATGACTGATCATGACAGAGACTCCCTGACTTTAGCTGAAGGACTCCCTGTGGTTTTTCTGAACCCTGTTAGGGGTACAGCGTAGTCTGAGTTGCTTTCACCCAACCTTCCTTCCTCCTTTCATACCTATACTGTGGTCTGTTTCCTCCTAGTTTCCCACCAGCCCCAACTCCCTACCTATTTTTCCTCACCAGAATTGTCTTTTATTTAATAAATCTTTTGCACAGTGAATGCCTTTGGTGTTGGTGTCTGCTTCTAGGAGAACCCAGACTAATACAAATGGACAAGTGAAATCTGAGGAAACAAGTAATAACATGGGGATATTAAGAACTGGCTCATCTCCCATTCAAAGGATAAAGTGGTTGATAAGTGGAGTTCATATAGTCCTTGACACAGGTTATGACTTGGTTTCTAGATATTTCACAGATGGTAGGTAGAAAAGAATAACATAGCAGGCCTGAATCTGTTGTCTTTAGAAAGGGCTGTTTGTGAGGTTGGCCCTAACTGTGGTTTACTGTGCCCGAAATGTTTGTCGAAATGATAGGGTTTGTGTGAACACCTACTTTCCTCTGGAACTCTGGAATTTTGGTACAAGCTAGGTAGAAGGTACTTACGTGATTAACGCCTTCTAAAATCTGGACTTGTAGGCTCAATCAGGCAAGCTTCCCTGATGAGCACTTTTTATATTGTTAAATATTGTTGCTGGAGGAATTAAGCTCATCCTATGTGACATTGGAAAATGACTCCTAGAGCTTGTGCCTGGGTTTCCTGTGGATTTGCCCATGTGCCTTTTCCCTTTGCTGATTTTTCTTTGTTTTCTTCTCTGCAGTAAGTCATAAGTATCAGTCTATGCTTGGTTCTATGAGTCCTAGCAAATCACTGAACTTGGGTTGGTTTTAAAGACCCCCAGATATAAGTGATAACTTAGGAAAATGTCCCCACGGAGGAGAATCCTTCAGAAGGTTCAGTAATAGCAGGTGTTTAAGAAATATAGGAGAACGATGTCTATAAGAACATTGGCTAATTATTGCTAGGTTGTAATGATGTCCTACAGAAGGGTTGGGGGAGCTCTCAAGTAAGCCTTACCTCCTGCAATGGAAGGATTGAATCAGCTGAGCTTCAGGCTGAACATGAATGTTAAGCCAAGCCATATATACCTTGTAAAAGGCAGAGCGCTGGTGGGGAAAACCTAGAACCTTGAAGCATGCCATGGGTACATCTAGATGGATGCCCCTGAGGATAATGGATTCTGCAGTCTCCACTAGATCCTCTGGTCTTGTGGAAGTAGTCCCTCCTTCTCTAATAAGACCTAATAGCTTGTTGATGCTGCAAGATGCTGGAGAGGACACTGCTTGTGGTCTCCCCAAAGTAATACTTGCCCCCATCTATTCGGTCTGCTGGCCTATAACTAGCATTAAATCCTAGCAAAGTCTGGCTGGGATGTTCTGGGCCTGATGAGGGTGGAAAGTAACTACACTCCCCAAATACAAAAATTAGCCAGCATATCCTGGCCAGCGCCAAGGAAATACTCTTGGGAATAGATTTTGAGGGTATTTGATCAAGGACTAAACTCATTAAAAGAATTTAAATTGGACCAAAAATCTTGTTCAAATTGGAAAAAAATCCAGCAATGTGTTTTACAAGGAATATGCCTAAAACATAAGGACAGAGAACATTTGAAAGTGATAAAAGAAAATATTTTCTCTAAAGGAAAGATAATATTGAGTTACCTTAATGTAAGGTAAAATAGACCTTTAAGATAAAAATCATTAAGGATAAATTAAATTCCATTTACTACACAGTTAAGATAATTCTAATGTCTCACTATATACACTAATTTAAAATAGCCTCAAAATATATAAAGCAAGACCACAAAAAATTATAAAAATCCATCATTATAGTAGGAAATTACAACAAAACTTTTCAAAGGAGGAAAGAAATGTCCAAAGAAATCAGGAAAGAAGATTTGAAGAGCAAAAGTTTGTTTTAACCTTTAAGTTAAGTGGACATTTGGTTGTAAAATACATACCAATGGCTTCTAAGAAAGAAGATAGATAACAGACTGTAATAAGGAAAATTAGGTAAAATACAGAACAGACACTAAAACTAGGAATTCTATGCTTTGAAAAGAAAGAATCTGCAATTTGGTGAAATGCCATCAGGGGGCAGCAGATTCCAAGTGTATTAAGCCTATTAGACCTGTGAGGCTTTTTGAAAATCATTAAATAGTCCTTAGGAGGGTAAATAAATTGAAGATTGTGAAAGTTATATCATTTGTCCAGGGTCACACAGCTAGCTTTAGAACCAAGATTTATCCTCTCCTAATTCTGCTTTTATAAGCCATAAAGAAGGAAAGGGGAAATAAGATGGAATTGTTAGCTTTTCGGTCTTCCTCCCTCAATTATTTTTATTTTTCTTAAATGATATAAAGTTTGATGACCCTAGGTTTGATCCAGGGGTGATTTTTATTTTTAAATATGATAGAGCTGGATATGAATTTCAAGAGAAATAGTTTTGTTGTGGTTGAGTGACCGTAGAATCCAAACTGCAAGAACTCCCCAAAGTTGCATAGGACATTTCTGGATCCTTGAGAATAGCATTCCCCTCAGAATACTTATGGAATAAATTAACTCTTGCTATATGCATACTGAGTCTTTAGGGAGCCAGGGAGCAACAAGGATATTTGTGACCTTTGGAAAGGTGTCATCCTCATCATAGCTGAGGGCATTTTCACCTTTACCTAAGGTTATAACAAATGGGTTGCTACTTTCTGAAAACTTTTTTTCTGAAAAAACAAAAAAAGCTTTTAGTCATGAAAAAAGAGTAAATGCAAATACACAAAATGAGATGACGGATATTGGGCTTGAATATCTTAAATAAGTCAATGAAAAGGTAGAAGGAAAAGTGGAGAACTAGACTAGGAGGGTTTGAGCTAATTTCAAAGCTGGAACTCTTGCTACTGACAAGAGTGTGGACATGTGCAGGGGTGGTCTCTGTGGGGTGGAGGTTACTAGACAGTAACCGTGTGGTCAAGAAACCGTAAAGGTGACATGTTAGACACTTAATTCTCCAACATGATTACCAAGGAAGAATGAAACGAACTTGAACTAAGTGAAACTCCTCAGTGAATGGGGAAGATGGCTTGGGAGATACTAGGTGCTACAACCAGCAGAAGACTAAGTGGTAGAGCTAGGTGAAAGAAAAGCTTTGACTGGGGATGAAGGAGTGAGAATGGGTGTGGAAATGGTGTCTCAGGAGGAAGGTGTGGATTGCCTCCTGGACACAGCACGTGCACTGAGTGGTGAGAAAGGGCTGCCTGTGCTTGGAAAAAAAAAAAGACTAAAGGAAATAGCTTAGATGGTAATTCAGACTTCGGATTGAGCAGATAGAGAAGGAGCTAATATTTATTGATCATCTACAGTGTGCAAAACTCCATCATAGATATTAATACAACAGCCCTTTTCTAAATTATTTTCAGTTCAGAGATGAAGTAAATTTAGCAAGTATCAGTAATGTGCTTGAAATCATATAGTTAACAAAGATTAAATCCTAGTTAAACTCGGGTTCTACATGGTGCTAAAGCCTGTGCTGTTTGCAATAAATACGCTATTTTGTACCTGTTGAGGAGGCATCTTTCCAGCAAGATGGTGGAGTAAGGTAAGATGAAAATCTGTCTGCTGTCAATTCCTAGGAATGTCATGTAAAATAAAATCAGAATTCTTTTAAAACCCCAGATAATCTTACAGAAAGAAAGGGAAATGCCCAGGTATGGCAATCGAAGAAGAAACTGACCAAGCATGACAAGTACTTGAGCTGATGCCCTGGCAAGCTGTGCTGGGGTGGGGGAGGCAGGGGAGGAGTTTCATTTACTTAGATGCTGAAAACGTAACTAACCTCCATAAGGGGAGATAAGATCTGGGGCTGAGCATGGCAGTAAGTTGGAACCGTGAAAGGGTGGGCCTAAAAATAAGATAGAGACACAAAGGATGAGTGGGCCTTGGATGAAAAGTGAAATATCCTTTAAGATACTAAAACCCTGGGCCTGGGCCTGGGCCTGGGCCTCACATGGGTGTGGGGCTAAATTTTCAGTACAAGGCGTAGTCTAGAAACTCCCAATCCAAAAAATGTAAAAACTAGTGCAGAGCTTACAATACTCCTGGTATTAGGGTTGCCAGATTTAGCAAATGAAAATACAAAGCACAAATAGTTTTTTAGTACAAATCCATCCCAAATATTACATGGAGCATACTTACCAGTAAAAATTATTTTACTGATGGCCAGGTGCAATAACTCACGCCTGTCATCCTAGCACTCTGGGAGGCCAAGGCTGGTGGATTACTTGAGCTCAGGCGTTCGAGACCAGCCTGAGCAAGAGTCAAACCCTGTCCCCACAGAAAATAGAAAAACTATCTGGGCAGAAAAACTTCAGGTACATGCCTGAAGTCCCAGCTACTCAAGAGACTGAGGCAAGAGGTTTGCTCAAGCCCAAGATTTTGAGGTGGTTGTGAGCTATGATGATGCCACAGCACTCTACCCAGGGCGACTGAGTGAGAGTCTCTCTCTCTCAAAAAAAAAAAAACAAACCTGAATGGGCACAATGGAGGGACACATGGCACAGCTTTTAGGTGCAGGACATACCTACATGAGGGACTCTACTTAACCAATAGTGTAACTTGGTTGATTGTACCCTCACATCATTAACCTGGGAAAGAAAAAAGAAACACTGAATTTCAAAAAAATAAAAAAAAATTTAAAAATTAAATGAATTTTATTTTTCTGAAATTCAAGTTTAACTGACTATGCTGTATTATATCTGGCAGCCCAACCTAAAAGAGGAGATACAGATATACCTGACAAATGCAAACACAAATGCTGGGGGGCCTAACAGAGCCATACATGAACCTTTCCCCTCCTCCTCCTCAGACAAAGACACAAGATGTGACTGACCCTTCCCCGGAAGTTCCCAACAACCTCACTTTCTGGGCAAGCTGTGGAATTTGCCCATCCCCTAGGAGCCCCCTATAAAAGTGGTCTCTAACTGCTTCCTGGGCACAGATGACACTCTTGCACTGCCCAGGTGGGTCACCCCTTTCAATAAACCTGACCTGAGTATCTCTGCTTTGGCCTCCTCCCTGGGCGCCACTGCTTACATCTTTCAACAAAACCATTTAGAAAGGACACTATCATAAAATTTTCACAGGAAAAAAAAGCCCTGCTAAGGAAGAGAGCTTATCAAAAAAATTTAAACCAAGAAGCAAGTGGTCATGAATAAGAATCAATAGAAACAAGGATAATAGAGCCTCCAGAACTTCTGCCAAGGGCCAGGTGCAGTGGCTCACACCTGTAAGCTGATGTGGTTGGATTGCTCAAGCTTAAGAGTTCAAGACCAGCCTAAACAAGAGTGAGATCCCATCTCTATTAAAAATAGAAGAACTAGCTGGGCATTGTGGTGGGCCCTTGTAGTCCCAGTTACTCAGGAGGCTGAGGCAAGCGGATCGCTCAAACCCAAGAGTTTGAGGTTGCTGTAAGTTATGACGATGCCACATCTCTCTACCCAGAGAGACAGAGAGAAACTCAGTCAGAAAAAAAAAAAAAGGCCTTCTGACCATTCCTTTAATAAATACTGATTGAATACCATTGTAGGTCAGAGCATAGAACAGAAAAATTCTTTCCTTCCTTCAGAGCAAATGATCTAGTGGAAAAGAATAAGCACAAAACAAATTAAAATGTATACTTTTTAGACAATGGTACAATGATACATTGTAAAGAGAGAAAAGTTAAGCAAGAAAGTAGAAAATGTGTTATGGGAGAAGGCTGCAGGGTTTTTTTGGGTTTTTTTTTTTTTTTTTTTTGCAGTTTCTGGCCGGGCTGGGTTTGAACCCACCACCTCTGGCATATGGGGCTGGCACCCCACTCCTTTGAGCCACAGGCACCACCCTTAAGGTTGCAGTTTTTAAACAGAGACCTTCAAGAAGAAGACCTCATGGAGATTCCATTGGACTGCAGACTTGAGGCGAAAGAGCAAGCCAAGCAGCGGGGTAGGGGGAGAGTTTTTCAGGAAGAGAGAACAGCAAACACAAAGGTTTCAGGATGGGTATGTCCCTCACATGCTCAAGTAACAGCCACCAGGCTGGGGTGGGAGGTGAAGGTCTGATAGACACAGACTTGGCTGATCCAATACTGCAGCTACCAGCGACTATTTACGATTATAAAAATTTAAATAAAGTTAAAAATTGACCCCTTAGGTATCCAGCCTCATTCAGTGCTCAGTAACCACCTGTAGCTATTGGGCAGCTTAGAAAACATCTCCACCGTTTCGAAAGTTTTATTGGACAGTGTTGACAGAGCCTTATGAATCACTGTGTAGACTATGGCTTTTCCTCTAAGAGAAGTGAAGATAACAACATTACGGAAGAGAGTATATAATTAGTATGTTTCAGTGAGTAAGAGAAGAGATCAAAGCCCAAGAAAATACCAAGGCTGCGGGAAAGGGCAAATTAAAAAAAGAATCAATAGATCTTCTAGAAATTAAAGAAAAAGAGATTAAAATCTCAGTGGCTAAATTAAACAGATTAGATAGCAGAAGAGGGAATTAGTGAACTGGACTACAATATTAATACTTAGAGAGTGCTTCCTGTGGGTCAAACACTGCTTTAAAGCTTCATTTAATCTTCACAACAGCTGTAGGTTAGGTGAATAAGTACTGTTTTTCCCACGAGCAAGGAAATGGGCACTGAGGTTACAGCTTCTCATCCAGGCAATCTGAAGTCTGTGCACTCAGCCACGATGCCATATTGTCTTTCAGGAATTTACCCAGAATGCAGCACAGAAAGATAAAGAGATGAAAACCACGAGGGATTAAGAGACATGGGACAGAATGAGAAGCTCTAATGAACATCCAATAGGAATTCCGGAACAGAATAAAGAAAACAACTAAAAAGATGGCTGAGAACTTTCATAGTTGATACAGGTAAATCAAAGGACAAAGCTCGAGCAATAAGAATACCAATGAATTCATAGCCAAACACATAGTAGTGAAATCATGTAATATCAACGAGCAAAATCTTTAAAGCCTCTAGGGGAATTTATTCCTGGAACAGGGAAGGCTGGAAGCAGATCAGTAGCGGCAGACAAGAGATCTGTAGTGGTCTGTGAACACAGCAATGTAGGTGTGCCATGTGGCGCTGGGTGACTGCATGGGTTGTGTTTTGGGCAGAAAATACTTACTGGCAGGTTAGGGTGAGCGAGTGTATTCAATCCTAGCTTTCCATTAGTGGGATTCAACTGCTCCCAGGTTCTGAGGAGAGACTAGGCACGCTCTCTCTCATCTCAGGTTAAGTATGAGAACAGGGTGAACAATGATCGGTCTCAGAACTTTAATGAATGTAAGATGAGCATTTTAGGAGTAGTGAGGCCAACCTAGTGGCCACACTTAGACTGCTATGATTGGTCAGAGCAGGAAAAGGCCTTGTAGCTAGCTATTCATGGTATCTACAGTTGTGGCTGTGTGATTTCATTTTCTGCTAAGAATCCAAAGCAGTGTAAAACAAACACACAACTACCTCTCATTTCCTTTCTAGATACTTCTAGATTATAAATGTGAATGAAAGTTTAGATAATAATAATGTAACCCAGAGCAGGCTCTGTGTTCAGTGTAGTCTTGTCAGGGCAAACGTGTTTCAGCCACAATTGTACAAGTAACAGAATATAATCTTTGCCTCCCTGTGGGATTTGATAACACAGAAGAAACCAGACAATTAGAATTGTCTCATTCATGCCTTATCATATGCGCTAATGTTGCAAAACACCAAAAGGGCAAGATATTTTTCTGCTCTTATCCACTAGCTTAGGTTTAGCTATGTTGGGTTGATCTGGCCTTTCCACTCACCCACCCTGTTCTACACTGTGAGTCTACCTGATCCCGCCTGAGGAAGTGCTGATCCCAAACAAAGGCCCTCTGTTCTCCCTCTTTTGTCATTAGATCACCAGCAAGGGGAAGAAATTGGATAGATGAAGAAGAGCTCTTATCTATTGTAAAGAAGAGCTATGGACTAATATTTTTTTTATTTATTTATTTTTTCTATTTTTATTTATTTTATTTCTTATTTTATTTTATTGAGACACAGTCTATGTTACCTGTGCTAGAGTGCCAAGGCCTCAGCCTACCTCACAGCAACCTCAAACTGTTGGGTTCAAGCGATCCTCCTACCTCAGCCTCCCAAGTAGCTGGGACTACAGATGCCCACAACAACACCTGGCTAACAGACTAATGTTTTAACATTCAAATGCTACAAACAGCCCACTGAGGGCTTGCGTTAGAAAAACAGGCTTATTGTAGAATAACTTTGATAAATGTCCCAATTAATTCTTATCAGTAAGCTTTGGAAGGCAGCATGATAACACCATTTCAAACATGAGGAAACTGGATCAGTGTTATATACCTAGCCAAAGATTGCTCAGTTATTTTGTGACAGATAGGGGTCTGGAACCAAGGCCACTCTGACTCCAAGCCCATGTGTCTTCCTATATTCCATCTGCCCCTCATGGCCTTCAATAGTCCACCACGGAGGACACCAGTGACAGTCAGGGGCACTTTGACTTGGCAGAGTTTATTACAATTAGTATGCACATAACATGTAAACTCCACAAAGTAAACAGTTTATCCTCCACACTAACCAATAACCAACAGGGTCAGCAGTGACCCTCCAGCACCCTCGCTATTTTAACATATATACACTTCACAGAAAGTGATTACCATACACATACAGTTGTAATACATTTCTTAGGGAAAGGATTTTTTTGGTCCATATTTTCTGTCAAAAAACAAAGACACACTTTCCTTTTTGGTAAAAGAGGTTAAATCCCCCACAGTTAACTCACAAAGCAAACTCAGATTAAAAACCTGAACATGAGGTATACCTGGGGTCTAGGACTATTTTAGGATTATAGATATAAACTGGAGGGGGAAATCATTTCTCCCCAAATCAGTTCAGTTCCCATTCATCTCAGTAGCAAAGCTCTTTTTAGACTTGGTCTTAATCATTTCTGTTAGAACACATTTCAAATAACTGTTCTGTTTTTCGGAGGACAATTGGAAGTCACTAAAATGTGCTATTTCTGAAGAAACTCATGAAACGTGTAGTCATCTGACCTCAGCAAAATTTTCAATCTGAGGTACAAAAACACCTGACACAGCAAGTCACACTGCAATTGCTGGGCCACCTTCATTTCAATTAGCTGAGAGTATAGTTTCAGTTGCCCATAAGTCTCAGCGTTCCATTTCACAGGCAGTTTGAAAAGGTAGATTTGTATATGGAGGCTGCCTAGGACCTGCCCGGCCAGGGGGAGGAGAAAGCCAAAAGTGAAGGTCAAGTCCTGGAGCCCATCTCCTTAGGCCTAGCCAGTGGGGTCCTCTGCGAGAGGTGAGGCTGGGCTACCCACACCCAGCACTTCACATCCCCCTCTGAAGTGGAGTCTTAACAGGCAGCCTTGAGGGTGTTGTTTGTTTTTAAATCTACAAATCATAATTGCTAAACAACCACCCACCCTGGTGTGCTTTTCATGCTTCAAGTGATTCATGTCTTCCAAGGGAAGAATGTTAAAAATGCTTTTAGTTCTACTTATCAAAGGAAAGGAAACAAGCCACAGTAACAAGATGACATTTAAACAGACCTGCTGCTAACACAGTATCAGATAATAAATTGGAAAAAAAAATGAACATACTATTAAATACTTTTTGCAACTGCTGCACTTTCCCCCTTAATCTATGTGTAGACCTACAATCTGATAAAGCAAACTTAAGTTACTATAAATCTTGTTAAATAGGATTCTGTACAGATTGCACATTTTATACCAAAGCAGCTTAATATCACAGTTAAGGGAAATGAAAGCCATCCGAACATATTCCTTTTTCTAGTCCAGCAAACACCAACAGACTCTCACCCTAAGGGGCAGAACCAAACTAGTTGCACAGTTGTGTAAACAGCAGGAGGTGGTCTCCAGGACCCTACTGAATCTCACGCGCACCAGCACCCGCGCACACGAGAACCGCAGTCTCCTTCCTTCCAGTGACTTGCACAGCTGACGCTCAGTACCACAGCAGGTTTCTTTCACATTGGGTTCACAAAAGAGCAGTCATGGCGGTCAGGTTGAGGGGTTTGAGGCAGTCTCTGGGAGTTGAATAACCACCATTCATCCCAAGATTCACCAGTGGCTTCTGTGCGTCCCTGCTCTCCCCAAAGCAGCTGCTGGCTTTGGGCTTGTCGTAGCTGGGATTGGCAGGCTTGGCACTCTGCGGCATCTGGTAGTCTCCGGGGCAGAAGCCACCGGAGGACAGGGAGTGCTTGTGGCCCGGCCTGGGCCCGGGGACGCGGTAGCCGCTCCGCGCCGAGAACGTGTGGGCCCGCAGCAGGTGCCGCTCCACAATGGGCGTGGCGTACTCGGGCTCCACGTGGGTCAAGGGCAGCGCGTACTCGTGGCGGCCAGCCCGCTGAGGGCAGTCGTAGTGCCCGCCTGCCTCAGTGGTCGCCCCCGTCTCGGTATCTGTGTCCATGGGCCTGAAGGTGGAGCCCTTCCTCGTGACTGTGCCGGTGCCAATCATGAGAGGATGCTGGTAATCTGAAACCAAACGGTGAGTGCAAAACTGAGCCCTGGGGACCACACCAGAAGAGCTGGGAGGTTGCAGAGGGGATGCTTTACCTACGGCAGCGGTGCCCTGAGGTGTCCCAGGCACCGTGGGAAAGACGACATGTCCAAGTCAGCATAGAGGCCACATGTGTGCTTATGTAAGCACACTGCCTGCTTTAGTAAATCTCCAACGGTCACCTCAACCCAGAGAGGAGACGTTATGTTTTACCCTGGCGTATAGTGGAAAAGCCTCATGGAGGAAGTGGCTCTTGAGATGTTAAATTACCAGGGGGAGGTTAACAAGTAAGGAAAAGAAGGAAAAAACAACCCTGAAAACCGTTTGAGGTGGCCAGAGTATGGAGAAGTTGGTTTCACAGGGTACAAAGACCACAGCAGTAGGTCTCTACAAGGCAGCCGTGAGCGACTCCACTGGTGTGCCAAGGTGTACCAGGCACTGTGGAGGTTATAACTGAGTGTCTCAGGCAGTATTCTCAGATAGCAAGACAGTAATTAATCTTCAAAAGAAAAACCCCATGAGGTAAGGACTGTTACTCCATTTTACAATGGAGGCCACACAGTGGGGGCAATGTTGTCCAGATTCCAGCACACGTTAACCACGCACTACACTGTGGGGAAAGGGCTGGTTGTCTTGCTAGGAAGGTTGGTTACATCTGTAGAAAACTACAGACTGGCACACTTTGGGGGTAACCATGCAGAATGAAGAGGAAAAGAACAAAAAGCGAGAAATAGCTGGGTACGCCGGCTCACTTTGAGAGGGTGAGGCAGAAGGACTGCTTGAGGTGAAGAGTTCAAGACCAGCCTGAGCAATAGTGAGAGCCTGTCACTACAATTTTTATTTTTATTTTTTTAGCCAGGCATGGGGTTGTGTACCAAGAATCTCCAGCTACTTGGGATACTGAAGCAGGACGATGGCTTAAGCCCGGGCGTTTGAGGTTACACTGAGCTAAAACAAGGCCACTGCACTCTGGCCCCAGAAACAGCAAGATCTTGTCTCAAAAACAAAAGCAAAAGCTCTCTGAAGTAAAAAGCAAAGAGAAATACCCATAGAGGTCACCAACTAGGGGAATAAGAAAGGGCACACTTTGGGGACAGCAATCAAAGGAATGTGTTACCTATGACATGTAGAGTATGGGGAAAGAAGAGAGCCAAGCCAGGCAAGCCCAGATGAGACTGGGTGCACAGTCAGGAGACCACTTAGAAAGGGCCAGCACGGAGCACATGTGGGAAGATTTAGGAATGATGGATTCGATTTTGGACACTGAGGAACTGGGGACACTTGCCAGTAGAGGCAACCAGCTGGAAATGATGGATTAGAGACTGAGACAGAAGCCCAGGTGTGAGAAGTGACATGGATACCCATGCAAGGAAAGGCCCTGCTGAAGTCTCCCAGTGGGTGTCACCATTTAGGGGGGAGACTGTGGGTATATGGGGGGGAAGTTGAGAAGGACCTTTCAGGGGGGAAGGAGGAGAGGCTGTATCTGGAGCTGAAAAAAAAAAAATGAAATGAAAGAAAGAACAGAAAAGAGGTCGTCCCTTCACTTCACTCCCAAGAAACAACAGAATGGTTTGGAGATTTGCTCTCACTGTCCATGAAGTGGCTCGAACAACCTTTCCCACTTGGCACCTTTCAGTTCCCAAAGTGCACGTGCATGACCTGGGGAAGAGTCTGGCTTAGTAGGCCCAGGGCACAGCCTGGAAGCCTGCACTGCTAACAAGCTCCCAGGTGATGTGACAGTGCTGGTCCTCGGAGTGCATGTGAGCAGGGAGAACCCAGTGGGGTGCTACTCAGAGCGTGGGCACCAGATACCAACTTATCTCAGAACTGTTTGGAATAGCTCCACAAAGAGATAAGTCCAGAAATAGAGATTCTGTTTTGAAACAATCTGACAAAGTAATTTTATGTTCATTGAATCTAATAAGAAATAATGTAGGTCTTTTTTAAAAACTTCATTATTAATAGTAATTATATTTTACAAAAATATTTGTGCAGATAGATTAGAATTTTTTTTTTTTTTTGGAGACAGAGTCTTACTTTGTCAACCCTGGTAGAGTACTATGGTGTCATAGCTCACAGCAACCTCAGACTCTGAGGCTCAAGCAATTCTCCTGCCTCAGCCTCCCAAGTAGCTGGGACCACAGGCTCCCACCACAATGCCTGGCTATTTTTAGAGGCAGGTTCTCCCTCTTGCTCAAGCTGGTCTCAAACCTATGAGCTCAGGCAATCCACCTGCCTTTGCTTCCCAGAGTGTTAGGATTACAGGCATGAGCCACCATGCCTGGCCTAGAAAAAAAATTTTTTTTAAGAAGGAGCAAAAAGCAAAAAGTAAGTAAATCTTTCACCACAGACAGTTTGGGAAGCTTGACTCCAGATGATGGCTTGTTGGGGACACTGTGGCCATGTTAACCCTGGAAGAGTTCTTCATCTCTTCTTCCTCAAGGGCAGGAGCTGTATTTAATTCGTCTTTCTAGTCCCTGTCTCCTAATGCCTTAATCAAAACTTTGGTAATAAAAATTGATTAAGGGCTTGCAGATATTAGTAGCATTTCAGGGCTATCACTCTGGATGTCATTAGGTCCCCTACAAGTGTAGGAGACTCAGCTGAATGGGGCTTTTCAGTAATATCCCAGTGTCAGTTTATAACTCTGTGTAGCACACAAAAAAACTTAACACATTTCTGATTTGTTGGACCCTCTCTAAACAAAATGATTTTGTCTTATTTCTGTTTCCCTTCCCCTATGAGCGGCACCTCCGACCTAACAGCACAGTCCCACAGGTGTGACACTTACCAGCCATGTCACTTGTGATGAGATCTAATTTTTGTGCCATCTCCTTCTCATTATCATAGCTGATGGTGAACTCGGCAGACTGGCGTCTGGCAAAAGGATATTTAATCTGCTTCCAGCAGTCTGGAATAAAGTTAACATAAAACAAACTGATCTATCAGAAATGTTTTTTTTTTTCATTTTTTTTTTGAGACACGGTCTCACTATGTCACCCTCAGTAGAGTACTGTGGCATCACAGCTCACAGCAACCTCAAACTCTTGGGCTTAAGTGATTCTCTTGCCTCAGCCTCCCAAGTAGCTGGGACTGCAGGTGCCTGCCACAGCACCTGGCTATTTTTTGGTTGTTGTTATAGTTGTCATTGTTGTTTAGCAGGCCTGGGCTGGGTTTGAACCCACTGGCCCTGATGTTTGTGGCCAGTGCCCTACCCATGAGATATGAGTGCCAAGCCTAATATATCAGAAATGTAATGCACATCCCCCCATGACATGTTCCTCAATGAGTCAGAGGTCAGGCCATCTCTTGGCAGGTGACAGTGATAAATGTACAGCCATAGCTCTGCGGGTGTGCATGCTAAAGTCATTAATGACAGAAGCACATTTTATACCAGTGATTTTCAACCAGTGTGCTGTGGCACCCTGCTGTGCCGTGAGAGGCTCTTAGGTATGCTGTGGAAATTTTTAAAGATGATTAATTAAATTATTTCCAGAAGAAGTTCAAAGCACAGTATTCTTTTTTTTAACTCTTTTTTTTTTTTTGGTTTGTTTTATGAGACAGAGCCTCAAGCTGTTGCCCTGGGTAGAATGCTGTGGCATCACAGCTCACAGGAACCTCCAGCTCCTGGGCTTATGCAATTCTCTTGCCTCAGCCTCCCAAGTAGCTGGGACTATAGGCATCCGCCACAATGCCCAGCTATTTTGGTTGTACTGTGTTTCCCCGAAAATAAGACCTACCCCCAAAATAAGCCCTAGCAGGATTTCTATGCATTTGTTAAATATAAGCCCTACCCCAATAATAAGACCTAGTGATGGGCGTGGCTATGCAGATACATACCATGCATTTCAGCCAGCAGTAAGGAAGACTGGAATACCTTTTATCTGCCACAGCTCCTTTCTCTGAGCTATTCGCACTTGAGTGGGTGCATGTGGTAACCACGGTCACAGGCATCCTATTGTGCACATGCGAATGGCTAGGGGAAAGGAGTTCACGCATCACTAGCACCAGCCCCACCAACAAGGTTGGCTCCCCCTGTCAGGTTCCAGAAGATGATGACGTAACTGTATTTGAATAAATGTAGATTGTTGTATTATACATAATAAAAATAAGACATCCCCTGAAAATAAGCCCTAGTGTGTCTTCTTGAGAAAAAATAAATATAAGACAGTGTCTTATTTTCGGGGAAACACAGTAGTTCTCATTGTTGTTTGGCAGGTTTGGGCTGGATTCAAACCCGCCAGCTCTGGTGTATGTGGCTGGTGCCTTCCTGCTTGAGCTACAGGCGCTGAGCCTACTCTTTCTTTGGATCCACCTAATGTAAGTGTGTCATGGAAGTTGAACTATAGGTTCAAGTGTGCTGTGAACACTGCTCTATACCAACTATGCTTTTCACTGGGCCTTTAAAATCTATTATGTCCCCATAAAGTATCAGATTCTTCCTATGTGTGACCATCTGGGCACGGTTTCCCATGATCTGAACACAGCATCCATGACACAGAGGAGACTACCAAGTCCCAAGTGGTGTCTGAGACATGCCAGAAGCCCCACCCTTCCCCTCACTCTGAACCATGCCTAACTTGTTGCTTGAGCGTCCTGTGGCTCTCTGAAACCTGCACATATGTGTCTTAAAGGCTCTCTGAAACCTGCACATAAGCACTGTCTGGTGCTTTCCTCACTTTCCCACAGTGGAAAATCCAGTGAAGGCCCGCAGATGCTGAGAGCCCTGGACCACATTCAGTTCCCACATGGGGCTTTTGCAACTTCTCCTGATGACTGACAGTGTAGTGGCCTAAACTCCAGTGGCCAAAAGGTAAAAAAAAGAATGTTGACAAATGACGGGGATGAAGATAATGTTGAACAAAAGTCAGTTGGCCATGAAAATTCAGAATTAAAATAATGAGACAGGTACAATAAAATCCCTTCCTTGCAGAACTGCTAACTTAGAAGCTATAGAGCTTATGTTTTCTTAATCAAATGAAGTGTGAGCCACCAGCCTCCTCACCCTTTCAATCAGCAGACCCTGCCCCATCCTCAAAGACAGGATAGAACTGTAGATAGAGCTTTCAACCAACCTGTTTGCTGAGCCTCCGTGGATCCATATGGATTTCCTTTCTTCTTCTTCCTATGAAGACAAAAAGTTCTAAATATTTATAAGCCAGTATATCTGCCTCTCTCTCCCTATATAATATGAGGATCATAATAGTACTGATCTCATTGGGCTGATATGAGGATTAAATGAGACAGCTGCCAGGTGCTTGGAAACCCATATGAATATGTAGAATTATATATAAGTGTATCTCACTTATAAGAGAGGTGAGAATGTTTTCACTAGAAGAATATGTACTAATTTTATTAGAAATCAATATAATATTGTTTTATTCTCTCTCACTAGCTCATGCAGTCCACAAAATCTTAAATCAATTCCTCATGACCACATGCTCTCACTTTATCTTTTTACTATACTAAAACTGTGGGTGTTCTTAAAACCATTTAACACTAACACATTACCCTAAGACATGCTTTAATCTATGAATATTAACCTGAAGCTTAAACACCAGAGATTTTAGACCTTTTCTCACTTTGATCAGAAATGATTCTTCCTTCTATTTGCACTAACCCACACATTTATGAGTTCCAAAGTTGTTTAAAATATAAAAAAAGAAAACTGAAAAATACTTCTTGCTTTTGTTTACAGTCAACACCTAACATTTGTTAAACATGGAGTTTGGGATTCTGGAAGAGACTTGGCACTTAACCAGATAAATTTTATTGTATACATGAAAGACTGAGGCTTGGGGAGATGAATGACTGGGCTGCTTGATGAGATGGGTGAGACCAGAACTCGGGCCTCCCCTAAATCCCCATTCTAATACTCCTTCCAGTTTGTGGGTGGGAGAAACATGGATACCTCAAAAGAAATATATTGGTTCCAGCAGCCTCAAACTCTTGCCTTAGCTTCTTGAGTAGCTCAGATTACAGGCCTGCACTACCACATCCAGCTACTTTTTCTATTTTTAGTAGAAAGGGGGGATCTCGTTTTTGCAGAGGCTGGTCTCGAACTCCTGAGCTCAAAAAATCTACCCACCTCGATCTCCAGGAATGCTAGGATTACAGGTGTGAATCACCACACCAAACCACCAGTTAAGTCTTTATCAAAGGTTTCTAGATGACAAGAACAGCTTATAAAGTAATATTTGATCATTTCTACTCCTACCTAACATGCTTTTGAAATAACCATTAATAACTGGATGTAGTGGCTCATGCCTGTAATCCTAGCACTTTTGGAGGCTGAAGCAGGAGGATCACTTAGGAGCAACCTGGACAACATAGCAAGACCCCATCTCTACAAAAAAAATTTAAAAATTAGCTGGGTGTAGTGGCACATGCCTGCAGTCCCAGCTACTTGGGAGGGCAAGGTGGGAAATTCATGAGCCCAAGAATCTGAGGTTGCAGTGAGCTGTAATCCAGACACTGCACTCCAAGCCTGAGTGATGAAGTAAGACCCTGTTTCTATAAATAAATAAAAAAAATAGAATAAATATCTGTTAACATTTTCTCTTGAAAGAGGTTGTGCTGCTTTTCTATACATGGATATCTGAAGAGTAGATTTTTGTGTGTCAAATTTTGATTGTTTGCAATTTTAAAATGTAAAGTCACGTACTTTCTAAAGGATGCAAAGATCCCCATTCCAACAATCAGCAGGGCGAGAAAGACCACCAAGGGCACAGCCACAGTTGTCACCTTTATCATGTTTATTCCTAAAGAAGGAGGAGAACAACCTGTTATGACATAAATGACCAGCAACCAGATTTCCCGATCCAAACTGTATATTGACTTGGAAAGTCCTTAGCTATTTAATACATGGGGAATATGAATACATCCTAGACATTTACTGACATTAGAAAGCAAAAAGAAAGGATTCAAAACCTGGCCAATGTTTAGAAAAATAAAATGTATCTTCCCCTCCTCTCCCAAAGGCAGCTTCCAGTGTTCCTCAGAGATTATCATTTACCATGAGCTTGTTGCTTGGCCTATATTAGATTCCGAACATCAGAATCAAAGGCCCACCCAGCCAGAAACTATTCAGAAAGGTAAATGATTTAAGTACAGTTTGGAGCTACTATTTTGGCTCAAGCAACCAGCTTCCCCAGACAGTGGGCAGGTCGGGGCCTGTACCCTAACAGCAGCCTGGGGAGCCCGAGATTCTCATCACCAGAGCTCTGGGACTGCAGACCAACAAGAAATGCAGCCTTATGACCGCAAAGAGCATTTCCACCGTATTGCACGAAGCACCACACCATGTTCTCCTCCAACCCTTTCTGCGCTAAAAAGGGAAGTCATTTTATCAGTCCCTGAATCAGGCTCTGTGTAGAAACTATGCAAACTAAGGAGAAATATTGACTCTTTACCTTTCTGTGATCCCTAAGAAGAAAATAAAGGAATGACCAGAAGTAGAAAAGTGTAGTTCACAAAGAGGAGGAAAATGAATTTAGATGACAACAAACTTTATGTAGATAACAGCAAGGTTTATTTACAAGAGTGAACATTTAGGAAAAACCTAACAACTTAGACATCTAACAGGAGGGGAATGGTCCAGATATTAATCATTACGTCTGTCAACGAATAACACTGGAAAATGCTCATAATCGTGTACAATGTTAAATGAAAAACACGTGCCACAGAGCAGAATATATGACATGCTGCCATTTTTGTCTTTAAGTTAGAAATGTAATAGTTGACTAGATACAGTGGGATGTGGTGGTCATCCACAACTGGTGATTTATGGATGATTGTTTTTCCTTATTTTATATTTTTCTAATCTTCTCAAATTTTATCAAATTCATATGTCAAGTATTTTATCTTCTGAAAAAAGAAGTGTGCTTTTTATGTTCATCATTTAGACAAAGTATACACTTACATGTGCTGAGTTCAGAAAGTATAAAAAGGTAGGGAATGGAAGGTTTCCCTCCGACCTCTGCTCCTCCTCCACAGGAAGCCAAATTCTATTTCTTGACATTCTTCTAGATATACCAGAATGAATATTCATTCTTTCTTTCATTCCTTCTTTTTACACATGGTAGCGTGCTACACAGATTTGTTGTATACCTTCTTTTTTTTAGCTTTCTATATTACTCATGCATTTTCTTTTATGGCTACAGAGTATTCATTACCTTGATGAGCTCATATTTTATTTTTCCATGTATTTACCTCATGTTTGAAGGGCATATCAGTTTGTTTCTAAACTTTTTCTACTTTACAATAGTGCAATGAATAGCTGTGGACATCTCTCTCTCTTTTTTGTTTCTTTGAGACAAGAGTCTCAGTTGCCTTGGGGTTGAGTGCTGTAGTGTCATAGATCACAGCCACCTCAAACTCTTGGGCTTCAGTGATTCTCTTGCCTCGGCCTCCCCAGTAGCTGGAACTACAGGTACATACCACAACGTCTGGCTATGTTTTTAGAGACACAGTCTCACTCTTGCTCAAGCTGGTCTCAAACTCCCGAGCTCAAGCAATCTACCTGCCTCAGCCTCCCAGAGTGCTAGGATTACAGCCACCAGACCCGGCCCTACATATATCATTTTACATATGTGAAAAATACCTCCAGACCATCTGCCTCTTGCATTTATGTGACAGAGAAAAACAAATTTCATTGAAAGTCACTATTGAGATGTCAGTTATGCTTCTTAAGAAACCACAAAACAATAATTGCTCTACCTCTGGGCTGTTCCTTTGAAGGGATGAACTTTGTGATTGTCTCATCTTTTTTTTCAGTTGAAACACCAGTGTTGGGACTTGTTTGTTGCCACACCAATGAATCATTACCTGAGAGAGAAGGGATGTCGAAAAAAATCACATTAGTGACAACAATACATAAAAGGAGATGACCAACTTGAGTAACTCACTGACTTGCCTTGGGCCCCACCTTGTGTAATTTGGCAACCAATGAGCTCCACTTTCAAGGCTATTCTCTGGTGCCATGTCTTGGGGACAACCCGCACATATCTGGCCACGATGGGAGGGATGAAATTGTTCTGCACTGGGTCCTGGAAGTTGGAGTTACCCTGAAACACCTACAGAAAGAAGTTACTTTTACCTGAAGGTTCCTTTAGTTAATTTTAGGTTTTTATCATCCCACTCGTATCTGATTATATGAAACCAGAATAAAGATTCTATGTCCATTGCAGTTTTGTAGACACTCTTGATACTGAAAGACAAGCTTGGCTTTGTAAACAAAGGCCAAGTTATCTAACTAAGATGGTGCTGCTAATCTGTTTTCTCCTTTAAATTTCAGCTTGGATGAAGAAGCTAACATTGCCCTTTTGTATCACTTGGCCTTGATATTCCTACGTTAACCTGGTGCTACTGACAAGCAACCTCAGAAGCACAAGTCTTCAGCTCTCACTTCTGCTGTCCCCTTCGTAACTCTCATTGCTACCACACTTACACCGAAGCAACCCCCTGCAAGCTACCGACTTTCAGTTTCCAAGAAAATGACAAGTGTCTCACTCCTGAATGAGAAAAGAATTAAATCACAACAATCTCATAAGGTTTTTATTGGTATATTTCTTATATGCTCAAGGAAGCACCAGTATTGTCTTTTATTAATGGCATATTTAACGTAAACACGCAGATGAAAACATACAGAGGCCTGCTGTCCTCCTACTCATTTCCTTTCCCCAAGAATTTCTCTTACCTTTTCTTCATTGTTTATAGTTCCCTTATAGGTCCTCCACTTGGAGTTATTTTTGAAGTTTATCACGAAACTCTTAACATAAAAGTTGAAATTTGATTGTGTTGATCCAGCAGTCCTAATTCCTTTTAACAAAACATGATTTCTAGGTTACTTTTATTTATAGGTTGAGTTTTTTAAATGTTATATATAATATGTATTATAATTTCAAGTGTTCCCCCCACCGCAATCCCATTGGAAATCTCAGATCATTTTACAGGCCAGCTTTTAGTAGCTGCATTCAGAAACCCATTCACACATCAGTGTCTTCATGCTGACAGTACACTGTCCATAATGGTAAGGTTTCACCATATGGTCTCTAATCTATACAGCCACATTTCCAACCTCTACACGGGTTCTTTTCACAGAGACAATGTGAAGATTTGTTGTATTTTAAAAAGATTTCAAGTACTTGGAGGGTGAAGAGAGGGGCCCCTAGGTAAACTGAGAGCATAATTCCAACCGCAAGTCCTTTCGCAATCATGTGATTTTTCTGCACCTGTTATTTTCTTTTTCTCTCCCAAATCTATCTCCAGCCACTCTCGTTGTCTGCGGTTGCTGCTGCTGTCTCCTGAGGCCCACGATGGGCCTTGGTCCTGAAGTCGGGCTTGGCCAGGAGACCAGTGAATTTGTTCCCCACTCTCATTGACCCACTGCCAAGAGGAAGAAGCTCTGATTTGCTTGTCAGGTTCCAGACTCAAGGATCTGCTGCAACCTAGGAAAAAAGGCAGTGAAACATTTCAGATGTGGGCATAAAGTGAAGGCAAAAAAGACACTCGCTGCATTTCTTTCCATTCCGGTATCAAATCAAGTGTTTATCAGTTTAACGGCCTGGGACTTGATTCATTTAAGCTACAGTATCTTGAAATTTCTGCTGCTTTTCTTTTTACTAGACCCCAAAGTCATATCTCCTATAAGTGACACCTCTTTGTCCCCACTGTAGATTTTCTTTTCTAACCCTCTAAATTAACTCTGATTTCAACAAAACACTCTCTGCCTTGAAGGTTTAGAATGCTGAATTTCTCGCTTTAATGAATTTAGAATCAGAGGGGAACTCCATCCTTTCTGTACCCTTGAAAAGAAGATATATCCAGGTCCTTTGAGAATGGGTAATTTGTACCCTACTTTGATCCTCAGGACTTTACTTGGTTTTACGGTACTCCTCCATTTTTCCATGGACTGTTCTTCCCTAAGACTCTGGGTATTTTAAGGCAATGATAATTTGGCTAAAAACAGTAATTAAAAACAAACAAAGAGACCAAACAAAAAGATAACTCTTGGGTGGTGCCTGTGGGTCAATGGGTAGGGTGCTGGCCCCACATTCCGAGGGTGGCAGGTTTAAAACCTGGCCCTGGCCAAACTGCAGCAAAAAATAGCTGGGCGTTGTGGAGGGCGCCTGTAGTCCCAGCTACTCAGGAGGCTGAGGCAAGAGAATCGCCTAAGCCCAGGAGCTGGAGGTTGCTGTGAGCTGTGATGTCACAGCACTCTACTGTGACGATAAAGTGAGACTCTGTCTCAAAAAAACAACCAAACAAAACAAAATAAAAAAACCTAAGGCTTGATAAGTTTGTCATGAATCAAAAGAAACAAAAAACCTCCTTGAGACCCTCATGAACCTTATGAACCATCTTCTGAAACACACATTTAATTTCTTATTATAGAAGAACATGCGTGATGGACCCAAGCGACCCTCCCTGGGAATGCCACAGGCAGAGCCAGCCACAGGGCACCCTGGCAGCTGCCAGGAAAGTGGTATGTAGGATGGCCCGGATTTGTGCTCAGAGGCAGGCTGGTAAAACAGGCTCCAGAAACGCTGAAGCTGCAAACGCTGTGAGATGTGTTTTCTCAGTGCAGTCCAATGGCAGGTTTTGCCCTTGCTTACTAATTGTAGTAGGGTCACTGTACAAAATTACAGAATTTTCAGGGCCATTTTCTTTGAAAAGGAGAGAAATTAGCATTAAAAAAGGATATTCCTGGACTGTGCCATTAAAACCATAGTCACGTAACAATGTAAGTGGTATCCCTGGAGAGTTTGGTCTCTGGTTCCCAGACAAAAGTCAGTGACAGATGATAAATGAAGCAGGCAGATTCCTAGACAAAGGTGTGGCTCTCCTCGGGGGCTACAGGACCCAGGTCAAGAATCACCTCAACACTGGAGCTCGTGAACCACCTAAGCCACTATTTCTCTCCAGACAAAAGATAGCAATGATTGAAACGGAATCACAGTGCACATCTCCAGGGAAGTATTTGGGGGAAGGAGGAAGAACCAATAGTTTTTCTCCTTTAAGCTTATGGTTATATTAGTTAAATACCTAAGTGAAACATTCTGGGTGTTATAAGCTTTTATACGCTTTAGATTCCTTCTGAATTCTATCTTGGCATACAAGGCAAGAAAAAAAAAAAAAACCAAACAGAAACCCCTTCTCAATAATTTCCACCAAAGAAGCCTCAATCATAAATTAGAATGCACTTCTAGGGTGTCTGTGGCCCCAGACAGCTCTCTACAAGCTGGAAATTTCCTTGAAGGCTTTTATCTTTAAAAGTCCAAGAATTTCGTCTTCTGCCGTATGTCTGAGAGACGTCGTAAACCATTTGTAAAACAGAGACTGCTTCTGCTGTGCTTTTCCCTCTTTGAGGTTGAAAAAACTCAACCAACTAGACATAAGGATTCATTCTCATTGCAGTATGTCAGATAAGGATCATTCTAAAAAATAATCACACAAATGTGCTATGATTAGGATCAAAGCACTCAGTATTATTTCCCACTTTTCCTAATTCTTTTGTTCCTAGTGTAACATAAATGTTAACAGTCGGCTTCACCTCATTGTCCTTGTAAGTCACTGACAATGGTCAAAAAAAATACTGGGGTGAAGGTGGAGGTACAGGAAATGTAAGAGAACAATTCTGGAACTTGCTGGTTTTCCTATAGTGCAAATCATTTAGCAGAATACAACCAATTTGGCTGCCTACAGTGAGACTCCTGTAGCAAACTGGTTTCTTTCTGTCACTGGCCATCACGCCTCCTCTGAGCATTTTCACTAAGAACCATGTTTTTAAACTTTAAATTTATACCAGTATTCTATAAGTCGGTGATTTCTCAGAACCCTTCTCAGAATCCCCTGGTGAGGAAGCCTGGAGAAGTTACCATTTTTTCTCAAAGTTGACCTTTGAGATCTTGACGGGCCTGTATCTGGGTCCTGCCAAGACTTCTCCAGCAGGTTTTCAGGGAGTCCACCAACCACCCCAAACTCTAATCACTGAAGAAGGTAGCTTTGAAGGGAAAACCAGGATCAAATCTCTTGCAAGATCAGTAAAACAGAAATGACAGTTCCTCTGGGGTCTACATAAGTGGTGGTGGTTGAAACAAACTTCTGAGTGAATTACAATCTCTAGGTTCTTTCTGGTCAACAAGATAGGAAATGGAATTATTATTATCTTTTTTTTTTTTTTTTTGCAGTTTTTGGCTGGGGATGAGTTTGAACCTGCCACCCCCGGCATATGGGGCTGGCGCCCTATTCCTTTGAGCCACAGGTACCGCCTAGAAAATGGAATTTAACCAGAAGGCAAGTGAAGGCTACATGATCACCTGATAGTTTTAAAGTTAAGAATTAGGATCTTCAGTATGAATTCACAGCCTCCCCTTTTCACTGTCATACATAAAACAATGTTAGATATCTCATATTTTAAATTTGAGTGTATTGGTGTGACACAATTCCTAAATCAGCACCTCCTTTTTCTCAAAGTTTAAGCTATTTTCCTGTTTTATATAACTAACCTCCCATTATTTCACACCATAAATATAGAAGGGGGGCTCAGAATCAGGAACAAAACATTAATTTTCAATGTCTTATACAAGAATTTTAAATTTAAAGAGATGTTATTTAACAGACTCCTTCCTTGAATCAAGTTCCCAGTTTAAAAAGTAATGGTGTTCAATCTGAGAACAGCTCAAACTAAGTTAATCAATTTTCTATTATCTCATGCACTCAAATTTCTCTAAAATTGTTTCCTAAAATAAGGTGGCACTTCCCATTTGAGCCCTTTTGAAGTTTTATGTTACATTGACCTCTTTGAACAACTAAGAACTGTTCAGGGAAGACGCTTGAGTTTGAGTTTGAAATAACCTGTGACCAATCCAGGTTAATGTAAAACATCTACCTAATAAAACAGTGAAAAGCAAAGAAATTTAATGCAGACTTCATTCTCATTCCTGAGGTAGAATCTATGAACTCTCAATTTCTAATGCTGGAAATTGTTACAAGCAAGCCTTTTAAAGATTATTTTTTAAAAAGGGATAGTATTACCTTTGCCAAAAATGGATAATCTGAATGTAATCAACAGGAACATGGAAGCAACCCAAATTGATAGGCATTGTAAAAAATAACTGTTCAGGACTCTAAAAGGTAAGGAAAGACTGAGGAGTGGTGACAACAATGCTTCATGACCCTAGTGAATTCTACATGAGAAAAGGGACATTAACATTTGTTTTGAATAGTCTGTTACTTCAGTCTCATAAATAAAAACCCAGAATTCCCCCACTTATACTAAAAAATATGTATACTAAGCAAAGTATGATACTTACTGATTTTTTGGCCAGCTTTAGCATGTATGCTCTCAAAAGTCAATATATAGGTAATTAATCCAAAAAAATCATGTAAGTTTAAAAGTGAAATTCATGTTTAAAAATATCTCTGAAAACATTTTTTCCTTTTTTTTAGAGATGGAGTCTCATTCTATTGCCCTCGGCAGAGTCCTGTGGGGTCACAGCTCACAGCAACCTCCAGCTCTTGGGCTTAGGCGATTCTCTTGCCCCAGCCTCCCAAACAGCTGGGACTACAGGCGCCCACCACAACACCCGGCTATTTTTTTTGTTGCAGTTTGGCCAGGGCTGAGTTTGAACCCACCACCCTCAATATATGGGGCTGGTGCCCTACTCACTGAGCCACAGGGGCTGCCCAACATTTTTTTCTTAAAAACATATATTTTTTAAAGTGAAATTGTTACATTTTCAGCATTTCTATTTTCTGGTTGTTTCAAGAGTATTTTGAAAAGAAGAGTAAGTATCTTAACTCAGCCATACACACATAAATACAGTACATTCTTCTAGTTGATGCTTGAATTATAATACATGATAGACAGATGAATGATAATCTCACCTCATCTATTTTGGCTCTCTCACTGTCACTGAGATCAAAGGCTTATTTTTTCTGGTTACTGTGCAAGCTGGTGTAGGTATTCACGTTTTTTACAGTGCATTTTGTTACCAAGAATGTGGATTATAAAAATGCCCAAAGCATATAAACCAAATATTTAAAATGAAATTGACATGAGGGTGAACCATTAAAAATTAACTGCATAATGATGAAAACTATACAACTTCCACATATTCACTGGGGTTAATATAATCACATTCCAGGTATGGCCATTCTAGCACAGCTTATAAACACTAATGCCAGAAAACATTATTCTTTTTCAAAACATACCTCCATACTCAAAATTGTGATAGTTTTGACTCTAAAAATTCCTTGGCAGTGGGTTTTTAACAATTAGTTGATTAATGAAAATTTTCAAGGTGGATAAACAAAACGATTCCCCTTTTTCTGCCACACATATAATCATTAGAAGCTCCCATACATGGGGATTGTAGGAGGTATTCCAAAACATGCATTACTTCCCTGCTGAATTTTAGCCAGCATTCCCCTTTACCACTGGCGCAGCATCACCGTGGATCCTTGGGATCCTGCCTGGGCGGGGCCCTCCCTCCAGAGTCATGCCAGAGCCTGTGGTCATGCCACAGCTTGCAAAGGTACCACCCACCCTTTCTCCCTCCCTGGGAGCTGGGCACACAGGAACACCCACTCTCTAAACTCTGGCCACATAAAGACAAACCACTTCGGCCTCTTCCTCCAGCAATCTTTGGGGAGGTTCAAAATGACCAAGTACCTATTTTAACCAAGCTTAAATGTAGGTCTGATCTGTGTTTTTCATGAAAGGAAATCCTCAAGTAGCCACAAAAGAGAGAAATGCTGCCTATCACTGAATAGTTTATTTTACAAACATCCTCTACCAAAAATATTACGTACTCCTGTGTTTTAACAAAATTGCTATATAATGTAATAATGGGCAAATCTATCCATCTAAATTATTACCCTGAAGGCTTACACAAAGGAACTTTTCCAACAAATCTTCCCAGGCAGTTAACATACCACTTTCCCTTCTCCCCACATACCAAAATCGTTGATGCTCACAGAAACCAAGGTCCCTTTACTTATGATACTGATGTGAAGGGCTGTTGAGGAGAACTCAGAAGCATAGAACTGAGATTCACATCTCAGTTCTCATCTCATAGAACTGAGATCCACATCTCCCAACCTCAGAATCAGTTTCTTCCCCTTTGGTATTTTAATAGCTGTTGATAAGTTACACGACCAAGGCAAAAACCTCAGTCAATAGAAGTTTATTAAGCCAAAGCTGAGGATGTGCCCAGGAAAAACACAAACCACAGACAAGCTGTGGCTGTTTTACCCAAAGGGGAAGTTGGAGCCTTCAACATTCTGAAGGTATAGAGAGAGGAAAGGGCAGACGGAGAGGTCCTGATGAGGCCCAGGAAATCTACATTACATACAAAACGAGGGGCAGTGTTGTCCAGCCAGGCTGACCATCTTTTTCAAATACCTCTTTTATTATCTCCCCATTCTATGGGCAGCCTGGCTGGACAACACTGAGGGAACTAGAATGCGGAAGAATCTCTGTCAGGAGAGCAGTAGGTGTGCAAGGAATGGGGGTAGCTGGGATGGCAAGAAGGAAAGAAAACCAGGGAAATTGACAGGACAAAATCAGCAGGCCCAGGCTTTGGCTAGCTGCCGAAGGAAAGAGACGCGGAGAAAAAAACATGAAGGTGTTGAGTCCAGCAGTGACTGGAACACTGAAGCTAACACAGGCAGACAGGGAAGCCCAGGGAGGGGTACACTGGGGGCGAAGTTTGTTAAGTTTGGTTCAGTTTGAGGTGACAGCTAAGTCCCTTGGGCTCTTTGGCAACTGTAAGTATAAAATTGTTGAGAATTAATTGAAATTTATACTAGAGAGAAGCACATAGTGCATAGGGCT
Source organism: Otolemur garnettii (assembly GCF_000181295.1). Classification (NCBI taxonomy): domain Eukaryota; kingdom Metazoa; phylum Chordata; class Mammalia; order Primates; family Galagidae; genus Otolemur; species Otolemur garnettii. The sequence goes on along the minus strand of NW_003852397.1, from coordinate 13,378,031 downwards.
TTGATTTAAATCTGCTTAAAAGGCTTTAGTAAAAAATCTGATTTACAGTTTCTCTTGAAAACCAGAAGATGAAGCAATCACAGGAGCAGATACTGTCCCCGGGCTAGTGATACCAGCACAGGGCTGTCCTTTTAAAGGAGAAGGGCACACGGGTTCCCCACCAGCTGCCTGTTGCTCACCTCTAGCACTTGCCACACTTTTGTGAGTGTTGATTTTTAGCACCCTCGTAAAGCAACCGTAGGGTAATTGCACAACTATGCATACAAATACAAACACACCAGAAACCTCCTGGCCAAACAACTAAATGCCTCTTAGTATTCTGAAATTTTCCCTTAATAAAGAAGAAAAGCAGAAAATCTTCTTCAGAAAACACAGTTACACATAAAATGAGGACCAATTGTATCAATCAACCTACACGTGCTAATAATATTCTAGATTTTATTTTTTTTAAAGTGATATGTCACAACAAAAGACAACCCCAGGGTGTCACTTATACTCAATCCTATATAGCCTTTCTGACCCTATGTCAGAGGAGGCCCAACACAATGATTTTCCTGCTCTGTTCCGATGTCATGAGACATCTGACATGCTTTTTCTGTGCCTCTCATCCCATGACAAGAGATTAGTGATGATGTAAAGGTTTTGGCCCTCAAATACAATTGATCACTGGTTACGGGAAGCAACAGCCTGTTCAAGCTGAAAAACCCAGTTATTACTGAATACATAAAGTGTATGGGCGGAGTGGACAGAGCTGTTCAGTACTGTGGATGTTACAGATTTACAACGTCCTACAAACGGTGGAAAGAATTACTCTGTTGGCTGATGGAAGTTGCAGTTGTGAGGAGCTACATCCTTTACTCATTCGGTAAGGAGGAGAGTGGAGAAGTAGTGCAGATACGTCTTTCTTACAGGAGAAATGGCATCACTCCGCTTGTGAGCAACGTGAGGAAGAGAAATTCAAGAAGGAAGGGAGGACCATCATCTTCTGACACGGAGGAAAGGCTAAATGGGAAGATGCAGTTTATGATGCAAAATGGAAAAAAAAAATCATCAAACCACTGCATGGTTCGCTGCAGAAGAACTGAGAAAGGTGGAAGGAGAGAAACCATTTTCTACCGTGAGACATGCAAGAGGAAGCCTGGACTTCACCCTGGAGATGGCTTCAGGAAGTATCGCACTCAAAACAATTATAAACAAAAATACTTTAGTTCTTTATATCTAACCTAAAATAGATAATAAAATCATCAGGTGAGTTCATATATATGTTTTTCTCTTTTAAAACTGGAAGATAATTGAAAGTAATCCATCTTTCCCGTGCAAAATAAATAAGAGCGTGAGAGTATGTGGGTAGCAGAAAAATCGGACTGGAAAGTGAAACCTCTTTCCACCCACTTTACTCCAAAGCCCAAGAGGAAACTTACTTCATCTAGGGCTGCCCGCAAATGAGGGCAGGTCCAAGTCTCCAGCATTCCCATCCTTACTTGCCTGAGGATCTGGGTCTTCTTAGCAACATTTCCCTATTCCATTAACTATGAGAAGGAAACCCCCCACGAGTCTTTGTTCTGCCAAAGAACCCAAACCACAAAGGAACTACTGAGTCCTAATTTATTAAAAAGCAAACTGTCATCAGAAATTATCATTTCACTCTTGCCTATGGAAGTAAACTATTTACCGAGTTTTCTGTGGCACGCGCTTAGAATAAATGTACTCCGTGGGTATTAACTGCCTCAGGAATTTTTGCCCTCTTGTTTTCCATAGTTTTGATGAGTTCAAAAGACCAGGTAGACATATGGCAAAGGGGAAAATGAAAAACTGCTAGGGAGAGAAACTGCCTGGTGCTATGATGTACTGAATAAGGCAGATGCGTGCAAATGAAAAACAATAGGAAGCGCTATTCCCATGACCTCATCCTGACACTCAGGTAGTCTAACTCACATAGCTTAACTCTCTAATTAGAATCACTGGCAAAGAAGACAAAAGTTATTTTAAGTCTATTAATGCATGTGTATCAATGTCAACATCCTGGTTACAATGCAGTACTGTATAAAGTTCTGTAAGATGTTATCACTGGGGAAGACTGGGTAAAAGGCACATGATGTCTCTTTGTATTGGTTCTTACAATAGCATGTGACCTACGATTATCTCAAAATAAAAAGTTCGAATAAAAAATAATTTTTTAAATCTGTCAGTCCAGTTAACTTGGGCAGCTGGGAATGGAAGTGAGGAAGGTTTCACTTTCTATTTTATACTTTTATTTGCTATTTGGACTTCGTTATCCTGTATGTTTTTGGCTATTCAGTTTTTCTTTTTCTTTTTTTAAGACAGAGTCTCACTATGTTGCCCTTGGTAGAGTGCCATGGCATCACAGCTCACGGCAACCTCAAACTCCTGGGCTTAAGCGATTCTTTTGCCTCATCCTTCCAAGTAACTGGGACTACAGGCGCCCGCCATATGCCCAGCTATTTTTTTCTTTGTTTGTTATTTTTGTCATAGTTGTTTAGCAGGCCCTGCCTGTGTTCAAATGCACCAGCCCTGGTGCATATGGCCGGTGTCCTAACCACTGAGCTATGGACACTGAGCCTATTTAGGTTTTTTTATATATTAAATAAAGCATTTATACAAATTGGCACTGAGAAGATTAACATGGAATGACCAATACAGGAAGTCAATTTTATCATAAAAAAATTTATAATAAAGCAAGGTCCATGGTACCAATCTCTCTGCACCAAGCCCATTATCTAATTTTCTCACATTTGTTTAAGAAGCATAGGGTGCTGTATCTTACAGGGCTCATAATATTAATAAATGCCTAGTTTACAAAATGCATATTAATTTTCCTTAAGGCCGGTGGTGTTCCCCAGACTACAATTCTGAGATGTTCTAGATACAGCTGTAGGATTTTATAAATATTTTTGTCTCATCTCTATTTGAATTTACGACTTGTGTATGTGTATATATGTTTAATCTTGAAAACCACCAAATTCAATTTGAATCGGTGAATTCACTGATTTACTATCAATAGATAGTAAAGTCACTGGGCAGGAGGTAGACAAAGAACTTCAGTCTGAAGGGTCAGGCTTGTCACCATCTACACTCACTGATGGATCTCAGCATGACAGTAAGTGAGACAACCAGGTAATATGTGTCTCCTGATAGCACAAATATGCTCTATACACTACACTATGACGTACTCTTGCCAAAAAAGCAAAACATGTGAATCAATAATAATTAACCTTGAACGCCAAGTCTTTAGGGCTGTTAGGTTGGCTAAGCTAATGCCATGTTAGATCTGAAGAAACCATTCCATGAGACTCGGTTGCAGGTGGACACACCTCAAGTAAGGGAGACAAGCCACAAGCCTCCTTGTACCTGTCCAGTTACAAACACATAAGAAATACACTGACACCACAAGCCTCTAACACTCTGATAAGAACCTGCTGAGAGTCCCACTAAGGAGCTGCATGTCCTTGGCACCCTGATAAGAAAGACTTGTCTATACAGCCAAATGCTTTTCAATCTGCCATAAAAAGATCTGCCTCCTTCCTTAACACTGCTAACACCCTTTAGAGCTTAGCCCACTGGCACCCAAGTGTCAAAATAAACTTTACTACCTTTGTTACACTTTGATCTTGAATGTTTTGATTTGCTCCTTTCAGTTTTTACCTATCAAGGGCTAACTTCCAGTCTAAGAGACATGCAAGGGATAGGGACACAAGTTCACAGACAACAGGAAGAAGCCATTAGCTGAATCTAGGCAGTAGACATTTCTAGGTGCAATTGACCCAGTTTCATCAGCAATAAATTGTATGAAGAGGTGCAAACACACAAATGTTTATGTTAAAGGAAACTTGAGAGCTGCGACAACCAATTGGATACTGATTGGAAAAGCCAATCTCTATAAAACCTGGCAGAGAGATAATTAGGATATTAAATAATAGCAGAGAATTATTAATTTTATTAGGTGTGATAATGATATTGAGATTATGTAAGGAAATGCCATTTTTAAGGATGTCAACTGACAAACATGGAACTGAAATGACACAAGATCTGGGGTTTGCCTTAAAATAACTTGGCAAAAAAAGGGAGAAGCAGGATGAATGAAAAAATATGGGGAAGTGTTGATGGTTGCTACAGCTAGACAAAAGGGGTTTGTAATTCCAAAAGAAATAAAAAAAATTAAAAGTCAGTCATAAGAGGGAAAAAATATAAGACCAGAGTTTTATATTAAACTCCATGTAGTGTTGGGAGGAGGGCTTGTGAGCAGAGAACCACCACCCTGGTGTAGTTGTGCAGGGTGACAGCTAGATTAAACGGCCACTTTTATAATATCAAAGGGCAGGGGCAAGAGGATGTGTCCTGGACCAAGGAGGGAAGGAGGAAGTTTTGCCACCGGGAATTTGTCTACTCTTCAAAAGTGGCTACTACACAATGTTTATCTTTTCCTTCCTTTCAACTGTAATTTAATTGCCAAAGCACATGGTGACTAAGCTATGCATCATTTCCGCCTCTCCCTAGACCCGCAGCTCCTCCCTACCCCCACAGAATATCTGCAAGGTGGTCTCATCCCAAGGGGCCTAATCCTGGCCTTGGTTGGAGCCATAGCTAGTTTATGAGACTGATCAACCACTTTCTCAAAACAAATTACCAAAACAAAACTTCATGTATGAAGTTTAGACTTCGAAAAAAGCTGAAAGTACTTATATTTTAGAACTCCCAAAGTGCTCTCTATATAGAATTTAAGTATACAGATTTAAATTCTGAACATTTGTAAACAATCTCAATTAGAATATAATAGCCAAACTATTATGTCTCCAAGCCATATAACAAGAAAGTCATATTTTAGAATATTTAATGTAAAAATATTTTGAAACAATATATAGCACACAGATGCATATGTTCATCAAAAATACATAAAGTGTTTATTTCGATAGTATGAGCTTACAAGTGATTTTTGTTTTATTTATACATTTATCTTCTAAATTTTCCATAATACAATACACATAAATCATAAAAGTAAATAAAAATACCAAATTCACTTAATGTTCTTTGTAATGTTAAAGGCTACTGTCAGCATTAGCCTTGTAATACAGACAGGAAGAAATCTCCATAAACCAATATGCTCAAACTGTCATTAAAAATTTGGCAGCTAGAAATTTAGTATAATGTATTTCTCACTTCAAGGAGCTCATAGTCAACGAGCAGAGACATACTCCTTAAAATGAAAATGAGACATATTTGAACAGAAATATGGGCTCTATACCAATGCTCTAAATGCCTGAAATTTATAGATACGACTCCATCTTTTAGCCTTTAACATCAGGAGGTAAGGATATACACGCTGTTTTCTAAGTAAGCTTAGAACAAAGCCTTGATGCTTATCTGTACAGATCAACCCTTTATTTAGTCTACTTTAATTCCAACCACTAAGAAAGGAAAACAATAACTTCCTTAAAAGACTATTTCCCTTTGATAAGAAATCACACTAAACTAAGAAAAGCAAAATTGATATACCTGATAGGGACTAAGTTCTACAATACTCAAAAGCACGCACAGCTCAGTAGTTACGGCGCTGGCCACATATACTGGGACTGGTGGATTCAAACCCAGCCCGGGCCTGCTAAACAACAATGATAACAACAAAAACAAAATAGCTGGACACTGTGGTGGGCACCTGCAGTCCCAGCTACTTAGGAGGCTGAGGCAAGAGAATCTCTTGAGCCCAAGAGTTTTTTTCTTTCTTTTTTTTTTTTTTTTGAGACAGAGCCTCAAGCTGTCCCCCTGGGTAGAGTGTCGTGGCATTACAGCTCATAGCAACCTCCAACTCCTGGGCTCAAGCGAGTCTCCTGCCTCAGCCTCCCAAGTAGCTGGGACCACAGGCACCCGCCACAACGCCCGGCTATTTTTTGGTTGCAGCCGTCATTGTTGTTTGGCGGGTCCGGGCTGGGGATTCGAACCTGCCACCTTAGGTGTACGTGGCTGGCGCCTTAGCCGGTTGAGCTATAGGCGCCGAGCCGAGCCCAAGAGTTTCATGTTGCTGTGAGCTGTGACACCATAGCAGTCTACTGAGGGTGACATAGTCAGACTCTGTCTCAAAAAAAAAAAAAAAAGCATGATTTAGATTTTAAAAGAAAACTTTTCACTGAGTTGTACTTGTTGGAAAATGATTTGGGTGGAATAAAATGATTTGTGCAAATATACTTTTTAGATTAATTATTAATTAATCCCTAGAGTGAGACAGGAGCCTCAAGCTGTTTTGATTACGACCCATGGTTAGAACATAGATCTTTCCTTATAACCAAGTAGGCACATAGGCATTCACATGCATATATAACAAATAAAAGCTTAATGATGCAATTCTTTTATTATATGTAATGCATAGTGGTATTTTCCATCCTATTCAATTTAATATTTTTATTAAAAGCATGCTGGTTATTCCTATTGAATTGCCTTCTTGGGCAAGAGTACTTTAAAATATCACAAGAGTGAAACCATTTCTAGACATATGATTTCATTACAGGCGTATCCTTGTTCTTCTAATATTCAAGTCACAACAGGTCTCAACATATACACAATCACCTATGTGTGGGTGTGAGAAAATTTCTTCCCACGGCTAAGATCAAGTGAGCTCTTGATGACTACAATCTTTTCAACCACAAAGGAGAACTTGCAATTATTACAGAGCTCTTTGTCTGATGGGAAGGTGACTAGATGTCCCAAAGTCTCACTAATTCCATTTCCAACTATTCTCTCTTAGAAATTTTGCCTTAGTTATTACTTAGCTTTTCACTTTGAGTATTGCCAGAAGGAATGTAAAACAAGAGCAAAAGGGCCTACGTGGCTAAGTGAGAATAAAATACGGTGAAACAGAAGTTGTAATGATAAAGTTATTCAAAAGTTTTAGTTTTCTTAGAAGAAAACAGATAATAATGTTATATCAAAAAAGTCACAGGATAGACCAGAAACACATGACCAAGTTCTATAAAACTGTTTCTCTTTGAACCCTATTCTCACCACATATAAAACAGAAGCTAATGATCTAACAAGGATGATAATACTTTTGTCTTAACAGATAAAAGACATTTGAAAGTAAAACAAAAGGAAACACAAAGGACTTTTCAAAAATCTGTCCATGAACTTTCAACATTCCTAAAAGTATCACTTAAAATAAATCAGTTTGTTGTGGCAGATCATAAGGGGCAGAGAAGAAAATAACTAATTAAATAAAATCAGTTTGAATGTATGAAAATGAAACAAATCATTTCAAGAGGTTCTACTTGACTCCTTACATAATAAGAGATTATTATTTCCTTCAGAGTCCAAAGATATCAATAATTTTCTGTTAAGACATTAAAAAGCTTCATAATGTATACCCAATAGAAAAATATCTCAAGATCTTGTCAATGAGATTCTTTAAAGTCAAGTCAATGCAAACTCTGTAGTTCTTGCTCAATCTTCAGTCTTGTGACTTTTACCAAAAAGTCAAAGCTCATTAGAAGAGTTGTGGGTGGGGGGAGGAAGGCTGATACACCTACAATTTTCCATCTTCATTTCCATATGCTTGGATGGTGACAGAGCATGATGGTTACAACACTGGCATCTGACATAGCCCTGCCCAGTACTCACTATGTGAACTTGGGTGTGTCCTTTTACCTCTCCAAGCTTAGTTTCATCATCTGTTATACAGAGACAAAAGATGCTACCCAACTCACAGGACTATTATGAGGATTAAAAGAAGTAATGGGGCTTGGCACCCGTAGCTCAGTGGTTCGGGTGACGGCCCAGCCCTGCTAAACAACAACAATGACAACAGAAAGATAGCCGGGCATTGTGGGGGGGGGGGTGCCTGTAGTCTCAGCTACTTAGGAGGCTGAGGCAAGAGAATCGCTTAAGCTCAAGAGTTGGAGGTTGCTGTGAGCTGTGATGCTACAGCACTCTACTGAGGGCAACACAGTGAGACTCTGTCTAAATAAATAAATAAATAAATAAAGTCATGCTAGTAAATAACCAAGAGGGGAGATAACCATATAATGACAATTCAATATATTTTAATTGCTATTATTCTGTTAAGTATATTAAAGTATCAAGGGAATTGCTTTGGGCCAGATGTGGTGGCTAATGCCTGTAATCCCAGCACTCTGGGAAGCCAAGGAGGGTGGATCACCTAAGCTCATGAGTTCGAGACCACCCTGAACTTGAGTGAGACCCTCTAAAAATAGCCGGGTATTGTGGCAGCACCTGTAATCCCAGCTACTTGGGAGGCTGAGGCAAGAGAATCTCTTGCGCCCAAGAGTTGGAGGTTGCTGGGAGCTAGGAGTCTACCCAGGTGGGGGGCAGAGAGACAAAGTGAGACTCTATTTCAAAAAAAAGAATATTACTTTGAATTAGCTGACTTTATCTAAATTCCAACACTCTAGTTATATGACCTTAAGAATATATAGCTTAAGAAGAATATATAGCTTAAGAAGTCACCCATTTTGTGTGTTATCAATTTTCCTCATCTTTAAAATTACCCATCATAACTGGGTGTGGTAAAGATGAATGAGGTTCCTTGTATAAAATGCTTTAAATTGCTGAGAAAGTCTAATTAGAATGCATTTCCCAGTATTTATCTTGGGTCCACAGATTAACAAGGTCAGCATATCCCAAGCTGGGCGCTGTGGTACTAATCTTTGGGAGGCTTACAACAAGGAGGTAATAAGCCCTTAAGCCCCCCAAAGTGCTTCAAGGTAAATACACATGCAGAATCTCACTTTTTCCTTCCCCACAGGACCTTCACATGCACAGTGAAGCTGTAATGGAGGGTGCGGTTGCCGCATTCCCCAGGGAACTCTTTCCTCATTGGGCATCTTCCATGAGCAGCCTTCTGTGGGAGAGTCTGGTGAATTCCAGGGCAAGGCGCTCACAAGTGGAACATGCTGAGAGATCTCATGATGGGGCTTTTGGGATTAAAGATCCGATACAGAGAGTTGGACTTTGGCCTTCAGAATTCTGCAAATGATACTTGAAATCATACTATGTGACTCTAGCATTCAAATTTGAGACTTTTCCCACTGTTGTTAAGTTACTTGTGTTTGGGGAATGTTGACAACAAATTGGAAACATTGGCCAAAAGAAGTTTCTTTCTTAATTTCAGAGAAGAAAACTTATGAAAAAAAAAAAAAACTTGTTTGTACAGCAAAACAAGGCTAAGACAACCGTTTTATCTCTGTTGAATAGATGCTTAGAATAAGGAAGTTGAAGAAAAGTGGCCAATGACCTTTACTAATAATGCCAGGATGCTGATGTAATGTCCAAGCTGCCATTGCTTAAAAATTAAAGATAAATCAAGAAATCGTTCCTGTTTCTAGAATATGTTATCTTTTCTAACCTTTGTTTCATGTTAAATATGCATACTGCCAGTATTGAGATAAAGTTAAATATTGATACTGACTTTTCTCTCTGGTGCCCAGAAAATCTGATATTACCAAGGACAAAGATAATCTGAGTTTTTGAAATTAAACCTGTATACATTTCTCTTTTGCACACATGTGTGTTTTCACTTTTATAGAGTTTTCAAAAATTAATAAGAACCAAAAAATTATTAGAATAAGAAAAAAATCATAAAATTAACTGTAAAAGGGCCCTTGTAATAATTAGCATTTACCAAACATTTATTGTAACAGGTAAAAGATATAGTATCCAAAAGATTTTACATTATCTTATTTCATCTTCATGACAATTATATTTAATATATGAGATAGTTTTCTTTAAAAATTGATTACAGGTGCAGTAGCTCATTCCTATAATTCTAGCACTCTGGGAAGCGGAGGCAGGTGGATCTCCTGAGCTCAGAAGTTCAAGACCAGCCTGAGCAAGAGTAAGACTCCAGTCTTGAAAAATAGCTGGGCATTATGGTAGGAACCTATTAATCCCAACTACTTAGGAGGCTTAGGTAAGAGGAACACTTGAGTCCAAGTGTTTGAGGTTGCTGTGACCTATAATGCCACGGCATTCTACTGAGGGTGACAAAGTGAGACTCTTATCTCAAAAAAGAAAAAAATTGATTATGAAGTATTTCATATATATATATATATATATACCCATATAAATACAGAGGTGTACACAAATAAGGAGTAGTATCTCAAACGTCAAAGTGTATACCCCATGGCTTATAAGACAGGGCATTTTCTATACACAATTGAAGCCCACGAAAGCTTATCTCCCCCCATGTCCTATTAATCCCTATTTTATGTGTTAAGAAGCTGAGTTTCTGGGACGCAGAGGAACTCAGCCCATGTGGTTGGGCTGGGATCTGGCTCTAGCCTGAACCTACCTGACTCCGACCATGGAACTGATCACCGTGTTCTAAGGCCACCACTGCCTCCCACCCTAAGAGGTGAAGAAACTGAGGCAGTGAAAGTTAAGATACTGTTCACCCTCACATTACTGCTGCACACAACCGATATTAAAACCCAAGTTACAGTTAGTCAGATTCTTCTAGTCTCAAAATTAACAGGAGGAAAATAGTCATGTTTAATTCAAGGTTTCTTACAAAAATTATGATACAGCATTTTTCAGGCAATGAAAACCAGTTTGGAACCATATGAAAATAGGGAAAAAATTAAAGGAAATCAAACACACACACACAAAAATTATGATACGAGAAATTCTATGACCTTCTCTTTTTAATTCTTTAAGTACTCTTTAATAGACTTTGTAGGTAATGCAGTCTAATGAGAGGCAACTATTTTACCTCCAGTGAAAGGTGGTTCACTTTGCGTGGCACACACGTGGTTCCTAAAAGACACTCTGTAAATCAAAGTTTCAGCACCATAAAGTGCTGCTTCTCTGACTTCAGTGTGCAAATCAGTCACCTGGGGATCTCATCAAAATGCAGGGCCTGGAAATGCTCCATTTCCAAAAAGCTCTTGGTAATGACTACTCTGCTGGTTCCTAAAAATACATTCTGAGTAGCAAGAGACTAAAAGAACCCTTATTATTAAGAGGGATCTTGAGGTGCTTGAAGCTTTTTAAAAGTGAAAAACACTTCAGACATCAGTTTTGTATGTTTTTTCATATTTTATTATCTATTTCTAAAGTCATATTTTCTTTTTTTAGACAGAGTCTCACTTTGTCATCCTTGGTAGAGTGCGGTGGTGGCATTACAGCTCACAGCACCCTCAGACTCTTGGGCTCTTTTAATCCTCTTGCCTTAGCCTCCCAAGTAGCTGGGACTACAGGTGCCCACCAAAATGTCCAGCTACTCTTTAGAGAAAGGGTCTCATTGTTGCTCAAGCTGGTCTTGAACTCCTGAGTTCAGGCAATCTACCCATCTCAGCCTCAAAGTGCTGGGATTATAGGCATGAGCCACTGTGCCCGGCCTAAAGTCTTACATTTATATTTTCAATTCTCTGATACATATTTTTACTCTAGATATCATTTATGAGTCTAGGACCGGCAATAGTAAGTTCCAGGATCTATATTTAAGCCAGACTGACATTTCTGACACATGGACAAGAGCTTCAAATTAGGAATTACTTGAGCATACTAGGGAAAATACACACAAAAAATAAGATGAGAAGATTTGCATGCACCATATGTAATTTATAAACAATCAATGGGATCAGCACCCATAGCACAGCCACATATACCAAGGCTGGCAGGTTCAAGCCCAGCCAGCTAAACAACAGTGACAAATGCAACAAAAAATAACTGGGTGTTGGGGTGAGTATCTATAGTCCCAGCTACTTGGGAGGCTGAGGCAAGAGAATTGCTTAAGCCCAAGAGTTTGAGGTTGCTGTGAGCTGCAACACCATACCACTCTACTGAGGGCGACACAGTGAGACTCTGTCTCAAAAAAAAAAAAAAAAAAATATATATATATATATATGTATATATATACATATATCAGTGTTTAGGGACCAGAAAATAGCAAATCTCAATGGGGAGAGAGAGATGGCATCTTACCATACATCTAATGAGGTATAAAACACAAGAATTCAGAGAAAAAAACTTTACAAAACTCATCACATTCCACAGTCCTGATAATTGTACTCATTTGCATATTCCTACTTCATACTGCTGAATTTGTCACAGTGCTATGAAAAAAAATGGTTAGCTACTAACTGGGATTTTTAAAAGTCTTAATATTTCTATGGTAAATGTGATTACCTGTCAGAGAAACCAAAGACGCTTAACTTAAACCTTTATTGCGTGAAGTAATCTCCTAAAACTGTGTTCCTCTAAGTCATCTTTTCTCTAACTTGTTCTCCCCTACTTGTGACCATATAATGGCTTTCCTTGAGGATAAAGGACAGGAAACCATCTTAAGGAATTTAGAACTGTTGGGCCTGTGACTGTGTCCCACTATGGACACACAAAGTTAATGTGCTGAGGGTGAATGATGCGAATCCTCAAATCTCAGTGCCCTCAAGAGACTCTCAGAACCGTTGGGATAAATCATATGCAAAAAACACAATAAATCAAAATACATATGAAGACGGGCTTAAAAATGTATCAACATGGAAAATCGGACGGAACAAACAACAGTAATTGGAAGCTTAATTCATTGAGTGAAGTGTTGATGGGCAAGCAGTTTTACTGAGTAGGAGACTATCATTGCACAGATAACTCACAGGCCATAGGAGGAAAGGAAATTTTATAAAGAAAGGGTCAAGCTGTCATTACCTAAAGTCACTGATCGTTCTTACAAAAGAAAGGAACTATAATAACAACAGTACATAGCACCTTTGAGTACTTTTACTAAAAACACTTAGCATAAATCTAATCAAGTCTTTCCGTCAAACTTTAGGTTTATACAGAAATACAGGAAATACTGCTCCAAGTAAAAGATGATTTAGGATGTGACAAATTTGAATATGACTTATTAGATGATATTAAAGAATTATTATTAGTATTCTTAGGTGTTCTTGTGGCTCTGTGGTTATGCAAGAAAATATTTAGCGATGCAAATGAAATATTTAAGGGAAAAATGCCAGGAAGTCTTTAATAAACGTTTAGTCTATTAATAGATTTTGAAGTCTCAAAGGACTTTTAGATCCTTCTGAGCTAGCAGCAACAGTAGGGAAAGCAGGATCTTTCCCAGGGTCCATTTTAAAAAAGGCATATCTTGGTTTGTGTTATTCTCAAAATAAGCAGCCTTTATTCTAAAGTCCTCAGGGTGGGAACAATTCAAGAGACAGATCTCAGGTTCCAGTGGTTGGATGGGCTATTAAGTCTCCATAGTTTTCATTTTCAGGCTGACATCAACCACATTGCAATCTGAGGTGAACTTGGCCTTTGTGAAAAGCAGTAAAAAGGCCGAATTAAATCCATTTGGCTATTTGAAAGTTGGGTGATGAAAATAGGTGCTTACCTATTTTCTCTGGAGTATATTTTATGCCCCGGTAATTCAAATTTAACTGGACTTCAAACTTTTAACATCCTTTTGCCTTGTCAGAAATAATATTGAAATAAAGTTTTGTTTTCTTTTCCATTTTTTCACGAATAGAGTGCTTCACAAAAATCAGTTCACATCACCATTAGATACATCCTCTAAACACACTCAAATATAAAAATGGAGCTGTATAATTTCCAAGGATTTAAATTTTGTGATAACAAAAAACAAAGGTTGCTCTTTTATCTTGTAATAAAATGTAAATATGTTGAACAGTCAATAAAAAGGCTACAACAGGGGTTATAATTTGAGTTTGAAAACACTGAATTAAAAGCAAATGTGGTTTTCAGTAAAGATAAACTCTGAATAGTCTATAAATAATCTAATAGATAAGCAGAATCCCTTCAATATAAACTATGAATCTTATCTAAGAAGGGTTAAGAAATGCACCTCACTTAAGTACTTTTCTCAAAGTATGGACAAACAAATTACCTCTGACTTCACAAGCAAGAAAGCATTATTTATGCAAAAGATAAAAATCTTGACAAGACTCAGTTGATATAATTTTGGCCAAGGCAAAAATTTCACTTTCCCATTGGGTATTCCTCAGTGGTGATGAATAGTTTAGAAATAAGATCTTAGTTTACTAGAAAGCAAATTCTAAATATAAATACAAACATGGAATTTTCCAAAAATATAGTAAAAAACAACTTTTAATAAATATAAGTTGAAAAAAGGTAGAATAGAAAAGCATGTACACACTAAATAACAGAGCAAATACCCAGGTATTCATCTTATTTTTGTTCTTTATATCTTTATATCTTATAAATATAATTTTATGTCGATTTAATGTTTAATACAAATAGTAGACAGCAGGCAGTATAAAAATGTGTGTGTAGGCTCGGTGCCTGTGGCTCAAGCGGCTAAGGCGCCAGCCACATACACCTAAGGTGGCGGGTTCGAATCCCCAGACCGGGCCTGCCAAACAACAATGATGGCTGCAACTAAAAAATGGCCAGGCGTTGTGGCGGGCGCCTGTGGTCCCAGCTACTTGGGAGGCTGAGGGAGGAGACTCGCTTGAGCCCAAGAGTTGGAGGTTGCTGTGAGCT
>NW_003852397.1:13359318-13363518 GCF_000181295.1 Otolemur garnettii | reverse complement strand
AAAAAAAAAAAAAAGAAAAAAAAATAAATGTGTGTGTACATATATATTTGCTCTAAAGGTATACACAGGTGTCCGTAAAGTTTAAAACTGCACACGAACTTTATGAATGCACTGTGTATTTATATAATAATATACCAAACCAAAACATATCCTAGTTCTATGTGTAACATTTTCCTTGCAGGATTATGATATATCAGTATATTGTTATTTATTGATACCATGGCTCGTTCCGCAATTGTTCTGCTTCTATTGTAAGCATCAGGGAAGCTCTTTGGGACAGTAGTCAGGCGCTAAGAAAGTGCTAACCTAGGAGAAATTTATTCCTTTAAAGTTTTATTTAAAACCAGAGAGATGAAGGTAATACAGAACCACTTAGGTCAGGCGTCCTCAAACTATGGCTTGTGGGCCACATGCAGCCCACCTAGGACATTTATCTGGCCCAGATATCTGGGCCATTTATCTTGCCGCCGCTGCCTGTCCTGCTTAGCAGCCAACTCATCCTAGGACCCGCAGTCTGGCCCTCCAACGGTCTAAGGGACAGTGAACTGGCTCCCTGTTTAAAAAGTTTAAGGACCCCTGACTTAGGTGTTTCCTTGATTCAATAATTAGTTTTGCAGCTTTTCCTAGGAAAAAAAAACAAACAAAAATCCACCTAACCTAATATCATATAAAAGCAAGTACAAGATACAAGACATTTCTGCAAATAGTGAATGTATTATCAAACAGCATAAAGCTACTGAGGTCAGAGTTCATAAAAACTAAATTAATATCAAGTGGAGGCCAGGAGTGGTGGCTCATGCCTGTAACTCCAACACTCTGGAAGGCTGAGGCAGGAGGATCACTTGAGCTCAGAACTTCAAGACCAGTCTGAGCAAGAGCAAGACCCCATCTCTACTACTAATAGAAAAATTAGTGGACATTGTGGGGCGCACCTTAGTCCCAGCTACTTGGGAGGCAGAGACAGCAGGATCACTTGAACCCAGGAGTTTGAGGTTGCTGTGAGGTAGGCTGATACCATGGCACTCTAGCCTGGGTGACAGGGTGAAACTCTCAAAAAAAAAAAAAAAATCAAGTAGAAATGGCCATAGACAGTATAGACATACATGGTAGCATGGCTTAACACAGTGCTAATGTCGCAAATGCCTAAACACTGTCTTCAAGGGAACACATGCCCCTGCCACCTTAAATGTATTAAATAAGCATCAGCAGGTCTTAGGGGACCACTGACTCACCGGATCCAAATCGGTACATTACCTGTTCCTTCCTTTTCACTCCATAGCAGTTTTCCTGCTCTCGCCTGTAAAGGGATCTCGGAGATTCCCAACCCGTTCTGGAGTTGGAGTTAGTTATTTTCTTGAATACAGGCATGGGATTTCCTAAGGCTTCACATTCTGCTTAAAACAATGTAGTGAACATTACTCTTCACCTCATTCTTTCACAGCTTAACCACAGCGTTCAGGCGCTGACTCAGGAGATAGGTATCTGGAACCTGTTATCTACCAGGCACTGTACCATGTGCTACTGGTGAAAAAAAGAGTGGTCAGTCTCATCTCCCCTCTCATGGGTCTCTAGAGGATCCTCCAAAAACATCTCTTCAACTCCCACTAAAAAGCAAGTTTGACTCAGTATAACAGGACTCACAACTTTATTTCCACACAGGGTTAGAAGTCACCACATGGGTTTTCTTCCCATCTATTGTCTCCTCCACCCTACCAGGATTGTTTTCCTCCGTAGAGTGCCACAGCGTCACAGCTCACAGCAACCTCAAACTCCTGGGCTTAAGGGATTCTCTTGCTTCAGCCTCTCAAGTAGCTAGCATTATAGGCACCTGCCACAAGGCCCCGCTATTTTTTGGTTGTAGTTGTCATTGTTGTTTGGCAGGCCCCAGGCTGGGTTCCGACCTGCCAGCTCCGTGTATGTGGCTGGCGCCCTAGCTGCTGAGCTACAGGCACCAAGCCACAAGTATTTTTTTAAATACACAAAGCAGAGAAGGAACATCTGGAAGATGACATCAACATGACTCCTCAATTACGAAAAGGCAAAATTACTCTACAGTTTAATGGAAAAAAAACTGAAATTCTGACAATATTTTTATTTTCATGCTAAATGCCAGACTTCTAATATACCAGAATGAGTTTCTCTATTTTAAATCCATACTCTCAGACTTTTACTTACAAACAACAGTTGGATTTCTGCGGTTCTCAATCTGTGGGTCAAGACCCTTTTGTAACAATGAAAATACACCACGGGATCAGATGCACAGTCTCATTGCTTTCCTGTGTCACGGTTTTGATTTCTTAACCAGAGACAGTTTCCAGTCTTTAACAGCAGTGCGAGAACTGTGTCTTCACTGCCTTCTCACCTGCCCGCAGTGAGCATCTGCTACAGTGAGCATCTGCTACAGCAATGAGATGCACAGTCTCATTGCTTTCCTGTGTCACGGTTTTGATTTCTTAACCAGAGACAGTTTCCAGTCTTTAACAGCAGTGCGAGAACTGTGTCTTCACTGCCTTCTCACCTGCCCGCAGTGAGCATCTGCTACAGCTCAGCCAGCATGCCACCATTCAAGGCACAAAACTCCTCCTCGGCTTATATTCTAGTAAGTGAAAGACAAATTAAATAAAGGTATAAATGACACACTCTATTGGAAGAGAATAAATGCTCCAGAGAAAACTGAAAGTAGAGGAGAGGGATATGGAGTCCTGGGAATGGAGAGAAGGTTCCAGGTGGTTAAGAAAGTTATCCCTGAGAAGGCTTCTGAACAAACACTGAAGGAGGGGCAAGTCTGTGCATGTGGATAAACGAGGCAAGACTGTTCCAGCAAGAGGGAACCGTACATGCAAAGTTTCTGAGGCAGAAGGGTGTCTGAAGAAACAGCAAGAAATCAAGAATGGCTGGAGAGGCGTGAACATGAAGAAGCACAGCAGGGAAGGAGGTCACAGAGACAGTGGGGAGGCAACACAAAGGGCCCCAACATCTGTCAAGGTAATAGTAATAAACAGTAATGAATAGTAAGATAATTAACGTTTATTGAGCTCTTTCTATGTGGTGAGTGCAAAGCCGAAGAGGTTACATGCATTATCTCCTTAATAAAGAAAAACAAGCAACTGCTCTAATATGTACAGTGTTGACTTAACATTTTAGGACATATGTAAGTCTATAAAACTCTATATATTTCTCTGAACAAGCTTTTTCCTCCCCTCCCTTAACATAACTAAAACCTTTGCTAAATGCTGCAATTAATTTCACTTTCCTGTGCATCTTAAAAAAAATTCCTCATACACGTCAAGTGCCTCACTTATTTCCAAGTTGTGGTTGTTTTTAATATGATTTTCAATTCTGTTTCAGTACCACAAGGCTAAAGAGTTCAAATTATGACATGAAAAGTTAATAAAAACAGCTTAGAACATTGTTCAAATCCTGCTTTAATAACATCCTTTGATTTGTCCAGTGGATCCTTTGACATAACTTCTTTCTTCTCTGAAATATGTAAGTTAATATTTCTGAGTCTTTCAAATTGCATCAGCCAAAAGGATACTGCACATACTGTTCTGCTAGTGTGTCCCTTTCTGCTGTATTTTCATATAAAAGGCATGCTCACATACATAGAGAATAAAAGCACACCCCAAGAGCTGGGCTTGATAAACAAGATTAGTTTTTAAACACCATATGTACCTTCATATAAAAACCTCAGTGGGCTCTTCATTTGTTTCCACTAACTAGGAAATAATTCAAAAATATCTCTTAAGCACAAAGAGATCGTTCAGTTCAACTCAAAAAACAGTGAGCACCTTTGTCAGATGCTAGGAAGACAAAGACTACAGTCCCAGTCTCTGCCATCAGGAACTTAAACAGTCTGCAGAGCTGGCTGAAGCTCTTTCCACTGTCCAGATGAGAGGAGGAAAAGTCTGGGGCAAATGTACACACTGGTACAGAAGGTGACAGAATAAATTTGTGCTTACTTTTTAAAAAATAACTCACCTTTTACATCAGCTATCAGCTGAGCCAAGATCATCTAACTAGACAAAAATGGCAGAGGAGTTAAGAGTAGATTTTCTTTCTTTTTTTTTTTTTTTTTTTTGGGAGACAGAGCCTCAAGCTGTCACCCTGGGTAGAGTGCCGTGGCATCACAGCTCACAGCAACCTCCAACTCCTGGGCTCAAGTAAGTCTCCTGCCTCAGCCTCCCAAGTAGCTGGGAC
>NW_003852397.1:13355626-13359238 GCF_000181295.1 Otolemur garnettii | reverse complement strand
CAGCTCAGGTGTACATGGCTGGCGCCTTAGATGCTTGAGCCACAGAGCTCAAGAGTAGACTTTCTAATAGTAACAAATTAAAAGTTGAACTGTGAGTTTTAAAACACATTTTATGCATCCAAGATTTGAACCTATTCCTAGAAGTTTCCTCAGAGATCAAGTGCTCATTTTTTTTGTCAAGACTAAGTCTCACTTTTGTCCTGCTTGGTAGACTGCCATGGCATCATGGCTCACAGCAACCTCCAGCTCTTGGGCTTAGGTGATTCTTTTGCCTTAGCCTCCCAAATAGCTGGGACTACAGGCACCTGCCACAATGCCCAACTATTTTTTTTGTTTGCAGTTTTGAACCCTCCACCCTCGGTATATGGGCCAGCGCCCTACTCCCTGAGCCACAGGCGCCACCCCAAATACTCATTTTTATTCTTCACAAATACTTAAATTGCAAGGAGGACATTTTAATTAACACCCATTTGCAAATCTTTTGATGAAGAGAAATGAAGGAATTTTTAATTTGCAGAAGTTCATTGTATAAATTAAGAGTATTTTATTCTATCAAACTTCTATCAAAGGGATAAGCCTGGACTACGTCCAAGCCTATGAATTTATAGAAATGGAATCAAAACTAATGATCAACTTATCCATCATATTATATAAGGTAAAAAATCATATGAAACTATCTATATAAATGTCTAACTTTAGTTTAAATAGATCCAGAAGAACAGGGTATAAGGAGATGAAATCATTCCACTCTGGTCACTAAGCCCTAGAGCCTCGGGCCTGGCTGGCTATGATTACTGGGAAGAGTGGACACTTTTTACTTTACTTATTATTTATTTTTTGTTGAGACAGAGCTCTACCCTATGCCCTGAGCAGAGTGCAATGTCATCACAGTTCACTGAAACCTCAGACTCAGGCTGTGGGCATCCTGCTGCTTTAGCCTCCAAAGCCACTGTGATTACAGGTGCTCACTGAGACGCCCAGCTGGGTTTTTCAATTTCTTTTTTCGTGAATAATGGTCTCACTCTCTCTCAGACAAGCTTTGAACTCCTGAGCTCAAGCAATCCTCCTGCCTTAGCCTCCCACAGTGCTGGGATTACAGGCGTCAGCCACCACACCCAGCAAGTGGACACTTTTTAAACATAATTGAACAAAACACCATATAAACAAGCAGCTGCCCTACAAAGTTTCTAATATACTTTCCTGGGGTCACCAGATTCTGACATAAAAAAAAATTAATTTAGGCTCTGCGCCTATGGCTCAGCAGCTAGGGCGCCAGCCACATACACTGGAGCTGGCGGGTTCAAATCCAGCCTAGGCCTGCCAAACAACAATGACAACTACAACCAAAAAAATAGCCAGGCGTTGTGGCAGGTGCCTGTAGTTCCAGCTACTTGGGAGACTGAGGCAAGATAATCTCTTGGGCCCAAGAGTTAGAGGTTGCTGTGAGCTGTGACACCACAGCCCTCTACCCAGGGCCACATGGTGAGACTTTGTCTCAAAATAAAAAAAGAAAATACTTTCTAAAATATGACCAATTTGAACAAAGACCTAAAAGAAATCAGGAAAACAATGAACGAACAAAGTGAGGATATCAATAAAGAGATAGACATTATTAAAAAATTAATTTTATTAATTAAACGTGTAAACATTTAGGTTAAATTATGACACTTGTTTCCTGAAACATAATGAATGCCTAATATTAAATAAATGTCTAATACAACACAGATGGCAGCACTTTATTACAACCCTAACACTGTGTTTCTGCCATCTCAAAGCTGATTAGAATCAGAAATGTCTGAAGGAACTGTTAAAAAATGAGTATTCCTAGATCCCATTCACTGGAAATTGATTCAAACTAAGGTGCTAGAGCTTTATACAGCATCCAGAGGGAGTGATGATCAGACAAGTTAAAGACCTCAAGGAAACTAAAACGCATCAGACTAAACTGACTCCAAAACAAGGAAGCTTAATGCAATAAATGGCATTTTCTTCTCACCAAAACCAGACCATGATGCTAAGACTGCCCCCTTACCTTCTACACTTTGAAAGGACAAATATTATTTATGACTATCATCCAATTACAAAGCCAGTTGTATATGTCAAGATTCAAAATGGGTATGCAAGCTTAAATTCAAGCAGCACTGGCATTGGAGCTCCCACAAGATTTGTTTCAGTACATGTCCCAAACCTGAGCTTTACCTTTTGAGTGTGATTGAATACCTACTGCTTTACTGATGTTTCGCAGAAACTCAAATGACAATATCCTCTTCCATCAGTCAATGGCAATAAAGCCTCAAATTTGAAGCTCCCTAGGAATCTAAGCAATCACACTTTCCCCAGAAAACTGCTCTACAAAGTGCCCAGTTAACAATCTGGATGATAAATTTGAAGTTTCATTTGGAAAGATGCATGACGGCTTTGGCCACATTCAGACAGGGACACAACGTGAGGCTGCTTCATAGATGTACTAAAATATTAAAGGTGCATGTTCAAATAGTGACTTGAGAAAAAAAATCTTTTAAAATATTTAAAATACCCATTATACATTCCTACACATTTAATACAATCTTACAGATTTATCACGATTTTACAGAATGCCTAGTATTGTGCTACAGAGACTCTAAACAAAATAACTTTAGTGTGTGTGTGTTTTTTAAGGGTACATAAAGTAAACCACCACTATCAATATCTCCACTATCAATGTTTCAGACTGGAATGGAGCACGGTTCAGTGGGAAAATGCCAACATTTGTTTTAGTTTTGATTCTTGTTTTACAAAAGAAACACGGTGGTTGGGGGAGCTGTCAAAGTTCTGTGAGCAGCTCACCGCCATTAAATAACCTCAGTTTATACAGGGGCAGAAGCAGGAGAGGAGAGAAGAGAGAAACAACCGAAAAACCTCTGCAGAAAGCTGGCCCTTGCCAAAAAAGAACTAATTAACGAGGATTAATGGCGCAGAGCCACCCAGGATTGGTAAAACAGTTTCCTGCTTTCATCTGATGGACAGACAGAGGGTAAACTCCACTGTGGGTTAATTATGTCCAACTCCTAGCCAAGGAGCAGGTTCAGAGGCAAAGCAGCCTGGTCCGATGTGGGCTCCCTCAAACACACAAGAACCCACATGATTCCAACTCCGGACGCAAGCAGGACACTCGTGAGGAGGCAGCGACACTGTCTGCTCCTCGCGTCCCAGGCCAACCTCAGGAAAACACTCCCCCACCGTTCCGCCCCAGCCTGCGAACGCGCACGCAGGATTCCAACGCCGCGCGGGAGGAGCGGCGGCGGGGAGGCCCGGCCGGCCTGCGGAGCAGCTTTGTGCAAACGAGCCTGCAGAAACTGTCCCTGCACACGACTGTCCCCTAAGGCTACCCCGGAGCCAGGTCACTTCTCACGGGGCCAGCAGAGTCAGGAAGTCTGGAACTAAGTGAACTGGGCTGGAGGGCAGCGAAGAGAAAGTGGGGAGGCGCCAAGTTGCTTCTCTTCTTTTAGGAGGGGAAGGTAAGAGTTTGGTGGCGCAGCGGTCCCGAGTGCAGCAACTTTTTCAGCCCGCGCCGCCGCCGGGCAGAGCCGGACTGTGCGGGTGTGGGCGGAGAGCTCGGCTTCCTCCCGGGCT
>NW_003852397.1:13337554-13355397 GCF_000181295.1 Otolemur garnettii | reverse complement strand
CGACCTCCCCTCGACGGGCCCCGCTCCGCCGCCGCCCGAGCCCGGCCACCTCCTCCCCGGCAGAGCGCGGCTCCGGGACAGGGCGCAGCCGCTGCCCCGCACGGAATCCCATTGGGGCAGCCTTGGGCCCAGCCCGGCGGGGGCGTCTCCCGCCCCGCCCCGCCCCGCACCCGGCCCCCAGAGGAGGAAGTCGCGCTTCCCGGCAGCGACCGACCGGAGGCCGGAGGCGAGTCAGGCACAGCCCGCGTTCCTCTCTAGGTGTCTGGCGCTCCCTGCTCGGTTAGTTCCTTCCTCTCCACCCTACCTGTCCCAAAGCACGTGAACCTGCGAGCCAGAAAGACACTAGGCGGTGAGACAGTCCCCTTGCCGCGGTGTGCGGGAGTCCTTCCCAGCCAGACTGGCTGAGCGCGCCGCGGTGCCTCGGAGAGAACGCAGGGTTTTGTCAGTCCCCAGGGACGCGCATGCCAGTGAGAGCTGGGGGACTGGACCTATTTTGATGGCAAGTAAGACCTCCACTCATTCATTCATTCATTCACTCATTCATTCAAAAGTTAGCTCAGCAGTTCGTCAGGCACAGCGTTTAAACCCATGTGTCCTTTGCAGACGTCAAAAACAATCAGGCAAGCCTGTAATGCGAAGGGACCATCTAGAGGGATCTAATTAGATGGCAAGTGTGGGGGCTGAGGGAGAGGAATCCGACCGGGAAAACCTCACTAAGTGGCATCTAAAATGAGACTGAGGCGGGACAGAACAGCCAAAATATGCGGGGAGCTGAAGGAGGAAAAGGCCCAGGGTGGCTGAAGCCCGGTGAACAGGGAGTGCACGGCCAGAGGTGGAAGCGGGTGTATCGAGTACGGCTGGAAGCTTAAACCTTGTCCTCAGAGAAATGAGCCGCCACAGAAGGCTCAGGAGAGGTGACACATCCTGACCCTCCGAAGGGTGGGGAAGAAGGGCTTGGGGGGCGGGGCAGGTTGGGAGAATGGAGAATTACAAAGCCATTACCAAGAAGCTGAATGGTAGTGGCTGTGGCAATGGACTAGGACAGATTATATACATATTTTAAAGACACTCCAAGGTCTCCGTCCCCCGTCAGTCCCCTTGCGCTTCCGTAGCGTAGTACCTAACTTTCCTGGTTGTCATGGAGACGAAATAAATATGTATATTAAGTTCTAGTACGTAGAGGAGGTATTTAACAAAAGTAGGTTTTACCATTTTCAATTGAAAGTAAATTCACACCCATTAAAATACTGAATCTTCTTGTGCACAAAACAACCTTCGCACCACCCCGCAGCACCCAGACTTTGTTACAACGCCAAGGGTGGCGTGAGGGGCTGATTGGAGGAGGAAAGGAAGCGACGGCCGCTATTGGCCTGTTGCGTGATCTCTGGATATCCCAAATGAACCCATTTCGTACCTGCCTTCCTTTTTTCCCGTGCCTTTATTTTTTAACGAGATAAGAAAGTTTTTCTAATGTCAATGAAATCATCTTTGGGGCTTTGTTTTCGCCGTGGTAGCAGATCTTAGAAGAGAGAACTTGGGCTTTAGAAATGAAGCTGATCCACGTTAATGCTGGGCCTGTTTTATTGGGGAGTATCATACCTAACTTTTCTGGTTGTCATGGAGACTACGTAAACGTGTGTAAGTTTTACAGAAAAGGAGGTACTTAAGAAATGTAGATTTTACCACTTTAAAATAAATTGACACCCATGAAAATATTGGATATTCTTGTGCACAGAAACTTAAAACAATACTTTGATACATCGAATCACTTTCTAATTCCGGTTTTCTCTTTTTTTATCTCTCTCCATTCTTTCTAAGAAAGTGAGTTTGGGCAGTTGCTCTAATAGGTTTGACTTTGTCGGCCATGAATGAAGCAAAGATAATGAGGGGCATTGTTTACCAGTGAGGAATTGGTCGGGTGAGGCAGGTGGGCTCCCACAGGTGACCTTTTCATCCCAGTGAATACCTTGATAGGAATGGAGCTATCTATTCTACACCAGAATTCTGAGCCAGATAAGGGGAGAGATTTAGGATCCTATGATAACAAGGAGGAAACAGAAAGAGCAGCTGGATACTGTTGCTTTCGTCATGCCTTCCTTCCTTGAAATAGAAGATCTCTAGTTAAGAAAAGCATAGTAGGGCGCCAGCCCCATATATCGAGGTGGCTGGTTCAAACCCGGCTCCGGCTGAACTGCAACAAAAAATAGCCGGACATTGTGCCCGGCGCCTGTAGTGCTAGCTACTCAGGAGGCTGAGGCAAGAGAATCGTCCAAGCCCAGGAGTTGGAGGTTGCTGTGAGCTGTGACACCACAGTGCTCTACCAAGGACAGATAAAGTGAGACTCTGTCTAAAAAAAAGAAAAAAGAAAGAAAAGCATAGTAAAAGAATGAAAATACAATAGATTATTATATATATGTGTGTGTGTATGTGTGTGTGTGTATTTTTAGAGACAGAGTCTAGCTATGTTGCCCGGGATGGAGTGCAGTGGCTATTTACAGGCACAAACATGGCACACAACAGCTTCCAGAAATCCTCCGGCCTCAACCTCTAGAGTAGCTGGGACTACAGTGTATTTTTATACATAATGAAGTAAACAAGACTGTTAAATTATATGCTTCAACCACATAGACTTCTGTTGAGCTTGTATACCTGTTTCAATCTGGAAAAGATTCCATTTTTATTCTTATTTATATGTTTTATATATGTGTATATACATATTTATAGTTGGGGATTCATTGAGGATACCGGGAACCAAGTTACACTGATTGCATTTGTTAGGTAAAATCTCTCTTATAATTGTGTCCTGCCTTCAAGAAGTGTGTGATTTTACTCATTATTTATTTATTTTTTTCAGTTTTTGGCTGGGAGCTGGGTTTGAACCCGCTGCCTCCAGCATATGGGGTTGGTGCCCTACTCCTTTGAGCCACAGACACCACCCCTATTTATATTTTTTAAGACAGAGTTTCGATCTGTTGCCCTCAGTAGAGTGCTATGGCGTCACAGCTCACAGCAACCCAAACTCCTAGGCTCAAAATCCTCCTGCCTTAGTCTACCCAGTAGCTGGGTCTACAGGCACTTGCCAGGACACCTGGCTAGTTTTTTTCTATTTTTAGTAGAGACAGGGTCTCACTCTTGTTCATCCTGGTCTGGAACTGCTGAGCTCAATCAATCCACCCACCTCAGCTTTCCAAAGTGCCAGGATTATACCAAGTCTGGCCCCATTTTGAATTTTTTAAACAACAACAAAAATAGAATCTCAGAACCAAGTTCCATTAAGAAAAATTATACTTGTTAGGCTCTATTCCCAAACATCTTACATAAGAAAATGTGAAACATCTCTGGGGAAGGGCCTCCCACGCTTGCCATTCAGTCTTTCTTTATTTTTCATATCTTACTACAAGTTATGCTTATATTTCCAGCTCTTCTGGGAAAACAGATAAGCTGGTCAGGGCCTGCCTTACTTTATATATAAAATATGTGCTCTGTCTTGCTTAGGTAAGACAGAATGTAAACAGAACTGTAAACCTGGTAAGACTCTAAAGTGGTTAAATAGCTTCAATATAAATTGTGGTTCAATTTGATGACCTAATCAATTTTATCCTTAACATTTAGTAACCCTGATTGTGACTCTACGAAGACAATCTGAAATATAAAATTGAAACACTTATGGGTGTCCATCTCCTGAATACTCTCTAATTTCCAGTTCAGTTCAATATGTGTGTTTGAAACATTTCCTCTGTGCAAAACAATGTAATGAAGAGATAATAAAAATACAGGTACCTTCTTTCCTTCATTTGTCATCTAATAATAAAAATGTAAGAAAATCGATTACATAAATAAAACGAATTGTATAGGTTGATAAGTATGATGGTAGAAGAGGCTCAGATTGGATAGAACCACAGAAAGAGTATATATATACTCACATAACCTAGATGTTAAAAGTTTGATAGGTCCTGAAAGGGGAGAAGATGGAATTAGAAGGAAAATGATGTTTGTCAGATAAAAAAAGGAAATTATTTAAAAACTCAAAAATAGAAATCCCAGGGTACTTATAAGGATTGAATGTACTTCCTCAGTGAACTTGACCCTGAACACAGAGCAAGTGGTGGGAGCAGGATCTGAGGATTCCTGGGGGCAATGGGAAGCAGGGAAAGTGGAAAAACCTGTTTAGATTTGCATTTTAGAGCGAGCGTGCTGGCAACAGGTGGGTAATGGATTGGAAAGGGAGGCAGGGAGCTGACTAGGAGTTTCTCACAACACTGTACACTAGAGATAAGGGAACCCAGGCCAGCAGCATCCACATCCCTTGAAAGTCTGCAATAATTGAAGATTAGCAAACCTACCCCTCACCCCAACCTCTGAAGCAGAATCCTCTTCTTCTTTTATTTTGTTTTTTCTTTTCTTTCCCCCCTGTTTTTTTTGGAGACAGCGTCTTACTGTGTCCCTCTGAGTACGGTGCTATGGCATCACAGTTCACAGCAACCTCAAACTCAGGCTCAGGTGATCCTCCTGCCTCACCCTCCTAAGTAGCTGGGACTACAGGCACCGGCCACAATGCCCAGCTAGTTTTTCTATTTTTAGTAAAGGCAGACTCTTGTTCTTGCTCTGGCTGGTCTGGAACTCCTCAGCTCAAGGGATCCATCAGCTTTGGCCTCCCAGAGTGTTAGAATTACAAGCACGAGCCACTGTGCCTTTCCAGAATCTTCATTTTAATAAGATCCCCAGGTCAGGATAAAATCATGCACATGTCTGAGAAGGAGTTACAGGGTAGAAACACATAACATAGTGAATCTTAGGGTGTAGGCAGAGGGAGAGAAGAAAGATTAAATTCTGAATGCAACAGCCAAAATAAATGATATCACCTGTATTATTTCCTTGTCTCTATCTTTCTATTGAGTTTTCAAAAATTATGTTACTGATACTCATCAGGTAGCCATGTCATCTAAGCTCCAGAAGGGATTCTTAAATGCTGTAGCTCACTGTGGTCTTTTCCTCTGGTCTTCTCTTTTGTGGGCCCAGAAATGTAATTAATTAATTAAGTTTTTCAATGTGCTCCTCGTTGGGTGGGTACTTCTTCATGATTAACTTACACATAAGTATATTAAAACAGTATTGATGCTATTTTACTAATTAACTATGAAACTATAAAATGGTGAGGAACATTCTCTTTGAACTGAAAACAATTATGGAAGCTAGAATCTTTCTTAGGTGAACCTGAAAGAAAAGCAAGGCTGATTATTTGAGTGATTCTATGTTTGAAGGCAACAAGAAAAAAGAACTACTTTCTTTTTCTTTTGCAGTTTTTGGCTGGGGCTGAGTTTGAACCCGCCACCTCCAGCATATGGGGCCAGTGCCCTACTCCTTTGAGCCACAAGCGCTGCCTGAAAGAACTACTTTCTAATCCTCAGCCCTGGTAAAGACAAATTATCCTGACTCTTGTGAAAACAGCAAGGAAGACTTCATTCAGAACTATTGCAGTTAAGTGTAAAGATGATGGCAACTGGGGGGCAATCAGGCTCAACTTTGAATAGAACAAAAGCAGCCAGAGATTTTGAACCTATGAACAGAGCTTCCAAACTGACCTGCCTCTGTTTTTTTTTCTGAGACAGAGACTCTGTTGCCCAGGCTAGAGTGTAGTGGCATCATTATAGCTTTAAAAGCAAATCTTACTCAAAAGCCACTCTGCTTGGGGATATTGATAATGGGGAGACTGTTTTTATGTGGGGACAAGGAGTATATGGGAACTTTGTACTTGCCACTCAATTTTGCTATCAATCTAAAATTACTTTAAAAGCAAATCTTACTAATTATAAAAAGCCTATCAGCCACTTTCATTTTCTAAAGATTTTTATCTCCTACATTCACAACAAAAAGTCCTTATTAGTTAAATGAGTGACGGATTGAATTTTCACGTGTTTGAGAACAGAGAGGCTTTGCCTTTTCAAAGATGGTTTCATTTCTTTATTTTTAGTTCAGATTAATACGAGGGTACATACAATTAGGTTATATTGTTTGCATTTGTAAGGTAAAGTTCAAGTTGCAGTTGTGTGCTTCACCCAGGAAGTGTGCCAAGCACATTGTTCTTGCTGGGCAAGTATTAAAGAGGACTTTAAAGAAATATTCTTTATTGTTGCTGTATATGAAGGCTACTGATTTGTGGACATTAATTTTGTCTCAAGAAGTTACTGTATTTCTTAATCACTTCCAAGAGTCTCATGGTTGAGTTCCTGGGGTTTTCTAACTATAAGATCGTATCATCAGCAGAGAGTGAGAGTTCGATGTCATCCATCCCCATTTGGATACCCTTGATATCCTTCACTTGCCTGATTGCATTGGCTGGAACTTCTAGCACTATGTGAATTGCCTTGGTGATAGTGGACATCCTTGTCTGCTTTCAGTTTTACTCCATTCAGTATGATGTTGGCTGTGGGTTTGTATAGATGGCTTCTATCAGTTTAGAAATGTGCTATCTATGCCTATTTTCTTAAGTGTGCTTATCAGAAATGGATGCTGAATTTTGTCAAATGCTCTTTTTTTCATCTACTAAGAGGATCATATGGTCTTTGTTTTTGCTTTTATTTATGTGGTGAATTATGTCTATGCTTTTGCATATGTTGAACCAATCTTGCATTCCTGGGATAAAGCCTAGTTGATTGTGATGTATGATTTTTAATGTGTAGTTGTAATCAAATTGCTCAGATTTTATTGACTACTTTTTGTATCAATATTCATCAATGATATTGTTCTATAGTTTTCCTTTTTTGTTGGGTCCTTTTCTTTTTTTGGTATCAGGGTGATAGTTATTTCATAGAAAAATTTGGGGAGGATTCCTTCATTCTCAATGTTTTGTAATAGTTTCTGCAATATAAATATGAGCTCTTCTTTGAAAGAAGAATTTGGTAGAATTCAAGTGTAAAACAGTCTGGTCCAGGACTGTTTTGTTGTTGTTGGACACTTTTTCAACTTTAGTGCTTGATATGTGTCTGATTGAGAGTTTTAATTCTTTCTGATTAAGTCAAGGGAGGTGGCATAATTCCAGACGTTGGCCATTTCTTCCCCATTTTCAAATTTCTGGGCATAGAGATTTTTGTAGCAATCAGTGATGCTCTTTTGTATTTCTGCGATATCTGTTGTTATTTCCCTTTTTTGTTTCTGATTGAGGTTGTTAGAGACTATACTTTCCTATTTCTAATATCTGATCAAAGGTTTTTATGTATCTTCTCAATGAACCAACTTTTAGTTTTGTTTATCTTTGTAACAGTTCTTTTGTTCTCAAGTTCATTTAATTCTGATCACATAACTAGAATCTACAGAGAACTCAAGTAAATCAACAAGAAAAGAGCAATAATTCAATCAATGGGCAAGAGAAATGAATAGAAACTTCTTCCAAGAAGATAAAAGAATGGCCACCAAATCATGGAAAAATGCTTATCTTCCCTAATCATCAGAAAAATACAAATGAAAACCACTTTGAGATATCACCTAACCCCAGTAAGAATAGTCCCAATGCTGCAGCTGCTGGTGTAGATGTGTAGAGAAGGGAACACTTACACACTGTTGGTGGGAGTGCAAACAAATACACCCTTATAGAATGAGGTATGGAGAATCCTCAAATATTTAAAAGTAGAACTCACATTAGATCCTGCCATCCTGTTACTGGGTATCTACCCAGAAAAAAAAGTAATTTTACCATGAGGACATTTGTATTTGAATACTTATTGCAGCTCAATTCACAATTGCAAAGATGTGGAAACAAACCAAGTGCCCATCAACTCATAAATGGATTAATAAGCTGTAGTATATGTATACCATGGAACACTAATCAGCCATAAAAAAGATGGAGACTTTACAACTTTAGTAATTACATGGATGGAGTTCAAGAACATTCTCCTTAATAAAGTATCTCCAGAATGGGGAAACAAACATCCCATGTATTTGATACAAATTTGAAACTAGTAGATAAATAATTACAGGACCACATGAGAGGAAAAACACAAACTCAAGAAGGGGGAATCGAGGAAGGGGGGAAGGGACTCAGTAAGCTCCCACCTAATGGGCGTGACGTAGGGGTATGTGGCACACCTTCTGGGTGAAGGACTCAACTACAACTTGGAGTATTCCTAATAAATGGAAATAATGTAACCTAATTGTATGTACCCTTATATATTAATTTGAAATGAAAAATAAATAAAATGAAATTTTCTCTGAAAATCTTAATGTTTGTGTCATATGACTTAAAAATTATTATGACTCCAGAGCAATGGGGATGATTAAAGTTCAGAAAAAATAAGAGAGATAAAAATCTTGAAATCAGGGCTGTGCCTGTGGCTCAGTGAGTAGGGCTCCAGCCCCATATACTGAGGGTGGCGGGTTTGAACCCGGCCCCGGCCAAACTGCAACAGAAAAATAGCCAGGCATTGTGGCAGGCACCTATAGTCCCAGCTACTCAGGAGGCTAGGGCAAGAGAATCACCTAAGCCCAAGAGCTGGAGGTTGCTGTGAGCTGTGATGTCATAGCACTCTACCAAGGGTGACAAAGTGAGACTCTGTTTCTAGGAAAAAAAAATCTTGAAATCAAGAAGTTGAAAAATCTTTTCTTAGCAGAGGTTTCTAAGTAAATGGAGCGCTCTTTATGGGGTTTAATTCCAAAGTCTTTATTCAGATAACAATTCTCTTATTTAATGGAAGTTTTATTTGGATAGAGAACATAGAATTAAGGAAGAATTAAGAATTCTTATAATTAAGAATTAATTATGAGGAAGAGGCAGGCTAAAGGACTCCAGGAGACCTGATACTCAGCATAACTCTTACTGGAAGCCAGGCCATCTGAGCCCCTGCGCTCTCCTTTTCCACTACCTGTTCTCAACACCCTGCTTTATTGCCTTCTCAAGCACACCAAATGAAGTTTGGGAGACAGTGGTTAAAATATGAGCCAAACACTTTCTCTTCCTCGCCCTTTCCACCTGTCCCTCTCTGGAACTTTCTTATTTGATGAACCATTTTTACAAAGCCTTGTGTTCAGGCAGTGGCTCATGCCTGTGATCCTCACACCCTGGGAGGCTGTGGCAGGTAGATCGCCTGAGCTCAGGAGTTAAAGGCCAGCCTGAGCAAGAGTGAGACCCTCATCTCTACTAAAAATAGAAAAATTAGCCAGGCATAAGGTACAACAGGTGCACCTTACGACAGGTGCCTGTAGTCCCTGGGGGAGGCTGAGGCAAGAAGATTGCTTGAACCCAGGGATTTGAGGATGCTGTGAGCTCTGACACCACAGCACTCTATCCAGATGATAGAATCTTCTTGTTCAGAGATTTCTTTGAGATGTTAGCTGACTACATCTGAACAGAGGTTTATTTTTAAAGAGGAACTACTAAAAACTAACAGTATAATTACAATATCATTTTCCTCGGCCAAAATTTCCTGTCCCTTCTTGAAGGAGAACCTGGCTGGCTCTATTCCTAAGGCTTCCTCTGAGCACTGGGATACACTGATTCTTCCTCACTCACAGTGGGACTTGGAATTAAGTATTATTCAGAGGCATAGTGACCCAGGGGATCTTTATGCCAATAGTCTTAAGTCTTATTTTGTTCTTTATGTTATTGACAACAACTGTAATCCACAGCACAAACTTCAGGTATCTGGAGTCACCAAACCCTCCTTGGGAGACGAGGCTGGTCCTGCTTTTCATTGGAAGAAGATGTCTGCCTGATGTCCAGATGAAGACATATTAGGGCACTATCAAAGACCAAATGACACAATGTTGGAAATTGCTGAGATGAAGCAACGGGTCAAGACCAGGACAGAAATAGGATCAGGATGAGGGGGTGGGTCTCCAGAGCCAAGTAAACAAAACAGCCTAGTTTGAGGACAAGGTCTGCTTATATGGGATGGTATGACTAAGATGTGAAAGAAAGTCTCAATGCTCAAAGAACAAATATAGAGCAATGAAAATGACAGACTGAAGTGTTTAAAGTTTTGTTGGGGTCCAGCCAGGGACGCCTGCACAGTATAGTAGTTCAGTGGCTCTCTTCTGCTAGTATACAAGATTAACTAGATACTTTTTTTTCCCTAGAGACAACTGTTTCCTTTCTACCTGCCTGCCTTTCATGACAGCAAAGACTTATTTCTCTCTTATTTTTCTGTATGTTCAAGAATCACAGAAATTCCACAAGTCTCTTTAATTCACTCTGTAGGAAATCTTCTCTAGAAATGTACAGTGTGCTGTGTAATCAAAAAGTATTATATAAAAAGAAGCTATTATTAGACTTTCGCTTTTGGGAAGATAGCATAGACATAATTTTCCTTCTTCCTTCCACTAAGTTTAACTAAAAATTCAGGAGTTATATGTAATGTAAACATAAGAAGACTTAGGAGGACAGAAGGGTAGGCTGTCTGGAGACATTGGGACCTGAGAACTGACATGGTGGTGACTTACCTGGGTTTTCTTTTTGCTTTCAACATCCAGACTTGGAGCTGAAAAAGCCTACAACCAGCAGACACCAAAGGGCACAGACAAAACAAACACAAACAAAGTCAAATTACCAGAAGAGGTTTGGCACAGCAAGGCAGAAAACATTTCTTTCTTTCTTTTTTTTTGAGACTGAGTGTCACACTCTATTGCCCTGGGAAGAGTGCTGCGGTGTCATAGCTCACAGCAGCCTCAAACTCTTGGGGTCAGGTGATCTTCCTGCCTCAGACTCCTGAGTAGCTGGGACTACAGGTACCTGCCACAACACCCAGCTAGTTTTTCCTATTTTTAGTAGAGGTGGGGTCTACCCTCATTTAGGCTGGTCTTGAACTCCTGAGCTCAGGCAATCCACCCGCCTCTGCCTCCGAGTGCTAGGATAACAGGTGTGAGCCACTTCTTCTGGGGCAAGGCAGACAACTTTTAGACAATCAGTGCTCTAATCCATCCAGATACCATGGTAAAAATATGGCCCTACTCTCATTCATATTATCAAAGGCTGAGTGGGCTACCTAGATTTCCATGCTTTTCATGTCACAAAGGGTGATGTCAGAAGACCAGTTAGGGAACTGGGACTTTCATCCATACTGGCTAGGAAGGAGTTTCGCTCCTTGCCCCAACAGTATCAGCAGAGACCACATAGGCTCAGAATTCCCAGACCTATTCGGCAGTAATGAAGAGCTCCACACACCCACTTCAGGTGTCAGTGGAGGCCAAGTAGGGAGCCTGAACTTCTACTTCCACCTGACAGTTCCATGAGGCAGCATATCACTCTGCTCCTATTAGATATGTGTCACAGAGAAAGCCAGATACAAAAAAGATTTGAATAAAATGCTGAGTCTCATGATATAATATAGTTATGCATCCTTTAATGACGGGGATGTGTTCTGAGAAATGCATCACTGGGTGATTTCATAGTTGTGTGTACATCAGAGTATACCTATACAAACCTACATGGGACAGCCTATTACACACCTAGGCTTTATAGTACAGCCTAGGGTTCCTGGGCTACAAATCTGTTTAGCATGTTACCACAATGAAGACTACAGGCAACTGTAACATAATGGTAAGTATTTGTGTACCTAAATATATCTGAACATGGAAAAGTTAAAGTAAAAATATGGTATAACCTTATGGACCACATAATCTTGTAGTCACATATGTGGTCCACTGTTGGCCAAAATGTTACTCCCCATATGACTATACAAAAGTTTACAGGTTTCCATCAAAATCACTTGTCATACTAAAATCCCAAATTGAATGGAAAAAACAACAGACGCTACTACCATGATGATGTAATTGTTAAAATCATCAGACAAAGAGTTTAAAGCAGCCGTGATAAAAATACTTCATAGAGTAAACACAAACACACTTGAAGTAATAACAGCAACAAAAGCCTTAGCAATAAAAGATATAAAGAAGAAACAAATAGAAAGTTTGGAAATGAAAAAGGCAACTGCAGAAATGACAAATTCAATGGATGGGCTGAACAGCAGAAAAAGAAAAGACTCACACACACACACACTATGAGCAACTCTATACACATAAATTTGACACTTAGAGGAAACGGACCCCTCCTTTGAAAAACAAGAATTACCACAATTCACTCAATGTAAAATAGGTAATTTGAATAGCTCCTTAGCTGTTAAGGACATTGAGTTCATTTGTTTTTAAACTTTCAAAATGAAAGCCACAGGCCAAGATGGTTTCAATGGAGAATTCTATCAAACAATCAAAGAAGAATTACCATCAGTTATACTTAAACTTTCCAGGAAATAGAAAAAAACCACTTTCTAACTAATTTTATAAAGCTAATTTTACCCCGATACCAAAACAGAAGAAAACAAAACAAACGACTTACAGACCAATATAACTCCTGACTATACATACAAAAAATTTCTTTTCAAAATATTAGGGGGTGCACTTACATACTTTGTTTTTGTACATATTGAGTCAAAGTTATAAGTGTGCCTTTCACCCAGATAGTGTGCACTGTACCCAACAGGTGTGAATTTACCCATCCCCTCTACCTCCTCCCCTACTTGATTTTCACTGAGATTTACTTTGATACATGCCCTTACTGTTGATCAATTAGTTCCAGTTTGGTATTGAGTACATGTGTTTGTTTCTCTATTCTTGTGATGTTTCACTTGGAAGAATGGTTTCCAGGCCAGGTGCAGTGGCTGACACCTGTAATGTTAGCATTTTGGGAGGCCGAGGCAGGTGAATCAACTGAGCTCAGGTGTTTGAGACCGCTTCTCTAGTAAAAATAGAAAATTTAGCAGGGTGTGGTGGTGCATGCCTATAGTCCATGCTACTCAGAAGTTGAGGCAAGAGGATCGCTTGAGCCCAAGAGTTTGAGGTTGCAGTGAGCTATGACACCAGAGAATTCAACCCAGGGCAGCAGGGTGAGACTCTGTCAGAAGAAGAACAAGAAGGAGGAGGAGAAGGAAGAGAAGAAGAAGAAGAACAATGGTTTCTCAATCTATCTGTATTTTCACAAAAGAAACAAGGTCACCACTTTTGTCATGACCAAGTAGTACTCTAACTCTATGATGTGCATACACCACTTTTTATTAATCCAGTCAGGTATTGTGCACTTGGGTTGTTTCCACATCTTTGCAATTGTGAATTTGCTACTATAAACATTCAAGTGTCTGTGTCTGTGTTCTTTTTATAAAATGACCTTTTTTCCTTTGGGTATATACCCAGTACTGGGATTGCTGGATCAAATGGTAGCTCTACTTTAAGTTATTTGTGGTATCTCCATACAACTTTCCGTAGAGGTTGTACTAGGTTGCAGTCCCACCTACCTGTAAGAATTGGTATAATCCAGCAATTGTTCTTTTGGGACTGTTTGGTAAGAACTAACTCTCCCTGGAGTTAGGTGATATCTCATTGTGGTTTTGATCTGTATTTCCCTAATGATTAGAGATGTTGAACATTTTTTCATGTGTTTGTTGGCCATTAGATTTTCTTCCTTTGAAAAGTTTCTATTCATATCTTTTGCCCATTTTTTAATGGGGTTGTTTGATTTTTTTTCTGCTGATTTGCTTGAGTTCTTTGTAGATTCTGGTTATCAGCCCTTTATCAGAAGTATAGCATCCAAATATTTTCTCCCATTCTGTGAGCTTGTCTATTTATTTATCGTGTCTTTGGCTGTGCAGAAACTTTTTAATTTGATCAGGTCCCACTTGTTCATTTTTGTTGTGATTGCCTACATGCAAACATTTTAAACAAGATATTAGCAAATAGGATTCAGCAATACATCAAAAGAATTATATACCATAGCCACATGGAGTTTATTCCAGGGATGTAAGTCTGGCCCAATATTTGAAAATCAATCAATATAATTCACTCATTAGCAGGCTAACAAAAAAAATTTATATACTCATATCAGTTGATGCAGGATGAATATTTGACAAAATTCAGTAGCTGCTAATGAAAAAACTCTCAGAAAAATAGAAATATAGAACTTTCTCAACTTGATAAAGAAAAGCTACCAAAAACAATGGCTAACTTTATTTTAATTGTCAAAGTCTGATGCTTTCTCTCTAAGACTCGGAACAGGTGAGGATGTTTACTCATACAACTCTCATTAAACATGGTGATGGAGGTTCCAGGAAGTTCAGTGACAGATCAGAAAATTAGAGGGAAGAAATAATAAACAAAACTGTCTCTATTTGCAGATGATATTGTCTATGTTGAAAATTTCAAGGCATCCACCAAACATTTCCTAGAACACTTAAGTGAGCTCAACAAGTTTGCAGGATACAATGTGAGTATAAAAATTGTATTTCTGCCTGTTAGCATTAAATAAGTAGAGGTCAAGACTAAAAATATACCATTTTTAGTCTTAAAATATGCTTGAAATATGAGATATTTAGGTGTAAATCTATCAAAACGTGCATAGGACTTGTATGCTGATAACTATAGGAATCTGGGAAAGAAAAACCAAATGAAAGAAACCCAAGATCTAAACTAAGTGGAGAGTCATACTGTGTTTGTGAATTGAAATTCTCAATACTGATATTAATTCTGCCCAAATTAATATACAGCTTAATGCAATTCTTATAAAAATCTCAACAAGCTTTTGTAGATACAGATAACTTATTAAATTGATATAGAAAGGCAAAGGAACTAGAGTAGCTAAAAAAATCGTGAAAAAGACCAGCAAAATGGGAGGAATGGGTCTTCCCCATATCAAGGCTTAATTTATAGCTATAGCAACCAAGATTATATGGCATCAGTGGAGAGAGACACATAGATCAATGGGACAGAACAGAGAACCTGGAAACAGACCCATACAAACATGCCCAAATTATTTGTGAAAACAGTGCCAAAACATTTCAACAGAAAAACTAAATGGTTTTCAGGAAATGGTGCTGAAAGGACTGGACATGAATAGGCAAAAAACTAACAAATAAACAACCTCCCACCACCATAAAAACCCCCAAACCAAAAACCCAACTTTCAAAAGAACCTCAACACAGCTTATACCAATAATTAACTTAGGGCTGGTGAAGTGGCTCACACATCTTAAATTGGCTATCCCCTACTATAGAATTCTGCTCAGCAAACAAAAAAGGAACAAATGATTGATACAACAGCTTGGTTGAATCTCCAGACTCATTCTAGGCTGTGTGGAGTAGAAAAAAAAAAATGAGTAACCAAAGATCATACACTATATAGTTGTATTTATGATTTATATGTCTATTTATATGACATTTTTGAGATGGCAGAGTTAAGAAAATGGAGAACACATTCCCCAGGTTCACGGGTGGTGGTGGCAGCAGGGAGGTGGAAATGAGAGAAAAGGGGAGACATAAGGGATCCTCGTAGTGATGGAAATGGTCTGTGTCTTGACTGTGTCAACAACAATATCCTGATTGTGATATTGTAAGATAGTTTGCTCTTTGTTGACAGTACCAATAAGGATACTTGGGTAAAAAGCATACATCCTATCTCTCTGTATTATTCCTTACAACAGCATATGAATCCACAGTTATCTAAATTAAACAGCTAAATTAACAAGTAGGCTATTGAGGATACACGTTGTATTGCCAGGACCACAGCAGGCTGGGCTATAAAAAAGATTATTTCTGTGTCAATCTACAGAGGCTAAATTAGTTTGAGTCTTTGCCCTTGGGATTTGTGCTTAGACCTAATAGATGCTACTTTCTTTTTTCCCGTTTATTACTACCTGGCATAATTTGGTTTATATTCACTGAAGGAGTCAGGGAGGAAAGTTCTTGTTCAACTCCTGTTCTGTAGTTACTAAGTCTGCTGCCCACACAACCTCACTACTAAAAGCAAACAAACTTTTTTATTGAAAGCAAAATGGTATTTTTATAAGGCTATAATATGTCGTATCATTCTCTTATTAACGAGCTTATAGATAAACTCATCATTTAACTTGATCGGGAGGTAAAAAATAAATTTGAATAGTCTAAATTATCATAAGAAAAAATATGGGCTCACTTAGGGATCAGAGAGGAGAAAAGAGCAACCATAGGTAGTATAATTTAGGATTTTTTCTGGAAAAAAATTAAGAAGTTTTATTTTGCAAAGGACACATGGACACAATTTACATATAGATGAAAAGATTAGAAGAAGATATCTGTGACTTCTAAGCACGCAGGCACCAACATTTGAAATATGTTCATATCTATGAAGCCCTAAAAGATATAGAAAATAGGCAAAAGACAAGACAATCATTCACAGAAACTCGAATGTCCAATAAGTATATCAAGAGCTGTGTAATCTTGTGAGTAGTCTCTGAAATGTGAATTTTAAATTCACCTTACATCTATGATAATGGCAAAACGAGCAAGTTAAATAACATAAGATTTGGTAGGACTGTAGGGTCACACAAGCACCCTTCTGCACTGCTGGAGGGAATGCAGACCAGTGTAGCTGCTGTGGACAGTGATTTGGCAGTCCTCAATCAAATCAGGTACCTGTTGCTTTGTGACCCTGCCAGGACCAAAATGGGATATTTGTGAGGAGATAGAGGAATCAGGATGTCTAGCACTTGAAATGAGCAGTGAAATGTGGTGGCTGCGGACCTTGGGGCACTGTGTAACAGTCAGAAACAGTGAACTTTTTGCACATATGTAGTATAATAGCACAAAGAGACCTTCACAAGATAGCATGGGGTAAGAAAAATAAATGCATGATAGTATCAGTATACGTAAATTTATATCAGGTTTCAAAATACAGTCTAAATATACACGCAATACTTTTTTTCAAGGTCGCATACAAATTCGAGGAAACATATAAACCAC
Organism: Otolemur garnettii; assembly: GCF_000181295.1. Lineage (NCBI taxonomy): Eukaryota > Metazoa > Chordata > Mammalia > Primates > Galagidae > Otolemur > Otolemur garnettii. The sequence goes on along the minus strand of NW_003852397.1, from coordinate 13,338,649 downwards.
ACTGCAGCTGCTGCCTGTGGTGGGAAAGGGAGGAGGAGGAGTATAGAAGCAGCATGTAAATGAACAAGACAGCAAAAAGGGGCTGTGGATGGGCCCTTGAAATGAGTGTGATGAGCTCAACCCTGGCCCCAGAGGTAATTAAAGGAGCAAGAGATGAAGAAGTCAGGGAAAGAGGGTTATAAGGAAACGAAAGCTCGGCAGATTCAGTGTAAACATCCGCTAAGAGGGAGTGGTAAATTTGGAAAGACCAAGGAAAAACACATAGCTCGGCTCTTCCTCTTTCTCTTGGGAGCAAGCCTTCACTGTGTGGACTGGATCTGGTTCACGCTGCCCGGGATTGGGTGAACAAGTCTTTCCTAAAGCTGTGGTTCAGCCAGGGGGCCCAACTGGGTCCAAACTTCCCCCTGAGCTCAATGGGCAATGGCTTCCCTTCTTACTCAAATTGCTATCACTGGATGGATGGGTCCAAGGGGTGTGATTTATTGGGAGCACCTGTTAGAGATTGCGCTCTCATTTGCACAGAAAAACTGAAATTGTGTTAATATTAATATTTGCCAACCTATTTTTCTACCATGTTATCCGCCAGGATCAAGGTACAGAGTGGACTTACCCAAAAGCAGCCTCCTGTAAGGAGGAAAGGTAAGGTACTCACCACCAGAGAAGAGTGAGGCTGTTATCAGAGCTTCATTCATATCAGAACCTGCTGACTCAGGTTTGTGCGTAAAATTCAGTTTACAGATTAAACAAGCTTGGTTATCAGGCTTTTGCTAGACACTTTCAATTATTACTATTTGACTTGGGTGGGGTTGCTAGAAGGAAAACTGAAAAGGGGACCACAGGCATCCTGGGAACAATGGCAGCAAAGGAGGAAAGAGTGAGAGAGCCCAACAGCACAACCGTAGTCATCGTGGAGGGCCGTGTTCAACACCACGACCGACGTCCCCAACCTCAGAGCCAAGTCCCATTAGTGAAAAAATATCTAATGTATTTTCAATAGATTGTCATTTTAAAAGGGCATTTGAGGGCTGCGCCTGAGGCTCAAAAGGGTAGGGCGCTGGCCCCACATGCTGAAGGTGGCAGATTCAAACCCAGCCC
>NW_003852397.1:13275410-13337534 GCF_000181295.1 Otolemur garnettii | reverse complement strand
AAAAAAAAAAAAAATTAAATAAAGGCATTTGACATGATTAACTTCAGCTATATGAGAAATCACTAATGTGCAACACCTAATTCCCTAGTGAGGTAAGTTTGACATTGCTATTTTAAAATGATGTCATGTTATATTTAAAATCATTATATATTTTATACTCTTCTGAAAATGTACAACTTATTCTTCTCTGTAGTTATTGAAGTAATAAACCAAGTTTATTAGTAAGGGTTCTTTATACTTCCTAGGTCTTTTCTAAAACAAGGTCAAACAGGTTAGTGCTTTAAACAAAGAAGTGTTTTCAGTTTAAACTACCATACGAATGCTCTATTGCTTTACAGAATGCTGAGGATTTGCAACATGTATATTTTACAGCCCGTATTATGGGATTGTAGACTTTGGTCCAGAAACATAGTTAAATAGTAATCTGTAATAAATTTATATGACATATATAGCTGGGTTTGCAAAATTTCTTTCCAATTTAGAATGGTAATAATGCCCTTTTAGTTTTTTCAGTTCCAGTTTGAGGAAACTGTGTTTGGAAACCTTGGCTGGAAATAATGTTTCTAATGTATCTAATATTAGAACATGTATCTTTCAACTAATTTTCTGCAGCTGTTACATTCATTCAGCTGCATAAATCTTCATGCACATTGAATTAAAAGGAATCGATATGAATATGAGTAGACATCTTGATAATACAGAATAGAAATCTTCTGGGAATTATTTATCTGTCATAAATTTACCCCAGAAGTTAAACATACCCAAAGATTTTAATTATTTTCTGCTTAAAATGCCATATGCAGTAATTATAATAAGGTAAAATGTTTCAGAAGTATAGGACTAAGTCAGTTTTCTGTCTTCTTAATTTCTTTTACTCACCCTCTTCTAATAACCATTGTTAAATTTCGTATGTATTCCTTTAGAACTTCCAAAACTGAGCTTTGATTTTTGCCACAGGAATGCTGCTATTTAAGTAAAATTATTATATCATAACCTCATTGACCATCACACAGATAACATTTTTAAGTGCAGAGAAAACTTGTTTTAACATATGTAAATTTACAATGGGAACTTCTTTGAGGAATTATTTTACAGTCAGACCTGACTCATTTTAGATACCATTCCTTTGTGCAGGAAGAGCTGGTTAGGCCTGTTTTTCGTGGGTCCCACAGTCCCCCCAGCTTAATCCAGTTTTACCGAAATTGTTGTACAACCCATGAAAACTTGCTTTGGCACTATCTATGTATTTTTACTTTCAGGAATTCTAGGGTAAATTACCTTTCTATTTTTTATTTTGTTTTTGTTTTGTTTTGTTTTGTGACAATCTCGCTCTGTCCCCTAGGCTAGAGCACAGTGGTGCAATCATCGCAGGCTGCAACCTCAAATATCTGGGCTTCCCATGATTCTCCTGTCTCAGCCTCCGAGTAGGTGGGATTATAGGCATGTGCCACCATGCTCAGCTATTTTAAAAAAATGTTTTTTGTAGGGACAGGGTTTTGTTATGTTGCCCAGGTTGGTCTTGAACTCCTGGCCTCAAGCAATCCTCCTGCATTGGCCACCCAAAGTGCTGAGATTATCATCGGTGGGAGCCACTGTGCGGCCTACTATTTTTTTCTTCTTAGGAAAAAAAAAGTCAACTAGTGCAGACAGCTTTAACTTAAACTATGGTGAAAACAATAGCTGCTTCTGACTTAGCAAGAAATATTTTTGGGATGATTATTACCAAGTTCTTTGAGTCTTGAATAGATTAAAAAGCTTAACAATTTGTCATTTCATATTTTAAAGTATATTGAAGAGTAGATAGTCAACATCTATTAATTTGCAACCAAATTTTGTATCAAATGGAATTGGGGGAAAGTGAGTACAAGAGTAATTTTCAGTCTTATTTTTCCGATTATTAGTGCTTGATTGAAGTGGCTCTAAAAAGAATGCTGCCATACTTTCTCATCAGTAATTGAAAGGGCAAATGGTTAATTTATTTATTCACTCGCTTGTTGTTTGGTTAGTCCATCCGACCATCTATCCATCCTTCCTTCTACTCACCCATTTCTTTATTTTCTTTTTCTTTTCTTTTTTTTTTTTTTTTGAGACAGAGCCTCAAGCTATCCCCCTGGGTAGAGTGCTAGGGCATCACAGCTTACAGCAACCTCCAACTCCTGGGCTCAAGTGAATCTCCTGTTTCAGCCTCCCAAGAAGCTGGGACCACAGGCACCCGCCACAATGCCCGGCTATTTTTTTTGGTTGCAGCTGTCATTGTTGTTTTGGGGGGCCCGGGCTGGATTCGAACCTGCCACCTTAGGTGTATGTGGCTGGCGCCTTAGCCACTTGAGCCACAGGTGCCGAGCCTCACCCATTTCTTTAAAAAGCCCACTTGGAACACTTTCTCTGGGAATATATTAAAAAACAAAACAGAACACCAATGGTATCCTCAAGAGGCTATCCATCAACTCTACTTACAGTTCACGGAGTGGATGGTTTTGGATGCCATTCTTCAAAAAGTCATAAAGTTTAATTTATGTAAGCTTGAAGTAAATTGCCTCAGAAATCAAAATTAGGAAAAAGAAATCAAAATTAGGAGTAGAAACTTATATTTCAAAATCTTACTCTGGAACATCTTTAATAGATCTGGATCTGCTTACATAATAATTATTTGTGTGTGTGTGTGTTTCAGGTTTTTTTTTTTTATTAAATCACAGCTGTGTACATTAATGCAATCATGGGGTACAATGTGCTGGTTTTATATACAATTTAAAATATTTTCATCAAACTGGTTAACATAGCCTTCATGGCATTTTCCTAGTTATTGTGTTAACACATTTATATCCTACACCTAGTAAATTTCACATGTACCCTTGTAAGAGGCACTGTAGGTGTGGTCCCACCACTTGCCCTCCCTCCACCCTTCCTCCCCCCTCCCCTCCCCTCCCCTCCCTTTCCCTTCTCCCCTTCTGCTTGGGTATAATTGGATTGGGTTATAGCTTTCATAAGAAAGCTATATAAATTGGTTTCATAGTAGGGCTGAGTACATTGGATACTTTTTCTTCCATTCTTGAGATGCTTTGCTAATAAGAATATGTTCCAGCTCCATCCATGCTTACATAATTATTAACTGTGAGTTCTTGATCAGACTGCTTTGTGTTTCAATGCTGGATTTCTCATCTACAATAAAGAAATAACAAAACCTACTTCTCAAACTTGCCAAGAATATTAAACAAAATAGAACACATGAGAGCCTTTGCAATTACAAAATGTTGTACAGTTCTAAGGTCATATTACAGATATTCACAGATATACATTTTCAGAAATACAGAAAATTTTTTAATTTTGTACAAACACAATGGTTAATGACATTTTGTTCTAATGTAAAATTAGTCAGTTTTAGCAAACCAAGAAAATTCCGTAACTAAATATTCTGTCTAGTTTATTCAAATGTAGGGAGAAGGGATGGAAGTGGGGAAGAGTGGGCAGAAGAGAAAGAAGGCACCAGAATGTGGGAAGAGTACACAGGAATGGTCAGTACGAGGCAGTGTGGAATGGCAGCTGTACAGAGCTGGTCTCACCACAGATTGTTGCATGCTGGTGATCACTCTGGAGCTGACCCTCTCTGTCAACATGAGGGCCAATGGAGATTTTGGAAGTACACCTTAACCCAAGAATGTTGGCTCTGGAAGACAAAGCATATTTATCCATTTGAATCCTTTTATTTTTGGAGAAGAAAATGATATGAGAGATGTTACGTGACTTGCCCAAGGTCACGTGGTTAGTGGCAGGGGCATATGGTAATGTTACATAAGTTGATTTGATATGGGCTTTTTTTTTTTTTTTGAGATGGAGTTTCACTACGTCACACTTGGTAGAGTGCCATAGGTCACAGCTCACAGCAACCTCAAACTCTTTTGGGTTTAAGCGATTCTCTTGTCTCAGCCTCCCAAGTTGCTGGGACTACAGGTGCCCACCACAATGCCCAGCTATTTTTTGGTTGCAGTTGTCATTGTTGTTTAGCAGGCCTAGGCCAGGCTCTACCCCGCCTCCTTCGGTGTATGTAGCTGGCACCCTACTCACTGAGCTATGAGTCCTGAGCATGATATGGGCCATTTTGAGGTTATAAAAAATAGTTATTAAACTTTTATCTGTTTTTATTTTTAACCAGTGTGTGCAATGGATTTGGTTCTTATCCTTTACCTTAATCACCTTGGTGTCAGTATCAAGTAGGGGCCCCGGTGGGTGGGCCTCGGGCACGAAATGCTGCAGCCCATGTAACCTGCAGTAGTATGTTGACCACACTTGCTCCCAGATGGCTCTGCTCTCATATTCTATGAGAACTCTCTTACCTCTCCACTGGGTTGCAGCTCACATTGAGTTACATTATACTTTGTTACAATGTTTATTTTTATTTATATTCAATTAATGAATATAAGATCGGACAATTAAGTTTGTGAACTCTTCCTAGAAAAAGAGCTACATACCTCATTCCTGAATAACACTATGGTCACCTTTGAGATTATTCCCCTTGGAAAGCTATGCATGGGCGCCAGTGCCTAGACCACCTTTCAAAACAATTTTGGAACTCTTTTCTGGAATGGCCCTCAGAGCTCTCTTCATATGAGGTCTGACAGGTAAGTTTGCAAACTTATCCTAGAAAAAGTGTTACATACCCCATTGCTGAATATCACTACAGTCACCAGTTCTAGAGAAGAGGCCATAGCTCTTTAGCTTTCCAACTTGAGGCAGGACCCATGTCACTGTTATTCTTCTTAGGGGTAGCTATGCAAATCTTTTCCACACAAGCCCTGTCCTTTCTTATGTAAAATGTCCCAGGACAGTAGGATGCTGTGGTACAGAAAGGTCAAGGCCAGCATCAGGCCCAGGTTCAGATGTTGCTCTCCACTATGTAAGTCACTGAGCTTTGCAGTCCCAGTTTGCTCTCTGCACCTGTGGATGAAAACCACTTGGCATATTGTAAGGATTACACACCTAACCTTAGCATTAGGGAGCTCAAGTGGTAGCCATTAAGATTGCCACCTTAGGCAGTTCTGGTTTGAACTTCAGGGCCTCAATGGTAGTAACCTGGATACTCAGAGGTCAATACAGGCAGCTCCAGGGGAAGTTCCTGTCCCCAGAAAGCTGGTGTTGCATTCGAGAGCCACCAACAACAAACAAGTTACCTGAATGAGCCTTTGAAATCAGTTATAAAGGTGAGCAACAAGAACTTATCCCTAAAAGAAACATCAAGGATGCAGTCCTCAAAAGCATCATTCATACCAGAAGAGGGCTTGAACAAGTGCTTGAACTTCTATCAGCAAGAAGTTGTTAGATAAACTTCAGGAACTCTTGAGAAGCTCTCAAAGTGGGAAGGCCCTGGGCCTCATGGGAAAAGAGAGTAATTGTATTAACTAATTAGAGAAGAATGATCATTTCACATATATTGGGCAATTCTCTTTAAAGAATAGATTACTTAACACAGACTAATGCAGCAGTTTTCACACTCTTAAGTATACATTTGATTCCTCAAATATCCTCTACAGCAAGTGGGTTGCGGCCATGGAGGGCGCTCCTTGATGTTAGAAACCAACAAAAGCAACTCAGTTCAATCTAATTGTTTTTATCCTTTGGTCATTTCTAGGAGAGTCATAGAAGTAGGCACTTAGAATGTCAAAACAACAGTTCTTGAACAGAACGAGGTAAAGAAATTAAACATATGCTACTGTAGTCTCTCCTAGATTAGATTTTCACTATCTACATGTTTGGATTTCAGCAGTGTCATGATAAACGTCTGAATCAACATAGGCAAATGGAACGCAACAGCGATTGGACTAAAGAGTCCTAGAAAAAGACAAATTACAGCCTAAAGAGCCCTGAGAGATCAGATTGCTTTTTCTTCCACAGTCATTGTGATTTGACCTAAGAAAGGAAGAAAATGTGAATATCTGCCACGAAGTTCATAGTCAGTGTTTGTTTTTCTTTTGCTAAATCATCTTTGCTCAGCTGTCGAGTATAGAGTCCTTCATTGTTAACAGAAGGTGGAAGCTGTTAATAATGTGGCCGGGGGTGCCAGCCACAAACCTCACAGACAAACTGTTTTTCTCAGAGTTTTCACTGTTGTCTGTTTCATCAGGTAAGTAGCTGGTGCAGACCTTTCCCCCTAACTTTCGTGACACTTACAAAGTATCATCAAATAGCTGCTAAATTCCAAGCTTGTTGTTATTTTGCAGGAGAAAGTATATTTTCTTCTAGATCTTTTTTCCCCCTGAAAATAAGAAAAATATATAAATGTAAAATGAATATCTGGCTTAAAAACACTAAGTTGATGCTAATAGAGCCAATACACATTAAAGGACACTGTTTGGGGGCGCCTTTCCCTGAGGGTGGTCGAAGACTTTACCTCCTTCATGTTTACATGGATGGAACTGGAAAATGTTCTTCTTAGCAAAGTATCACAGGAATGGAAGAAAAAGTATCCAGTGTACACAGCCCTTCTATGAAACTAATATATACTTCTCAAATGAAAGAAACAACTTAATTCTAGCCCAAGAATATGGGGAGGGGGTGGGGAAGGGGAGGGGAGAAGGGTGGCTGGGTGGTGGGAGGGTGACCGGAAAGATCACCTATATTTCTGTCTAACAAGGGTACAAGTGAACTTTTCTAGAACTAGAATGTAAATGTTTTGACACAATGACTATGCAAATGACATGAAATTTATGTGAACCATCTTGATGAAAGTATTTCAAAATGTATATGAAAACACTACACTGTACCCCATGTTTGCATTAATGTATACAGCTATCATTTAATAAAAAAAAAATAATAATAAAAAAAAAAAGAATATCGCAGGAGCTGGTCCAGCATTCATTCAGAGGTTGTTGTAGGACAATATTTTCTCTACTTAAAAATTTTAACACAGGGCGGTGCCTGTGGCTCAAAGGAGTAGGGCGCCTACCCCGTATGCTGGAGGTGGCGGGTTCAAACCCAGCCCTGGCCAAAACTGCAAAAAAAACAAAACAAAAAAAAATAATAACACATTCATATGTTGGGATTGAGTGTAAACCATATAAAAGTAATTTATTTCTAAAGATCAAATATTGAAGCTGGTGAGTAATTAACTTAAAAAATAAAGATTTGATGAGTAAATTCACTATGGGTGCAGTTCACACTTATTTGAGTGAAAGGCACACTTATAACTTTGACTCAATCTGTACAAAAACAAAGTATGTAAATGTACCCCCATAATATTCTGAAATTTAAAGTTTTTTAAAAGATTTGGGATTTTTCTTATAATGCCTCTAGTACTCACATGAATTTCAATATTCTTTTTTAGGTGATGGGAAGGAGGGGAAGTTGCATTCCATGAAATTTCATGGGCGTGAATAGTTTCAGAAAATATGACCTGTAGTTTTTTTGTTAGAAAAGTATCTGAGAATATTAAATTGTGTTTAATTTCTAAAGTCTCTAAGATTCTACAACTCTGTTAGAAGCAATTTTTAAAGGCCTGAATCAATAGTTAGTGAACCATTTGATGAAATTTGTGTTTCTTGTCTTAAACCTGGAGATAGCAGTAGTTAGCTGTATGTGGCTGTTTACCAATTTAAAATAAAGCCTGGCCAGGCGCAGTGGCTTCTGCCTGTAATCCTGGCATTCCGGGGGGGCTATGCAAGAGGACTGCTTGAGACCAGGAGTTCAAGACCAGCCTGTGCAACACATCTCAGCCCCCCCAAATACATATATATAAGACTCATCTCAACCCCCCAAATATATATATACATAAATTTAAGTGGGTGTGGTGGTATGCACTTGTAGTCCTAGCTATTTTGAATTAATTAAGCCTGGGAGGCAGTTGGAGGTTGCAGTGAGCTGTGATCGTGCACTCCAGTCTGGGCAAGAGAGTGAGAGCTATCTCACAATACATACATACCTACATAAATAAGTAAATAATTGATTTTCTAAGTAGTCGACTGGCTTTATACGTTTTCCCATAAGGTCACATTCTTCAAACAAAGATGAGGTCTGATTAATTTAGGTTCCACTTCACTTCTGCTTGAGTTAGTGGAGTGTCGTATTGCCACCCTGTGGACATGAGGTTTTTAAGCTTTTAACCAGGCCTTTGAATGAGAAACTAGTATTCCACCTAAAAAATATGCAAGGCAAATAGCCTTATCAATTATAATTCTAAAATTAGTATATATGAACATTTTAGCATTGTTCGCTAAGAGTTAAAAAGTAATTGTTTCCTGTTAAAGCTATAAAATGACAGTGATTGTATAAGCCAGTTTCCTTAAATAGAACTATGCCTTTTAGCAGAAACGAAAAACTCATCCCAGAAAGTAGATTTTCTAGAATTGCCTTCTTTGCTAAGTTCCAGTCTAGGATGACCAACTGTCCCATATTGTCTGAGACTAAAAGTTTTCCTAGGACTCAGGACTTTCTGTGCTAAAACTGGGACAGTCCCAGGCAAACTGTGCAGCCATGATCACCCCAACCACAACACTCACACTGCTAAAATTTTAGCTTTCTTTATTGCTAGTAATTTGTGAGAGAATTATGAGAGCTCACAGTAACCTCGTTAGGGCATAAAGATAGAAAGTAAACTGATCCACTCCTCTTAGCAGCATTATTTATTATGGTCAAAAGGTGAGAATAACTCAGATATTCCCTACCTGTCAAGTGGATAAAGAAACCGAGGCATATTCACACAATAGAATATTATTCAGCAATAAGATGAAATGAAGCACTGACACATGCTAGGACAGGGATAGACCCTGAGGACGTTCTGGTAAGTGACGAGGCCAGACACAGAAGACCACATACTGGATGATTCATTCATACGAAACGTCCAGAGTGAGTAAGTCCATAGAGACAGGAAGCACATTAGTGGTCCCGAGGATCTGGAGGGAGGAACGACTATGAATGAGTTGGGGTTTCTCTCATGAGTAATGAAAATGTCCTGGAATTAGATAATGGTGCTGATTGCACAACTCTGTAAATATACTAAGAGCCACTGAATAGAACACTCGGAGTGGGTAAATTATATGCTATGTGAATTATAGCTCAATAAAGTCATTTGGGATTTAATAAAATTCAGCCTCCCTTCATGATTCAAAACTCTCAATAAATGAGGTATCAAAGGCACATACATCTAAATTATGAGACCCCTATGTGACAAAGCCAGAGACAACATCATACTGAAAGGGGGAAAGCTGAAAGCATTCCCCGTAAGAACTGGAAGAAGGCAAAGATGGTCACGTTCACCACTCCTACTCGGCCAAATGCTGGAAAGCCAGCCAGAGCAGTCAGGCAAAAGAAAGAAAGGGCATCCTCACTGGAGGAGAGGAAGTCAAATTAGCTGTTTGCTGATGATATGATCTTATACCTGGAAAAGTCCCTGACTCTTCCAAAAGACTCTTACTTTTTTTTTTTTTTTTTTTGAGACAGAGCCTCAAGCTGTCCCCCTGGGTAGAGTGCCATGGCTTCACAGCTCACAGCAACCTCCAACTCCTGGGCTCAAGCGAGTCTCCTGCTTCAGCCTCCCAAGTAGCTGGGACCACAGGCACCCGCCACAATGCCCGGCTATTTTTTGGTTGCAGCCGTCATTGTTGTTTGGCAGGTCAGGGCTGGATTTGAACCCGCCACCTCAGGTGTATGTGGCTGGCGCCTTAGCCACTTGAGCCACAGGTGCCGAGCCAGACTCTTACGTTTGATAAACGAATTCAAGTAAGTGTCAGGATACAAAATCAATGTCCAAAAATCTGTAGCAATTCTATACATTAATAATGATCAAGCTGAGAAGTAAATAAAGAACTTAATTCCTGCTGGATATGGAGTCTCACACCTGTAATTCTATTGTTGCAGGACAATGAGGCCCAACAGGATAGAAAGAGCACCCAAACACCATGTTTATAAGAGGAAGGGCTTTCTTTATTCATCGGCCGGGAGCTTACGGCATAGAAGATTTCCAAATGGCCATGCTCTCCGACTGGCTCAGTCTTTCTCCTTTTGTTGACAGTCAAAAAGTTCCACCCCACAGGTACCCTTCCCATTGGTCAGTTTGAATCAAGCGGGAGATGCTAGTCCAGCCCCTACAGAACTAAAGGATTTCACAGAACTTGGAAATTTCCAGGTTCCAGGAAGTTAAGTCTACAAATTCCCAAGAGCTGAGTCACCACAGAGAGGACCCTGCAGGTGCATCCTTGCAGTTTCCCCGAGAAGACCTGTTCTCCCAGACCTCACCCTTCTCGGGTGTCTTCTCTCACTATCACTTTAGGAGGTGAGGTGGGAGGATCACTTGAGGCAAGGAGTTCAAGAGCAACCTAGGCAACATAGGAACCCCTCTGTCTCTCCAAAGGTAATGCATAGATAACATGGCTCAAAATGTCAGTACATTTTTTTGACACCCTCTGTATTTAAGTAACTAATCTACACATATACCCCCTAAATCTAAACAAATAATAAATAAATAAATCCTTGGTGTCCTGTTCTCACTGCAGCAGACTGTCAATAAAAGAGGTGGTGGGTAGTGAAAGGGCGATCGAAGATGAGGAAGCACATGTGAGTCTCGCTGCGTGGGTAGAGAAAGATTTCTCACACAGGATTAGGATATAATGAAGAAAAAGTTTACTGTCTCAGAGAAAAAAGGGGAGAGAGAGAAGGAAAGGAGGGTGGGGGAGAGACGGCGCAGAACCTAAAAGGTAGAGGAAAAGAATGTCCGCCCTGAGCTGCAGACGTTGGGGGTTCTTACAGGGAATTATATAGAGTAAATAAAGGGTTAATGCGGCAAGTTGCAAAGCTGTGTGTCTGTTTTTCCATTTTTTCCTCTTCTTTGTGAGTCTGTCTTATCAGAGTCTTTGGAATCTGGTCTGGCAGGGAGGGGGGGATGTGAGAGCTGGGAGGTTAGGGGGGCCTTAGCACTGCTATTCACTTAGAGTTCTTCAAGTTTCAAGAAAAAGCTGGTCTTATCTGATTTCCTGGGATGTGATCAGGCAGATGCTGAAGGGGGGATCTGACAAAGGGGCTATGTGCCCCCTTCTGTGTAAGTATTTTCCCAGTTTTACAAAACAAGGCCATAAAACAAGTTAACCCCCAGGTGGTCAAGAAAGAAGTGAACACTGGAGCCAGGACAGTGTTGTGTGCTGGGGTGTTTTTGTGTGATGAAGGCATACATGAAATATTACTTTATGTGTTAAAGTTTTCATGATTAACTGCTCTCAAGTCTGTAAAGTGTAGGATCAATTAACTTGGAAATGACTTAAGGGAGCAAGGAAGCCATCAATTTCAGATAGAACTTTTGTCTGTATATAGATTTGGAGATTTAGTGGCAGACACATCTGGGTTTGGCTCCTGGATCAGTTACCTAACTGCTTAAGCTTCAGTTTCCTTACCTGTAGATTGGGTTTGGTAATAGTGCTAAGTGGTAAGGAATAAAGGAGTGAGGATCTTGAGTAACCCGGTTGGTCTGCTGAGGCGGGATTGTGTGGCTGTTGTGTGTGCACATCCTGCTTTTCCTGTTGTTGCTGGGTGCTGACCCAGCACCGGGTCTGGTGAAGGAGAGAAAGCGTTTCCTCTCAGGTCATCTTGGGCCTTTGTCCTGTGATGGGCAGCTGTCATCTGGCTATGCTGATGAGCTCCCCAGAGCGACCACCATTAGAAATAAAAATCAGCAGATTGTTATTGGCAGAACTTTCCACCCTAATGTCTTTGGGAGAGTGAGGGCTTCAGATCTCAAACAGCTCCTGAGGTGGGATGATGGGCAGAGTCCAGTGAATCCCCCTGCATGGGCTCTGCACCTATAGCATAATGATTAGGGCATCAGCCACTTACACGGAGGCTGGTGGGTTCAAACCCAGCATGGGCAAGCTAAACAACAATGACAAATGCAACCAAAAAATAGCCGAGTGTTGTGGCAGGTGCCTGTAGTCCCAGCTACTTGGGAGGCTGAGGCAAGAAAATTGCTTAAGCCCAAGAGTTGGAGGTTGCTGTGAGCTGTGATGCCACAGCACTCTACTGAGGGTAACATATGAAACTCTGTCTACAAAAAAAAAAAAAAAGAATCCCCGTGCAGGGCCTGCTTCCTCCTCCTCCTTCTTTTTTGGGGCGGGGATAGTCTCAAGCCTCGCTCTCGGTAGAATGCTGTGACATCACAGCTCACAGCAACCTCCAACTCTTGGGCTTAAGCAATTCTTTAGTAGGGTCTTAACTCAGAGCCCTCAGACTTGGTATCATTGTCCACTAACATTATGTTGTGCTTACATCAGAGGAGTTCTAACTGGGGAGAGGTTGGGCAAAATACTTCCAGAGAGGAGTTCCCAGGTGAGAGAACCAGCTGCTGTCTTAAATGGTTAAATCAGTTTCAGGAAGAGAAAATGAAGAAGGGCGTCTGGCCACCACTGTCCATTCTGACGCTCAGAGGGCAGTACAAAACCTGGATCTGGTCTGGTGCCTCCGTCTCAGGTCCAAAGGAAATGATGCAGAACTCACCTGCAAGGGATCCAGACAGCTCAAGAGGTGACTGAGTTTAATCTGACAGAAGAATGAAAAAAAACTCAGGAGAATAGAAAATTGACCTGGGATCAAAGCAGTTGAGGGAACATGCAGAACTTGTATTTCTGGTAGGACCCATTTTTGGAATTTGTTACTGTGTTTAACTTTGAAAAATCTCCATGAAATCCAATGAAATAAAAAAGCGGAATTTAAGGAGATTCTTTTTGTAACAATACTAATAGCTGATCATACATAACACAGGCACAAACACACTCACATGCACACACAGAGAAACGGTGAAAACCACAATGAATGGTTTATTAATGTATTTATTTAGTGAATAGTCATTGATTATTAGACTGGATCACATGAAACTGACTTTTTTTTTAAGTCAAGATGTTTAGATATCAGTTATTTCACATGGTTGAACCTATCAGTCAAAGTAGTTTAAGGAATTGGCAGTGAAACCTTCCCTACTTTTAGGAAATTTACAGTCGAGTGTGAAATACAGCCTTTAAATAAATAAATAATTATGAAGCAACAGATAATTATAACATGCCAACTGTAAGCAAGAAGAGCATGCAGGGGACCACAGGGCCATTTAATGAAGCAACTAATTTCTGTGTCTCTGTGATTAGAGACCTGGGGAGGTGATGTGGGGCATGTGTGGGCTGAGTCCAATGGACAGAGTGGTCAGCTTTCCAGGCAGTGGAGATTGATGGGGCAAGTCCCATGGCGGAGGGAAGGACAGTTGGAGGGTGGTGTGGGAGAAGGGCACAACTACAGAGAGCAGTTGTGCAGGCAGGCTGAGGAAGGCCTTTAGCACCATACCAACTTCAGGGATTTTAGATATTGTCCTAAGGGAGATGGAAAGGCACCAAAGTGTTCTCAGCAAGGGAACAACTGATTTTTGCACTGTGTGTTGGTACAGAACTAATAAACTGCCTTGCTATTATTTCTAAGTGCTGTAGTAAGGTCCAAAGAGAATGAGGTGTCCGGAGTTAAAGTTGGTGTCCAATGATCCAAGTAATTTTTATTTTGGTTATAAGGGTACACAAGATTAGGTTGCATTGTGTTTGTAAGTAAAGTCCCAGTTATAGTTCGATCCTTCACCCAGGAAGTGTGTGCTGTGTACCCAGACAGTGAGAACTTACTGAGTCCCCTCCCTGTCTTCTCCCGTTCCCACTTCTTGAGTTTATCTCATGTGGGCCTACAGTTGTTCATCTACTAGTTTCAAATTAGTATTGAGTACATGGGTGCCATAGGTGCTTGCTTCTCCTGTTTTTTTTTTTTTTTTTTTTGAGACACGGTCTTACTTTGTTGCTCTGGGTAGAATACCATGGCATCATCATATCTCACAGCAACTTGAATCAGTTGAGCTCAGGCAATCCTCTTGCCTCAGCCTCCCCAGTAGCTGGGACTATAGTCATCCACCACAACAGATGGCTAAAACTAGTATAGATGGGTCTCTTTTAGTATAGATGGGTCTCTCTCTTGCTCAGTCTGGTTGCAAACTCCTGAAGCTCAAGCAATACACTCACCTCAGCCTTCCAGAGTGCTAGGATTATGGGCATGAACTACCATACCTGGTCTGCTTTTCCATTCTTTTTTTTTTTTTTTTTTTTGAGACAGAGTCCCGGGCTGTCACCCTTGGTAGAGTGCTGTGGTGTCACACCTCACAGCAACCTCAAACTCTTGGGCATAAGCGGTTCTCTTGCCTCGGCCTCTAAAGTAGCTGGGACTATAGGTGTCCACCACAACACTCAGCTATTTTTTTGTTGTTGCAGTTGTTATTGTTTTAGCTGGCCTGGCCTAGTGACTGGTGCCCTACCCACTGAGCTATGGGCACTGCCTGCTTTTCCATTCTTGAGGTATTTTACTAAGGAGAATGTTCTTCAATTCTATCCAGGTAAAAACAAAAGATGCAAAGTCTCCTTTTTATGGCTAAATGGTATTCCATGGTATACCGACACGATATGGATAATTTGTGCTTTTTTATCTAATTAGCCAGCCTGTGCCTCTTCAGTGGGAAATTCAAGCCATTAACATTTATTGAGAGAATTGATAAGTGTGGTGGAATTCTAGTCATCTTATCTTGTGAAAGTCTGTTGCTTGGTTTTATCCTTTCAACCATTATGGAAGCTAGTAATTTTTTTTTTGTGAGACAGAGTTTCACTTTGTCACCCCCAGTAGAGTGCTATGGTATGATAGTTCACAGCAACTTCAAACTCTTGGGCTCAAGCAATTCTCTTGCCTCAGCCTCCTGACTAGCTGGAACTACAGGTGCCCACCACAATGCCAGGCTATTTTTTAGAGATGGGGTCTCATTGTAGCTCAGGCTGGTCTCGAACTCATGAGCTTAGGTGATCTGCCCACCTTGGCCTCCTAGAGTGCTGGGATTATAAGTGTGAGCTGCCATGCCTGGCCTTGGAAGCTAGCTTTTATCTTTTAGTCTGTGGGTGTTTACTTTTTTGGTGGGCCATTGTGATTGTCACTGTGGACAATAGGTCTCAGTATTTCCTCTAGTGCTGGTCTTGTTGTGGTGAATGTCCTCATTGTTTGTATATCAGTAAAAGATTTGATTTCTCCATCTATTTTGAAGCTTAGTTTAGCAGGATACAGAATTCTGGGCTGAAATTGTTTTTTAAAAGTAGTTATAGGTAGATGGCTATTCTCTTCTGGCTTGGAAAACATCAGCTGAAAAATTCACTGTCACTCTGATGGTTCTGCCCCTACAGGTCAGTTGGAGCTTATTCCTGGCTGCCTGCAGAATTTTCTCTTTTGTCTTTGGACTGAATCATTAGAATGTTTCTTGGAGATGCTTTACTTATGTTGAGATGACCCAGGGTTCAATATCCCTCTAAAATCTCCAGAATCTTTAGTGAAACTTGGGAAATTTTCATTTATGATATCCTCCAGTAGGGCTTTCATTCCTTTGGGATGTTCTTCTTTTCCTTCAGGGATCCCTATAGTTCATATGTTTGAATGCTTCCTGAAGTCTTATAATTATCTGTTTTCTCTCCTCTTTTATTCCTCTTTTACTACCTGGGTTAGCTTAACAGCTTTATCCTCTAGCTCGAAGATTCTTTCTCCTCTATGGTCTAATGTGTTATTGATACTTTCTACTGTATCTTTAAGTTCTCTGATTCACTCCTTCAATTCCTTAAGCTCAACCATATCCTTTCTATATTCTTCATATCTTTCATCCATTTTTTGTCTGTTTTCCACTTTCTCATCAATTCCCTTTATCACATTTACCATCCATATTTTAAATTCACTTTCTTTCATTTCCATTAATTCTTTTTTTTTTTTTTTTGAAGTTTTTGGCCAGGGTTGGGTTTGAACCCACCACCTCCGGCATAGGAAACCAGCGCCCTACCCTTTTGAGCCACAGGTGCCACCCTCCATTAAGTCTTCGTAGGTGAAAGCCTCTGTGGTAGCTGCCTCATGGTCCCTTGGGGGGTGGGGGTTGCTCTGTTTTGGATTTTCATGCTGCCAGAATTTTTTTATTGGTTTCTCCTTGTGTATGTTTTTTCTTGTTCACTTCCTTCACCCACTTTTTCCTTCTCACTACCTCCTTTGCTTTAAATTACTGTGTCTCAGAGCTTACATGTTGAGTGGCCTTTTGGTATAAAGTCAAAAGGATGAGAAGGGTAAAAAGTGAGAAGGGAAAAAGAAGAGAAAAAGAAAAAGGGTGGGGTGAAGGAAGAGAAAGAGAATGACAGGAGAAATGTTATTGTTTGGCTACTGATGATCTTGGTATGCTCTCACCTAACAGGCGCAATGTAGGGGTATATGGCATACCTCCTGGGTGAGGGGCACAACTACAACTTCAGCTCTATCTAGTGAATGCAAACAACATAACCTAATCATCTGTACTCTCATATTAATCTGAAATTAAAAAAGAAAAAAGAATACTAATGACTCACTTAAAATATTACTTGGCTTAGGGCATGCTAATGTTAAGGTTAGTTATGGGCTTTAGAGTCATATACATTTGGGTTTCAGTCTCAATTCTGCTTCCTTCTATCTGTGTGAACTTGAGAAACTTTTAAAACCTCCTTGGGCCTCAGTTTTTTAAATTTCAAAATGAATATGCTAATTATTACTTTATTGAGTCTTAAAAGAATGGAACAAGGTAATGCTCATAAACCATTTCCCAGTGAGTAGTACATAAACAGCACTCATTAAGTTTAAGGTAGGAGAGAACGTGTCTTATATCTGTTTCAAAACAGCTATGATTCTGTGTCAAATCCAAATTCATGGTAGAAACAATCAGAACCATTCTGCATTACATATAATATATATCAAAATGAGGAAATAAACTTTGATATATTATATAAAAATTCAAATAGGCTATTTTCAAAAATCCTGTTGCAGACTCTCTTTTCTTTCATGATGGTCTTTCTAATGGGAATCTTTCTGTTCACCAGGTAGATAATAGGCACACAAGCCTGCTTCAGACACTATAGCTCTTTCCTGAGCCCTACTTATTAGGCTCTTTCCTATTAATGCTCTGATGTCTGTGGTTTGAAATAACCAGCATAAAGAAAATATTATATTGTTTTATGTTAGAGGAGTTTTGCAATCCTTTTGTGTTGGAAATGTTTTTGTTTATATTGAAGGATATAATTGGAAACTGTGTCTGAAATATATGTTGTAATATTTGCAAATCATATTAGCTTATTGAAGAAAGGAGGTATAGATCTTTGCTAAATTTGAAGTCATGGTTTCCTAGTTCTTCATCATCCATAAGTTTAAGTAGTACTTCTATTATTGCAATAGTAGTAATAACTTCTAAAACAAAGCACTTTACATTCACTCATGGTCTCTACATTTAAGTGGTCAAAGTCCTGTCATTAAAAGTATGTAAGAGATATTGGGAAATCTTTTCATTACACACACACACACATATAAATAGTGTAGAAAAAGATATTTGTGCAAATATTTTCAATTTGTGAGAAGATAACTTTGTTATCTTAGCAAAGACCAAGTCATGGTTATAATTAAAACCATAAATTTTATAGCTCATTAATAATAAACATAGTGATGTAAGCTTTACATAATATTATTATATCTAAAATAGCAACCTATAAACTTAGCCCTCTATGCTGATAAACATTTCCTTTTTTCTTTTTAATACTTCTTTTAGCACTTTTATCTTTATAATCACTATATAATAATTTAGAATATGTTTTACTTGTTTATGTCTGTCCTGTTCTCCCCTAATCCTACCCAAATGAGACAGGGATTTTGTCTGTTTAGTTCACTGTTCTCTTCACTGTGCCTTGCACAGTCTTTAGAAAATAGTAGACATTCAATAACCATTGAATATTCATGCAACAAATCATTCTGACTAATTTAACCTCTGACATGAGCAAGCTGAACATCTAAAATGACAAACTTTTTAAACATGTGAGATTATTAAGATCTTACCATGTGGCAGGTATCAAAATTTTGAGCTTGAATCTATTACTACTCCATTTATAGATGAAAAAATTGAGGCAGACAGAACTAAAGACACTTAGCTTATTAAATAGTGAACTTAGGGTTGGATAGAGACTATTACGGGATACCATACTCTAACTATAGTACTCTTTGTAAGAAATGGTATTAAATTAAGCAAGAGGCCATTGGTCTAAGGTTGTTTCTATCTTTGAATTTTTTTGCAATAAATTGCAATCTAACTTGGTACACAAGCAAACTGAAACTTAATTTAGGAGTATACTTTTTTTTAAAGCTCACAGAATTTCTACAATTTTATTTTTAAAACAAAGTTTTTTATTTTTAAAAAAATTCAGATTAGTATGAGGGTACAAATGATTAGGTTATATTATTTATGATGGGGGTATACTTTTGTAACAAATAGCTGAGCTTCAGCCAATCACAGCCAGACAACTGATCAGACTATACTAAAATAAGGGAAATGCTTCACCATACCATGGCCAAATAAGGCAACTACGTAGCTGTTCTCAATCAGATGATTTCTCTGCTTGCTTCAATTTCTAGCTTATAAAAACTCTCTGCTCATACTGCTGGGTAGAGTTGTCTAAACCTCTTCTGGTTCTGAGTGCTGTCTGATTCATGAATTGTTCTTTGCTCAAATAAACTTTATTAAATTTAATTTGTCTTAAGTTTTTCTTTGAACAATACAAAATGTGAGAGCTTTAGTGTTAGAAACCTGTTGTGAGAGATAAGAGAAAAAAAGTGCATTGAAGCACCTAACTGCTTGTTCTACCACCTGATATACTTTCCATACATGTTAAAGTTCATCAATCATTTCTTGACTTATCAAAAACCTCACTTTAACACTGCAATAATTTTTGAAGCAAAGAAGTCAGATTCTCATTCTTCTTGTTTCTAGATGTACCCTTGGAAGAACTTTTTTTTTCATCTGAAGTCAGTATTCAAAGTTAATTGGTTTTGTGCTTAGACTAATTATTTATAAATGCTAAATAATCATAAATCATGTAATTAATAATTACTATGGTTTCCTTTTCTTCCCCCTTTTAATTTTCATTTGTTTTTTATTATCTGTAATAAGGCCAGTGTTGGGGTTTTCTCCATGTTGCTCATAGCTTAATAATTACAATGATTATAGTATCTTTCTTAAAGGGTCTGACTTTATTAAATGACAGACACCCTGAGCCTTGGTTTTCACAAGTCAAAGTTTCTGCTCCCTGACTTGATCCCATCTCTCATTGAGGTTCTCTGCCTTCATGGGCACCATCAGTGCCCTCCTGTTGTCTTTGCCATCAGATAGGCCTTGACAGTTGCCTTCTTTTATTTTATTTATTTATTTATTTATTTATTTATTTATTTTTGTTGCCTTCTTTTTTTTTGGTCCTTGTAGTCATGCCTAGTGAGAGGGTTTGAAATAACAGTGATTCTGGCCTAAGAAGTGGGTGGTCATGGAGGTGGATGGTCTGCATGATGACTGGTGTTGTGATGGGATCCTGCAAAATTCCTGGACCTAAGTGTCCCAGGGCGGAGAAACTGAATAGAAATCCAGTTTCAGAGAATTCTTAGGAGTGAATCAGTAAAATATCAATATTGTAATGGTTACTGATTTCTTCCATGATTTCCTTTATATATGGTTCAAATTACACTTCTAGTTTTATCACTTTTATTTCTTTTCTGTATTTTTTACTTTGTCAATTAATTCCTTCTTTCAAATATCCATTTTTCTAAATGTCATTTTGTAAAATGGTATCTGTATAAAATGGTAAAAATGTATAAATCTACCATGGGGAAAGAAGGAGGCAACACAGCTGTTTGCTTTGCTGTCTGTGCCCATGAACAGCATGACAGATGTAGTGACCAATCACTGACAGACTTTGAAAGAAGTGACATGATTGGCTACCCCCATCATATCTATCTATTATTTACATCTCACTTGTGGATTGAAGATAGCCGAGAAGCTTGCACTTTATGCAATTATTCACAGTTAATATATCATGGTAACTGAAGTTTGGAATGTCTTTTTGGGGAACTGATGTTATTTGACTAAACTTTGGTAACTGAAATGCCTGTATATCTACATCAAGCAAATGATGACTGCCTAAATGGTGGCAGATTGTATTTTCCAAAAGAGGCACAATAATCTCTCCCATTCTACATATTTTCTTAGAACCTTACCTCTCCCACATCAAGAAAGATGGAGTTCTAATTCTCCTCTTCTCAAATCTGAGCAGATTTATGACCCTCTGGTGTCCAGTAGAATGTAACAGAAGTGATTGCAATTTCTAAAGCTGGGTCATAGAAGACAATACTGCTTATTCTTGGAGAGCTGCAACATTTTCACCAACCTCTAAGCCACAGCATTAGCCGTCTGATTGTCCAGAGACCAATGTGCTGTGAGTAAATCCTAACAGCCCAAGAAGAAACCACAGGGAGAAAATTGTTAATGGATATATTTAGTATTTCATTATTGGGCTGACAGATTGTTTATAATCTTTTGCTGACATAAATAATTCTGCAACAAATGTCTTTGAATACACTTCATTCTTGTACAAGTGAAAATTTATGTGCTGGTTTAATCCCCCCCAAAATAGAATAAACACAAAATCTTGAAATTGTCATAATACTTCTTTTTCACATTCCATTAGTATAGTTAGATCAAGTGATATAAAAGAATGTACTTAGGTCTTTAAGGATGTATTTGATGAACTATTTTGCTAGTGATGTGACAGTTACAAATATTATTTACTCTAGTAAGGCAAAGGGCACGGGTAGCCACAATGAAGCAGATACATTTTGTTGGGATGAGAAAATCTCTTAGATCAGTGGTTCTCAACCTTCCTAATGCTGCAACCCTTTAATACAGTTCTTCATGTTGTGGTGACCCCCCAACCATAAAATTATTTTCATTCCTACTTCATAACTGTAATTTTGCTACTGTTATGAATCATAATGTAAATATCTGATATGCAGGATGTATTTTCATTGTTACAAACTGTCCCCAAAGGGGTTGTGACCCACAGGTTGAGAACCACTGTCTTAGATGAAGTATTTTATTCTGTGATTTAAAAGTGCCTTTTGTAGAAAGATGGCCACGTTCCTCTGATCAACAAACTGGGTAGCTATATATTGTTAATCTACATTTCTGAATATTCAGCATATGAACAGACAGCAGGTGGACAACAGAAAAATTTTTCAAGAAGAAAAGTTTTAGCAGTCAATTCTGGGGTTACTACCTAGTCATCTTCAGATTATACATTGGTGTTGTCAACATTTACTAAATAATATTTAGTTCAAAACAAAATCTCATGCATGTGCTGCTCTCCATGAGAATGGAGAAAATGCTAAATTATATTTGGTACGATTTATTTAAGAAAACAAAGAATTTTTACCCTTTAGGTTTCCACACAGTGGCGTGCCTGTAGTCCCAGCTACTCCGGAGGCTGAGACAGGAGGATTGCTTGAGTCCAGGAGTTCTGGGCTATAGTGCACTATGTGGATCAGGTGTCCGCACTAAGTTTGGCATCCATATGGTGACCTCCCAGGAGCAGGGGGCCACTAGGTTGCCTAAGGAGGCAATCACTGGCCCAGGTTGGAAATGGAGCAGGTCAAAACTCCTGTGCTGATCAGTAGTGGGATCGTGCCTGTGAATAGCCACTGCACTCCAGCCTGGACAACATAGTGAGACCCCATCTCTTTAGAAAAAAAAGAAAGAAAGAAAGAAAGAAACCACTATCACAAAAATATTTGGCCTTAAAGAGTTAACTCTCAGTAGTCTAAAAAGTAGCTAACCAGAATGACTCACTTCTTTCCCTTGTAGTTCAAATTTCTTTCTTTCCTTTTTTTTTTCTTGCAGCTTTTGGCTGGGGCCAGGTTTGAACCTGCCACCTCCAGTATATGGGGCCAGTATATGGTGACCTACTCCTTTGAGCCACAGGTGCTGCCCAATTTCAAATTTCTTATTTTGGGCTTCAGCTTAACTTTATCTTCATGGTTGGTTAATTAAAATTCTGTACAATGCTTCCTTCTCCAGGTAGCTGCACTTGTACATATTTTAGGTCTCTGGTGGTAGATAAGGTTGTATTTTAGTTAATATGTAATAAAGTTCTCAAGAGTGCTCTAACAGACGTTCTTGTTTTTAACCCACCCTCAGAGTATTTGTCTATTGATTTCAGCTTCGTTTGCTCTTTAATTTTAAAATACGTGTTTGGTTTCAAAGGATTCTGTTTTCCCTCTCTGTTGCATCCCTTCATTTAGGTGCTTCTATTTTTTCAATAATTCTTTATTATAGTAGCGATACTGTTTGCTAAAACATAGACGGTCACAACCCAATTTCTCATTGTGTTGGATGGACCTCAAAGAAGAAAAGTGGTAGGGAATCCACTGAATCATTCCAGTTCCAGACTGCATGCATCGTACGCTTGCTGAAATGCAATTTGTGTTTTCTGCTTTGTATACCTTCTGTGCAAAGTGTTCTAACCTTTAGTCAGTGGGTGACTTTCTTTATGAGAGTAAAAGGAAGCTAAGTTATGAAATAGCTGTTATGTGACTGTTACAGGCTCTCAAGGATTCAAAACCAAAAGGTCTAAATATTATTTCAAAAGGCAAAGATAATCTGACATTGCCAAACAGCAACAACAACAACAAATCCATTAATCACTCTTTCAGTTGAAGTGATGAAGCCAAAGAATTCATATAGCAAAATGGAGAAAATTAGAAGACTGGTCATCTGAATATCCACCACTGGGGAAGTGATGAAGAACGTTTACCGGCTTATTCTGAAACTTTTCAATTTTGTGACTCTTAGCTGCCTATGGATTTCTCTGGGGCAGTGTACAGTTTTAAACAGCTGCCTAAAGTTGTGTGTAACTAACCTGGTAAGTTTTACTGGTCCAGTATTTGTCTTTTCGGGAACTAGAACACTTAGAATTTAACTTGTCATAACTGATAGAATTGTTTTCTCTTTATAAGATGCTTTCTCATGAGAAATGTCAGCAAATCAAGATTTTTTTTTCTGAAATAAGGTAGGATTTCTTATAGTTGCAGAAAATAGAGAAGGTAGAGAAGGTTATTTTATTCCCTTAAGGTATCTGGTCATAGATATTTTGGGGAAGGTCGTGGGGACTGGGTAAAGGAGCCTTAAATAAAATCAATTAGGCACACTTAAAAATTTCAATTTAAATTCATTTATTACAAATCATTAATATTTGTTTTGGAGCATGAAAGAGACTTGGCTACTTCCAGACTAACAGTAATATTTATATTGTGGATGGATTACTATCCTGTGGGGGACGGGACTGGATGACCAAAGAAGTAGATATGTGTTTTTGTGAAATAACACTTTATTTTAAAAGGAGGAATTATTTCTAAATTTCTTTATTTCCATGTGTTTGTAATTTTTCATTCTTGAATTTTTTGATATGGGAATTGATGCTTCCCTTCCCATTTCTGGATGCTATCCCTTTTATGTACATATTACATGTTATATTATCTCTTTTCAGTTGTGATTTAGTTGTGCTTAAAGGAGTCAAGAATCAACTTTAAAAACCAAATACTACCTAGACAGGAAAAGATACATTCTTCCTATCTGACGGCAAAACAAACAGCATGGTAGCTTAAGTGTGATACTATAGTCATATATTTTAAAATAACAAAAATCAAAGTAACAAATATGGCACTCATTAGTATGCTAACGTTTTAGAGACAGAATTCTGTGGTAGATTAAGAAAGAAACTTGAGTTATACAATTTTGGTTTAATTTAAACTATAGTGTAAAATACCACTTATGATCACTATGAATAGTAGCATTCTTTAAAATTGTTTGCTATTTTGTATAAATCTTTGCCCAAGACTTCATCACCTTTGGTGTAAATTGTTTTTTTTTTTTTTTTTAACACAGTGGTAACACAAATGTAAAAATGGAATGTGGCTATTAAATGTTTTTTTCCCTAAAACAATTTTCTGATTATGATGAGAATATGTATTTATATAAAATGTTTATAATATAAAGAAGAAACAGAGAAGACTAAAGGAAATAAACCTATAGTACTACCCCTATTAACTTCTGATTGATTTTTCATAGCTATATTTACACACACACACACACACACACACACACAATTGTGCACCCAGTGTGAGTTTCCCCTATATGCTGATCTTTAATATGTTTAGATTATTCTACCATTAATTGTTTATAGATTACTGTTGAAACTGATTTTGGTTATTTCCAATTTTGCAGTCTCCATGTTACTTTATTCTAGTTTTATGTATTCTTTTCTTTTTGTGTGGGCTCCTTGGTTTCAGGGTTTGGCAATAGGAATGGACAGTTTGTTCTTTTGTTGGGTTGCTTTCCGTTCACCACCTACGGAGAAAGGCACAGCTGATGTGGTTGTGCCTGTGGGAGAGACACGGTCTGCCAATCCGACCACTGAATGTAATAAATGTTCTCTGTGCGGGCCTCCCACACAGGCCTGGAGGGACAAAAGTGAGGTGAATGACCAACGGAATGTAGCCATGGATCAGGGGAAGGTTATGCAAAGCCCTGAATTTATCATATTTTCTGTGTTTTCTTTTAACATCAACATTTGCTGTGAAGATCTTTGATTTTATTGGGTGGTTCTTAGTTTGAGACATCTTTTCTTTAAAGAAAAAGACACAAAAGAGCATTGTAAAAAAAAATGTTAGAATCGCTTGCCAAAATGCATAAATCATAGTGCTATGCTATGAGTATCTTACATTAACTGAGGAATCTGCATGTAATAGTTGAATATATTAACTGTCTTAATATTTTTGAGTTCTAGATGCCATGTGTTGCAGAAAAAAACAAATACTTAGTGTTCTTCAGAACACTAGCAGTGTGAGAACCTTTATGAAAAGGAAAAAAAAACATGGTCAAGTGATTTGTGGAAGTGCATTTTGCTATGCCCTCCTTTTGTGGATTCACAGCACACAATAGCATATTGGAGGCTTTGTTTCGTCATAATTTCCCCATCTTCTTTGGCAACAACCCCCTTTTTCTGAGTAACAAATCCCAACAACTGAGGAACTAGTGTTGAGAAGTGCTCAATTCATTTCAATACATTTTCCTGGGTATCTATGTATATTCAAACTCTGTTTCATCAGAAACCCATAGTCTTGACTCTTGAGGCTACCCATCCAAGACTGCTTGATTGGCATTCTATTCAGCCTGTTAAATTTAATCTTGAGAAAAGCCATCAGAAGGACTCATTATGACAATAATGGTCCTCAAGACATGTCTCTGTTGTCCTGTCCTCTAAAATGGAACATGAAGACTTCCCAGAATTAACTCTTTTGCTACTATGAGCTGAAGTACATTTTCAAAGAGATAGGAAAAAGTTAAATTATGAACTCATTATCTTCACTTGATTTTATACGGTTGTGATTCAATCATACAAACAGGAATTAAAACTTAATTTTGAACAAAATCTGGTACGATTAAGGACTTGGTTGCAAAATTAATCTAAAAGATACAGTTCTCACTCCAAATATTTATTGTCTAAAAACAAAAACCTATAAGCATCCTTCTCCTTTCCCTACAAATATAAGTGGTTGGGGAATGAAGTATAGAGGAATCTTTGTTCACACATCAAATGAGAAAAAAGAAAAGCAACATGTGTTCTTTGGAACCTGATTACTTTTCAAGCAAATCCCCACAACGGTAGGGCATTGGATGATGCTTCCAAGGGACTTTTAACGTGGAAGGCCACTTGGATTCATGGATTTATTCATAATATTTATTGAACACTTTTTCCACCAGGCACTGTTATAGGTGCTGGGATAGAGTGAAGAGGAAAATGGATGGGAAGGAGGGGCGGGTTGGTGAGCCTGGAGGGCTTTGCTTTAACTCAGAAAAGAATGGACTATTCAGAAGACCACACAGATTAAACCACCACTCACCCCCTCTTCAGACTTCCTACCATCTGCTGGGACATACCACATTTGTAGTGCTTGGTTAGCCAAGGATAGGTGTCATGTCCCTTGCCGGATTAATCACCTCTCCAATTCAACAGCTCAAATTCAGCAAATCTTTAAGGGGGGATTTTCATCAGCATCAACAAGAGTTACTAAAAATATTCACTTAGTTTTCCTCTGCCCATAATTCTAAGTCAATCAGTAGAGCATAGGATCTAAGAACATTCGATCATATGCATGTAACACTATTTGGGTTCTAACCTGATTATCATAGGCCTAATATTGCCATCTTTTGTGAATCCTCCTGTTGTTAAAGGACTCAAATAGTGACCAAGGAAAGGATGAGCAGTTTTTAGATTTTGTAAAATTTCATTTCCACTTAAAATTTGTGAATATATGAAAAATAAACAGAGTAATCATATGTTTTAATATATATGACATTCTGAATTTGTATTTTCTCTCTGCTTTAAAGAGTAATTTTTTTTTTTTTTTGAGGCAGAGTCTCGCTATGTCACCCTCGATAGAATGCCATGGCGTCACAGCTCACAGCAACCTGAAACTCTTGGGCTTAAGCGATTCTCCTGCCTCTGCCTCAGCCTCCCAGTAGCTGAGACTATAGGTGCCCACCACAATGTCGGGCTATTTTTTTTTGTTATTGTTGTTTAGCAGTCCCTGGCTGGGTTTGAATCCACCAGCCCCAGTGCCCATGGTTGGCGTACTACCCTCTGAGCTACAGGCACCGAGCCTAAAGAGTAATTTTAAAGAAGAAAAATCTAAAAACAGTTCATCTGCAATCCAGGAGTCCTTTGCTTTCCTAAATTGACAAATGAGACAGATTTATTTAGTTCTGTGTGAAAATTTCTCTATTATTCTTAACCTCTGAATAGGCCCTCAGTCCCACCTTTGTAGTTTCTATAGAATTCTTAGATATTACATCCATGATTTGCTCTGGCATTTTGTCTGGTTTTGTGTAATGACTTTAAAACATTTGACTCCTTACTGTACAGTTACAAAACACTGAGGAGGCACCATCATTTCAGGAAGCGCCCCCAACCCCTTTTAAGCTGTGGTAGATACACTGAACCCTCTATACTGACAGCTGGTGTTCACTGTCTCCATTTCAGGGCAGGCAGCTGGACATTGGCACACCACACAACATGAGTGAACCGGTGAGTAATCGCTTCTGTGATTTTGTCAAGAATTTACAGCGTCTGTCTTGATAAAAAATGGACAATGGTCAGGTTTTATTGTGATACACATGATTACTAAGTAAAGTTTTATTTATTTGTCCCTGCTGAAAGCAGGTCGATTGAGAATAGTGGGAAGTCTGAATGAGAGAATTTATTTTAAAATGAGGTGTGTTGAACGGGAAACAGCACAGGATGAATTTAAGTCTGTGATATGTAGCTGTGTGGCTTTGGATAAACCACTTACTACTTTTGAGATTAAGTTTCACTGTGGGTTATCTGAGACAGTCTTTAACATTTCTTCTCAAAATTAAACCTTATGGTTTTATGACTTTCCTGCACATGGCTCATTGAGTAAGAGCTTAGTGACTCCAAGAGTACCTTTGAGCAAGGCACTATGCTGGGCCCTGGACAGTTAACAATGAATAAACAGGCTTTCTGTCAACCTTTTGGAATGCACACTTCAAATGAGAGAGACAGACACATAGGTAATGCCACGGCCAGGCAGCGTCACGACAACCAGAATAATGGTGTGTGTGAGGGGGAAGGGACCGTGCAAACGTAAAAAGCTCCTCGCCTTTCTGCCAGGCCTTCAAATTAAAACTAGAAGAGGAAGAGCTTTTTCTAGAATAACAAGAGGGGAAAAGCCATACCAGTCAGAGAGGGAGGGCCCTTTGTGTCGAGAAACAGTGGTGCATGAGGTGTGCTCCCTTGTTGAGGAAAGTGAGAGTCGTTTGCTGTGGGGTGAGTGTTGGTCGTCAGTGGGGCCAGATGGCTGAGAGCGCTGCGTGCCCAGCCTGGGAATTTGGTTTCAATCTACAAGTTGACGGAGAGGTTTATAGAGTTTTAGAAAAGAGAAGGGTGTGACTAGAGTTGTATAGAAAAGGTTATTCCAAATGTGGGACTAAGAGGGGTCCTTGTCCAGGCTGTGTCGGTCAGCGGGAAAGGGCACCGCAGCAAACCAAGGGCCGGGAGCTCGGAGCTCAGACGCGGTGAGCTAATGTGAGGCGAAGCGCCGCGCAGGCCCGTGCGGTTCGAGAAGGCGCCGGGTCCAGCGTGGGCAACGCCGAGGAGGGCAGCGTGTTGATGGGAAACACAGGAGAAAGAGCACGCGTGAGGGCGGAAAATGGGGACCGTAATGTTTCCCGTGCTGAATCTGAGGTGCCTGTAGAGGCTTCAGTGCAGCTGTGTAAGAAGCCAGCGCGGTCCTGCGTCTGGAGCTCAGGAAGGAGCCTGGGGGGCAGGCGCGCTTCGCGGGTTATGGACACCGACAGGGAGGGGGTGACGCTGAAGATGAACCCACCGGGGAGAACTTGAAGAGTGAGACGAGAAAAAGCTGAGGATAGGACACAAACGTAAAGGGGCAGAGAGAGGAAAAATCAGACCGCAGAGGAGGCTGAGCAGGAACGGGGAAGACGGAGAAAAGGTTGCAGGTGCCGCCGTGACCTGTGGAAGGGCAGTGAACACAGTCGCAGGCACAAACAAATCAAGGAAGGCAAGAAAGAAGAAAGGTGTCCAATCTGTCCCCCAGCAGGTCAGGGCAGCTCTGGAGAAGCTTTTCAGGGCAGCTGTGCGGTGAAAGCCTGCAGCCAGCTCCCCAGACTGCCTACCTATTTAGGTTCTGACAGTACCCAGTTGTGAGTTTTGCTTGTCCTGTGGGGACACCCTGTGGACCCAGGAGAGAGTTGATACCAGCTGTCCCGTGAGCAATGTGTTCCCCGAGGGTTGGGTGTTCTCTGGATTCTCTGGAGTCAGCCCCCCAGGGCTTAACTCCATTCAGCAACCCTGCAGCCCCGCAGTGAGCCACACCAGACCCTGTTGTGTCTGCGGATAGGACATCTCCGCCTAGAATCCCAAAGGCCGCGAGCTTTGGAGGCCTCAGCTTCCTCAGTACACGTCTATTTCTAAAACACAACGGTACTTTTTGTAACTGTGTTGCACTTTCAGATGACAAGAGTCACATTGTCTGTTATTGTCTCTTGCAGTGCATCCAAGGATGTCATTTCTGGAACTCTGTAGATCAGGAAAATTGTGCCCTAAAGTGTGTAAGTATTAATTCTGTTTCTGTTTTGATACTAGTGTTTCCTTCAGAGAAAACTTTGCTCAGAGGATTCTTATTTACATGTCCCCTTGCTTTCAGTTAGTTTGCTTGACTCCGGAAAATAAGATAGCCTGAGTAATAAGTAGTAAATGGAAGAGAAATTGAGATTAACATTCTTCATGCAACTAGAGGTCAAGGAAGGTTAATGCAAATCATGGAATCCAGGGATGCCCAGAGATATCCAATTGCTCTACAACTATAAAGACCATTAGTGGAATGTCGGATATTTGTTAAATTTCCTGGGCACTTCTCAAATTTCAATGTCCTGTTATCTGCAGTCTTGTTCAAGAACATATTCTGATTCACTATGTCTTGACTGGGGTCTGAGATTCTGTACTTCTAACCAGTTCCCAAGTGATCTGATGCTGGTGGTCTCCAGATCACATTTTGGATAGCAGGACCCTAAGTTATGTTCTAAGTTTCTTTACAGGGAAAGTTGTAGCAATGCAGTTCAGAGGTCACAAATATCTGGTTTAGTCCTCTTTATGTAAGAAATACATCCCCAGATACTTTATTTTCCATTTTAATTTAGTCTGGCTTTGCCACTTAGTGTGTGATTTGCTTAAGGTAATCAACCTCTTGGCACTTTGCTTTTCTCATTATTAAATTAGGATAATAATAGAATCTCCCTCTTAAAGATAGTATCTGATACAATGTAACTACTCTGATCTCATGGATAAGAATTTTCTCCTTGGCTCGGCGCCTGTGGCTCAAGCGGCTAAGGCACCAGCCACCTACACCTAAGGTGGCGGGTTCGAATCCAGCCCCGGCCCACCAAACAACAATGATGGTTGCAACCAAAAAAAAAAAAAAAAATAGCCGGGCGTTGTGGCAGGTGCCTGTGGTTCCAGCTACTTGGGAGGCTGAGGCAGGAGACTCGCTTGAGTCCAGGAGTTGGAGGTTGCTGTGAGCTGTGATGCCACAGCACTCTACCCAGGGGGACAGCTTGAGGCTCTGTCTCAAAAAAAAAAAAAAAAGACTTTTATCCTTTAAAAATGGGCTCTCCTTTGGGGTGGCGCCTGTGGCTCAAGAAGTAGGGCGTTGGCCCCATATACTGGAGGTGGTGGGTTCAAACCCAGCCCCAACCAAAAGAAAAAAAAATGGGTTCTTTTGTTCACATTGTTCAGGTCAGAGGTTAAATCATTTGGTAATGTGGGGAAATCCTAATGTTATTTCTATTAGTGAGTCAAATTATTGCATGGAGATTTAAATAAGGACATTGATCTTTTCTTATATGTGGTTGCACAAGTTTTCTCATAGCTTTTCTTATGTATATAGTATGTCCTTGCAGACCTCCGTTATAGGAGTTAACTGTGCCCCTCTCACCTTTGTGACTGCATGTCTCACAGAATGGAACTTATGAAAATGTGGAGCAAACATTATCTAGAATTAGTAGCTATTAGGTCTTTTCTACAAATTGCAACTTAAACAACTATTTGTCTAATTGTGTATTTAATATAATTTACCCCAACACGTAAGTTCTCCCAGAGCAGGCCCTCTCTGGCTTTTTCAGAGGGTATCTTTTCCACTGAATGTAGCATGGGGCACGTAGATGCTGCCCATGAATGGGAAGCATCATTTGTTTCCAGGCAACAATCAAGCACCATTTGCTTCCAGGACTGTGGAGGGGCCAGTTTGGGCAGAGCAGTCTGTTGGCTTTTGCTAGCCAGAGCTGATAGTGGCTTTCATTTCCAGGCTGTCTCCCTTGGGTATCTGCAAACACTCCTCTCTCTAACCTGGTCTGTCACAGATTACCTCTCAGTTGACTGAGATTTTCTAGTAGACCTCATGCTTTACCTTTTTTCCCCCAATGATGCAAATAACCTAATTTCTAGAGCTGTTTATACAGTGGGCCAGCTGAACAGAAGCCTCAGCTCTCTTGCTGTTGTTTGCTTTTTGTTGGTTGTTTATCAATGGTAGGGTAAGAGATTAATTTGGAAGAAATGTATATTTAAGTATCACTAAATTTACTTATAACCTTCAAGATATTATATCATTTTATTTTACTATTTTTTTCTATGCAGAACGATACCTATGCCACCGTTTGTGAGGTGAGTTGGCAATCACAAGAGGTGTCTCCAACCATGTATCTTTGTCTCTTAGCTTTAAAAAACTATTAAAATAAGAACAAGGAAAACTAAGGTATTGTCAGTGCTCAGAGGCATTCTTCCTGGGAGTGTTATTACTCTATGTATAAAAATGACTGTATAATTCCACTTTGGTGCAAATATTTACTGTTTTATGTATCTATGGGTATATACATAGTGTATATAAAATATAAATGTGTGTATACACACATGCTCACAAATCTATGGATGTGTTGCTCTAATCTGGTCTGGAAGGTTTTAATTCTTGTGGAGTGTGGGGGTGGGTGTAGGGTTTTGGGAGGGCGGGAAAGGAAGGGGCATATGCAGGGATATCTGTGTTGATTTCATTTTCTTCCCCACAATGTATGGTGCCCTATTGTTTTATATATAGTACATTAGAAGAAATCTCTTTGATTGCAATTTTCCTTTTATTCAACAACATCCTTTGTTAACATTTTGAAACACAGCTTTCCTCCCCTACTCTTTGATCTTAAGTGACTTCTCATGCTGGCTCTAGTGTCCTGCCCAGGTCTCTCCATGTCCTCTCAGCCTGCCTCTACTGCACTCAATTTTCTGCTTCTTTTAGAAAGACCTGGACATATGGCTTTTTTCCTACTTAATTAAGCTTACCCGTTGTAGATTTCCTCCTCTCAGATTTGATAATATGTGACATGAAGAATCTACATTATTTCTTAATTTAAAACCTATGTTGCATTCTATTTAAACACCCTGGAAACCAGTCAGCAGAACTAACTTTTCATGCTTAGGGAAGGACAATCAATTTTATCAAAAGTTTTATTTTAAAACTTCCCTTTTAGTAGAGAATAAAAATATAATCGAAAAAAATTTTATTGGGGTGGCACCCGTAGCTCAGTGGATAGGGCACCGGCCACATACACTGAGGCTGGCAGGTTCAAACCTGGCCCCAGCCAGCTAAAACAACAATGACAACTGCAACAACAACAACAACAATAACAAATAGCTGAGCATTATGGTGGGCGCCTATAGTACCAGCAACTAGGAAGGCTGAGGCAAGAGAATTGCTTAAGAACTGCATAAGAGTTGGAGGTTGCTGTGAGGTGTGATGCCATGGCATTCCACCCAGGGTGACAGCTTGAGACTTTTTCTCAAAAAAAAAAAAAAATATATATATATATAGATAGACATATACAAATATATATTTTATTAGAATATTTTCTTAATAGTCAGTGGTTGGTTATTTCATACCTGAAATTTGATTTTCGGGTGCAATTTTCACATTGCAGAAAAACATGATTTTCCTTGGCAATGGGTAGAGGTAGGAATTGGCTAATAAAAGAGAAAATAGGGAAAACTCACCCTGTATGTAAATGTAAAATTAAAGTTGTCTCCTGCTTCAGATTTAGAAAACATCCTGGGAAACTTTTTATGTGATTAAAGCAAAATTACCCTGCCCCTGCAAAAAAACCAGTCCCTGGGAGGATGGTGGCAGTATCAGAAAATCAAGGGGAGAGAAAGTCTCTCGAGCACGGAAGCATCTGGGGCTCAGATTTGGAATGTACTAGCTCCTTGTTAATCATTATGTTGTCCAGTTGCTTGTTCTTATATAATGTTAATCTTTTCTCTCGGTGTTATAACTTACATAGTTATTTGATTCGCTTTACACTTTGCTAGTTTACACTTTAAAATATCATACTTTAAATAAAGAAGAACTGAACAGGAACACAAGCAAGGCAGAAAGATACAGAGATTCAGTTGTCCACACCTTTAGGAAATCAAACTCTTTAATCATTAATGTTTCAACCTGGGAAACTTGGAATTTTTGCAATTCATATTCCTTAGGGGAAATAGTCTTGAAATGGATAGCTTGGCAAAATATAACTTGGAAAATGATGATAGCAAGTGAAGTGGTTTATGTTTGATAATTTAAACCACAAGTTATCATTGTATTTTGGGTTTCTGGCTAAGATCAAGGGTAGATCGTACTGTTTCTCAAAACCTTTTCATGACTTGCTGCTGTTTGGGAAAAAAATGACAAACTGCATACGAATGCCAGGTCCGCTGTGTCCCTGTCTGACCTCACTCACACCATCCCCTTGGTTTCTGTGCTGGACGGACTGGCCTGGTCCTCTTCCCTGACATAGGAGGTGCTCACTTGCTTCAAGGCTTTTGTCCTGCCATTGCTTCTGCTCTTGTCCAGATCTTTTCAAGCCCAGCTCCTGCTCATGACTCAGGTTTTGGCTTTAGGGTCACCTCTGCACAGTTCTTCCTCATCACGCTAATACAGAGAGCCTCCTTCTTCCTAATCACACTCTGTTCTTTTCATTTGGTTTATTTTTTTCCTAACAATTTTCATTATCAGAACTTCAAAAACAAATCTGTCACTCGATCATCAACTATCTCCTTCTAAGAGAATGTGAATTCGATGGAGTCAGGGAACTTACCTTTCTTGCTTACTGTCATATTCTTAAGGCCTAAAATAGTGCTTGGAACACAAAAAGCCAAATGTTCAAATATTCTAGAATGAATGAATGATTTTTTTAGGAACAGTGCTACAATTCATATGGAGGATAGCGGGTGTATCTTCCTTGTGTTACAGAAGTTAAAAAAGCCACTGGCAGCACACATGCCAGTCTGGACAACCTAGGGACAGTAAAGATGATCTGCTTGCTATGGGACAGATGGAAGCATGGGTGCGAATGGAGACAGCAGGTGGAGGTAGCCCTGGAAAGACTTGGCCTGCACAGTGAGAACTGCAGCTCAGTAACCTGTAATATGCTGTAAGAATGTCCCATCTAAGGGTTTGGGGCTCAGATTCTATGAATTCCTTATATCCAACCACCTCTGAATTATTCCTAGGCAACTGGAGATTGAGAAACATTGGATAACCTCACTGGAAGTCCAATGTTGAGCCAGCATCATGAGTGGTAAAAAGGGAGAGATAGAGAAAATGAAAAACTAGCTGATAGCTTTGTCTCTACTTGAGATAGCATTTTAACTCCCAGAGAGATGGGGGATTTTATTATATTTTTCCCCTGAAAAAAATTCCAGAAAAAATAGGGCCACAACTTCCCCTGATTACCACGACTAACTATATTTCTAAATAATCTACATTTTCAAACACATCTCCTTTTTTTCTTCCTCAGTTCTTTCTTGAAAATAAATTCATACAATACTTTTGCTGTCACTTTGTTTATTCTCTGTAAAACTCGCAAAGAGGATGGGAAAAGTATACTAAATCTTTAAGTTAAATAATCCTGAGCCCAAACTGAGGTATTCAAATTAATCCTTAACTAAGCAAACCTGGGCTTATCAGGTGCCACTTCCTTTTAGTGCCCAGATCAAACATTGGACAGTTAGTTTTTGCAAGTTACAGCCCCCGTTTTTAGGGCACATGTATTATGCTGTGGTTTCCACTATTATCATGAGAAACAATAGCATGTTATCTTAGGTATTACAATTATAAATTGAAAGAGAACAGGGAGATTGATCACGATCATGTTGTGATCCTGCATTTTCTCCAGGTGTGTGTATGTTTGGTAGCTAAAGTTAATGCACCTGGTAAGAGTTGCAGGGAATTTGTGTTTCAGTCATTAAACAGTGTACTCTGTTTTCCATTAATGAGATAAAAAGTTAATCATCATTACGTTTTCATATCTTAAAATTCAATACTAGTATTAAGTTATCCATTAAAGTATTCAGCAACTATAAAAATTTGTAGTCAACTTTTAATATTCTTTTTTTTGGAGACAGAGCCTCAAGCTGTCCCCCTGGGTAGAGTGCTATGGCTTCACTGCTCACAGCAACCTCCAACTCCTGGGCTCAAGCGAGTCTCCTGCCTCCGCCTCCCAAGTAGCTGGGACCACAGGCGCCCGCCACAACGCCCGGCTATTTTTTTTTGTTGTTGTTGTTGCAGCCATTATTGTTGTTTGGCGGGTCCAGGCTGGATTCGAACCTGCCACATTAGGTGTATGTGGCTGGTGCCTTAGCCGCTTCAGCCACAGGCGCTGAGCCAACTTTTAATATTCTAAGGAAGGCGTGGATATACCAAAATTTTAGGTTAGAGTGTTCAGTTTTAGCTCATCAGAACTTTGAGATGCAAACATACAGTTGCACTGTTGAGTTCAATGTTTGTTTTTAAACTGTGCACTGTGACCAGAGGATCATAAAATCAATTTAGTGAATCAAGTGTCACAGTAAACAAAATGAAACAATGGAATGGAATAAAATTAAACACAAAAGAACACATCGCAGGTGTGCCCCTAAAAAGTCACCATATATAAAGTGGGAAATTGTAGGTAAATGTATCTTTCTTTACTAATATTCATTACCAAATTTTACAAAGAGGTGGCCAACACATACAGGATCTTTTGTTAATTATGTTGTCTAATATCATCATGAATATTTTGTAATGAATATTTTTCTTTAAACGGGTGAGTTTTATGGCATGTGAATAAATCTCAATGAAACTGCTCAAATGGTGTGTATAGTGGAAGAAAGTATTAAATCTTTTTTCAATACGTATGTGTGTACTCAAGTTGCTTGGTGAAATTACTTTTAGCTATGGAGCATGGTTAAAAAATAGTTTGGGAAGTACTGGCCTACTAGCAAGTAGGAACACTAAGTGTTGCCGTTTGAATAGTTGATATAAAGATATTTTTATACATCAGGCATTTAGGTTTCGAAATTTAGTTGAAACTTACAAGGAAAACCAGAAGCCAGCCTGCCCTGACTGGCCTGTGACCTGTCTTCCCCAGAGAGAGTCGTGTGAGGTCGGCTGCAGCAGCGCTGAAGGTGCTTATGAAGAAGTTGTCCTGGGTAAGGAGGCGCGTGCGGGGTTACTAAACAGTCACGCTTCTCTAGGGATGACGAACACCTCTTAAAGTAGCTAGACTTCGCATCGCAGTAAGATTTTTAAAAAGTATTTAAAGAGGAAATTCAATAATTTTTCAAACGTGGAGGTAATTCTGAAAAAGACTAAGCAAGACTCTTCTTTCAGAGCAAAACAGAGAAAACATGGGACATGGCTGAGGTTTAGGACAGGATTGTTCTCCGGTTCAGTAGCTGCAATCGCTTCTATCTTGAAAGACAAACGTACTTCCCTGGCAGACTCCAAGTCAGGAGCGCCGCTGTTTCAATGAACTGAAGTATTTTGTTCAATGTGAATTTCAATATAAAGCTAACAGTTATTCAGTAGTACGCGCGTGCCCCTCCACCTCCAAGGCTCCACAAATGTGTGAAGTGTACAGAAGCTGTGCTTCCCTGTGTAGATTTGAGCCCGTAGGTGTGGATCAACTCTCTGCGCCTGCCTGGGAGCGGGCTGGGCGGTCTGAGTGGCTCGGCCCTGTTGAGTTAGACCTCCAGGGGGTTCAGAAGGGGCCCTGCTCAGACAAGTGAGCTCAGTGTGTGCAAATGTCTTTCCCAGGACTCCTGAGGGTCTGCTCCCACCAGGAAATATTAATCGTTCAGACTGGGAGATGCTTGCCTCTCCCTCACTGCAGGCCTCCTTTCCATGCCTTGCTCCTCGGTCTCTGGCTGACGCCAAGTGGAGGGAGGAGCTCAGCTTGTGGTCTCTACTTGCTTCTGCCCTTTAGTGTCCTGCAAAAGCCGCTCCTTGACATTTCCATAGAGAGGTAGTGATACTACTTTTTTTTCCTTCTGCGTTGAGGGGGTTAGCTATGAATACAATTTATATTTTGTGGTTTCCAAACTCCACCAATGAGCCTCAGGGCCTCACAGCAACTCACTGGGGATAGGAAGCGTTTTAAATGCTCCAGAGAAACACAGGGATAGGCCACATCTGTTGGACGTGGCTGGATCTGCCGGTTGGAGGCTCTCAGTGTGAATAGTAGGTAGGGCTGCTTACATTTCTCTCCATGATATGGAGTGTAATGGCCCCAAGCGAACTGTAATAGAAGAATCAGCAGAGAAAGATGCTGCTGGGCCTCTCTGCGGGCTAGATCCTCGGATTTCAACTGCTTTAACTTTCCTGGATCACAGAGTATGAGCTTTAGTTAGCCCATATCTGATATCTGTAATGATGAGAACTGTGTCCATTTTTTCTTTTAACCAGAATGAGGTGAAGTCCTGGGAATTTATATTTGACTATTTTAAGCTCCCTACCCAATGTGCTATGATTTTTAAACCAAAGTGGTGTTTTTTCCCTACTGTAACAGAAAGCTGAAGCATTACATTCATCATGATTTTGGAAAACAGAAAAAGTATAGTATAATAATTTCATCCCGACATGTGGCATTCAGTCAACGTGTGCCATCAATGGCAATGCCTCTAATGTTTACAAGTCAAGAAATGTTTTACAATGCAAAAGAGCTGAACAGAGCCTTTTGGAGTAAAGACAATTGCTTTTTCTCTCTCTCTCTGTCTCTGTGTGTATATATATAAAAAGATTGATGATAAGATTGGCAGTCATAGCAGAATTGTTGTGTAAACTTTCAGTATCTTGGAGTATGCGTCCTCGGGCAATGCATGGATCTGTCGTGCTGCAGACACACTCTGGGCACCTGCCCCCTCACATGTATTGTAAGTGAAAACTGGAAAGCCCAGAACCCTCTATGCCATCTGCCTGTAGAAAGGAAAAGACTCTGTTCAGAGATAGCAGTGAAGTCTTGGGCAGAGGGAAGCTTCCAGACTGATTTTAAAAAATAAGTCAATTGCACATGTGCATCATTGATCTTTCAGGTGAGTTACTGTGGCAACATGGAATTGTAGCTAGAGAATGCTGAGAGTCTAAACAGGCACACTGCTTTGGTGGGCAAGAGTGCATGGTGAGTGAAAGCTTGTTTTCTCTCCAGAAAATGCAGATCTCCCCACTGCACCCTTTGCTTCGTCTATCGGAAGCCATAATGTGACATTACGATGGAAATCTGCCAACATCTCTGGAGTAAAATACATCATTCAGTGGAAGTATGCACAACTTCCAGGAAGCTGGACTTACACCAAGGTAGGAAAGGCTGCGTTTGTGCCTAAACACAGACATTTTTCCCCTTGAGTTTTTAAAAGTGCCAAGTTACTTCATATAATTATAGGCATAAAGGCATTCTAGAGCTCACACCCATAATCCTGGGACTTTGGGAGGCTGAGGATTACTTGAGGCCAGGAGTTAGAGACCAGCCTCAGCAAGAGCAAGACCATCTTTACGAAACAATAGAAAAATTAGCCATCCATGGTGGTACGTGCCTGTAGTTTCAGCTTCTTGGGAGGCTAAGGCAGGAGGATTGCTTGAGCCCAGGAGGTTGAGGTTGCAATGAGCTATGATATCATGGAATGCTAGCTCAGGTGAAAGAGTGAGACCCTGCCTCAAAAATACCTCAAACCAAAATAAATGGTTATAGAAAAGAGGCAAGTATAAGATGACTGGTTGGATTAGATAGACTTTAATCTCTGCTACTCTGTAACATGCTTTGTAAGACCCTTTGTTTTATAAGGAAAACAATACTGGACATATGTATTCATATGTAGTATTCCTTCAGCACATTCAGCCCAGCTCCACACAACCACTCACCTTGCTGGTCATTATCTGCTATCCCAACTAAAATGATTCCAGCTAGGATGGAGAGCAGGAGGAAGATTCTCACAGGGGTTGGTCTAGTTTAGAAGTGCTGTCTTGGGTGGTCACCTAAGACTGTACCTCTTAAGAAAGCATGACAAAATTCAGGAAAAATAGTCCCCAGACACTAAGTATAGGAACATGGAAAAAACTAAATAGATCTTTCCGGTAAATGCCAAATAATTGTATCTATAATTTTGCTTTTTTGAAAAGGGAGAGAATTTCTAGTGAATTATGTGGGCTGGTATCCATATGGCACAGCTCTAAGTGCCAGGCTTCTATTCATTGGGTCTGGCAAGCCCTGGGAGGCCCAGTGTCCAAAAGGCCATCCATCTTCTACAGATTAATCTGTACTCTTAAGTCACAGTATGTGGTGGTGATTTTACCAGTGCTGAGTGTTGGGCCCTCATTGATCTAGACCGTGTCCAAGCCCTCGTACGTGGCAGAGCCCCTGCACCCCTTCACTGAGTACATTTTCCGAGTGGTCTGGATCTTCACGGCCCAGTTGCAGCTTTATTCTCCACCAAGTTCCAGTTACAGGACTCATCCGTATGGAGGTATGTGCACACATGAAAGAAGGGCATGCTTCCAAAGCTTTGCTTTAGTTCATTTTCATTAAACTGATAAGAACAGATACTACACTTGATCTTAGCTGAAAGGCTGAGAAGTGATAGTTCATTTTTTTAAAGAATACAATAAATCGATTCCTTCATTAATTAGTCCATTCAACAACTGAGTACTTAATTATGTGCCAAGTAGTGTTCCAGGTGCTCACAGAAACTTTGTGATCAAAGGACAAGGGAGTTCGCGTCTGGTGAGGAGCAGTACTCTACATGGTAAACACGAGGATAGGGACAGCACGTGCTAATTAGGACGGTGCTGTGTGATATGGTAAGAGGAACATTTGAGCAGGGTTTGTCCTTTAGGGGACTGAAAATGGGGAGTGGGCAGGGAAGGAGAGGCCAGCTGCAGTTTTAAATAAGGTTGTCAGAATAAGCCTCAGGGAACTGGTATGGAAGACGTTTGAGCAAGGACTTGAAGGAGGCCAGGGAGTTGGCCCAGCAGATATCTGAGATATAGAGTTCCAGGCAGAGTTCCTGGATCTGGAGCTCAGGAGGGTGAGAGACATCCAAAACCCAAATCTGGGAGTCCTCAACATACAGATGCAATTCCCAGCACAGGTCTGGAGGTCACCGGCAAAGAGCAAATGAGGTTGGACAGAAGAGTGGGTCAAGGTGTCAGCCCAAGTGTTTCCCAGTACTTGGTGACCAGGAAGAGAAAGAGAGACAGCAAAGGACACTGAGTAGGAGGAAATGCAGAAACTTGAGGTGTCTCAAAGACAAGTGAGGCAAGTATTTAAAGAATGAGGGCCACTGAATGGGACATTATCTCTGGAAAGCAACAAAAAGCTTTTCTGCTAGGTTTCAGCTTCACCATTTTCCATTGTTACTGGGACCGTAGCCCTATCAGAGTATAGCTGTAACCTAGCTGCTCAGGGAGAGTGGTCTGGTGCCCAGGCCCTTGGGGTTAGCGGAGGCAACACAGGAAGACTTTCTCCAGGCTGGACAGATTCCCTACCCCTCAGTCCTGGAGGTGAGGCTGTGTGCAGAGAGCCTCGGATTGAAGTGGGTCTTGGTAGGCAGGGCTGAGCAGCAGAGGTTTGTGGGGGCATTTCCCCCTTTCCCTGATGAGTGCTCTCTCCTTGCTTATCAGATCTCAGGGCCACCTCTACTGATTATTTTCTGACCATCTTTGCTTAGAACCTCAGATCTGACACTGGCCTAGGGCCATGTTTAAACCATTTGAGGTCATAGTAAAATGGATCCTTCCTTGTTCCATGTAATACCTCATGTATGCCAGCAGTGCTGGAACATTTTTAGTGCTGGGGAAATAGCATGGTCCAGGATCCATAGCTGACCAAATGAAAATAATGAGGAAGACAAATTTTGTATTTCATTTCTGGGCTTTTCTCCCGGGGATGCAGGTCTTCCCAGGTGTCCTTTCCATGAATAGCATCTCAGGCTTCTGATTTCTTCTCACTTTCCCAGTCAGATCAAAACCTAAACACTTACCTATCTTGTGTTCATTGCCTCTCTCTTTTTGTTTGGAGACAAGGTCTCACTCTGTCATCTTGGCTAGAGTGCAGTGGTATCATCATAGCTCACTATGACTTCCAACTCCTGGGCTCAAGTGATCCTCCAG
This sequence comes from Otolemur garnettii, assembly GCF_000181295.1. NCBI lineage: Eukaryota > Metazoa > Chordata > Mammalia > Primates > Galagidae > Otolemur > Otolemur garnettii. The sequence continues at coordinate 13,296,551 of NW_003852397.1, read as the reverse complement.
CCTCAGCCTCCCGAGTAGCTAGCATGTACCACCATGCCTGGATAATTTTTCTGTTTTTTGTAGAGATCTCTGATTTTGCTCAGGCTGGTGTTGAACTCCTGGTCACAAGCAATCATCCCAAAGTGCTAGGATTACCGGTGTAAGCCACTGTACCCAGCCCCTATTGCCTTTTAGCTATGGGAATTTTGTGATTTTGATGATGTTATTGCCTTTTAACTGGAGCCTTGCAGAAGATGATTTCCTAACAAAGAGGAATGATGATATTTTTTTGTTTTAGGGAAAGATTACCAGCCTTTTAGGGAGGATTTTTTGGGGATGATTTGGCATTACATCTTACCATAGCATTTAACTTGCTTGAAGCATAGCAGATCACATTTGGCTGTTGATCCTGACGAGTTTTTTGCCATCTTGATTCGAATTCGGTGGAAGATAGTTCCTTCTTCCCTCTTTATCACAGTGACTGAGTACATGAAGCAGAGGAGTGGTGCAGTGCTGAAACTTTGAGAGTTGGAGAGGAATTATAGCAGAGAACGGCTGAGAGACCAATTAAGAGGCCTTGTGAAAAGTCATCCAACGTGGGGGCTTGAACGCTCTTGTTTCTCCCAGCTCCAAGTCATTGGTGATGCAGAAAATTTGCCAAAAAGGAAAGAGGGAGAGAATCCTACTCAAGAACAAAGTGATATCCAAGTGTGTTTTTCTACATCAAGAAAAAATAAAAGAGTATAGTTTCAGGGATTTGGGTCTGACAAGGAAGTGGAGACCTGGATGGGAGGTGTCAGATCCTTTGCTTTCCTTTCTGTTCTTTACCTCTTAGGCAGCTCCTAGAGCCTGGGAGTGGATTCTCAGCCATATCATGCATGCGCTTTTAATAACGCAAGGGTTGGGGTGCTGCTGAAGCTCAGGACCTTGAGAGCTGGGGTGAAGAAGGTATAGTCTGGCCTGCCAGAGCTGAGGTCAAAAAAAGTGCAAGAGATTGTTCTAATTCCAGCTTATCTGAACCTACATCTTCAGCTGGAGTTAGTCAGGCTGCAGCACTCAAGAGGGTGAAAAGGTCCCAGATTGACTTTTGTGACTCATGTTAATCATCCACTCCAGTTTTGTTCAGATTCCCTTGTCCTTCCTGAACTGGTTCCATATTGTGTTAAAATTCATTTAGGTCTCTAGAGATTTTTGACAATTTTTTTTCTAGCACCTTTATCCTATTTGTATATTTCTACAATTAATTTTAATTAATTAGAAGTGAGGAAAATAACATTTGCAAGAGCCTCCTGGGAAAGTTGCTAACTGGTATCACTTAGGAATCAGGACTATAGCTCAAAGGTACCACTAGGAAATATTTTAGTATTACTAACTGTTTCATTTCTGTTAACTTTTCAAAAAATAAGATTTAAAAAAGTCCTGTTGTAAAAACAGAAACCCTGTACATTTTTCTGCTCACTATCTCACCGTTATCTTTTTCAGTTCCCGAAGCTGCTCCTTTCATTAGGAATGTTGAGAGCTCAAGTCCTGACACTGTGGAAGTCAGCTGGGCTCCACCCCAGTTCCCAGGTGGACCTATTTTGGGTTATAACTTAAGGCTGATTAGCAAAAATCAAAAGTTAGATTCAGGGACCCAGAGAACCAGTTTCCAGTTTTACTCTACCCTACCAAATACTACCTACAGGTAAGAATGAGGTGGTATAGAGGAAAATGTAAACTTCATGGCTGCAGGCATAATAATTACTTAAAAATATGGTTAAAATAGTTTAAAGGTACTTTGAGAAGTGGTGCTGACTCCATACTATTAGTTTGAAGTCTTTGTGGCTTATCTGCTTTTTAGATTACACCATCCTAAGCAAAAACGTTCTGAGGTCTATCATATTCAGAGGACTCTTATAAATACGGGCTATTGAAGACATCATAAACACCATGAATGCTATTTTTTCATGTAACTCAGTATGAAAAGTGGAGGGAGGTGAAGTTCTGTTAATGGTATTTGTATTAACCACCAGGGGGATTATTTTATTATTGTTGGCTTTTCTAGCATTTACTAAGGCCTCTTTAAATTAGGAGAGGAATGAGGGGTGAGCAAACAGCAGAGTTCAGGTTTTGACCTCTGTGACCCTCCACTGTTCTATGGGGAATGCAAACAAGGATGTGATTGATGGTCATTTTAGTGCTGAGCAGTGGCACCAAGTAACTAGATATGTGCATTGCCACATGGTCCTTTAAATAGACAAGTTGTTGCTTCTTCTATTTTTATCTCATGTTCACACCATGCCATGTGAAACGCATCTCTCTAAATTGTTTTTGGAATAGGTTTTCTATCGCAGCAGTAAATGAAGTTGGTGAGGGTCCAGAAGCAGAGTCTAGTATTACTACTTCATCCCTGGCAGGTAACAACCCAGGGTTGCTCCTTCTACTTCCATGGAAATGAGGGTGATGAGGGTGGGTTCAGACATCCTGGGCCATCTGGTAGACCGTGAGACCCCACCTCTTCTGCTAAAATGAATATTGTCTTTTGGGTACTTGGAAATTTTTCAATTTTAAATGGATCTCAGTACTTGGCAAATGAAAATAAGTAGTTAAATAGAAAGTTTTCAGTTTAGAATTTAGGAATTTAAAATAAGAATGAAAAAATGTAGAGATTTGAAAAAAAGGCCTTAAACCATCCTTGGTTTCGGTTGAAATCACTAGTGGCCGTGACTCACATTCACTCCCTGAGGGGTTGCACGTAACTTTTCTGCCCTAATACCCACTTTATATTACGTATCATCATTTAACATATCAGATATATTTTTTCCAGTCTCCCTAAGGTTTTTAAAATATATCTGGACTTTAACAATTTACATTTTATCATTTGCATTTACATTTACCACTGCCAAATTATCTTTGTTATTATTTTGTAAGGACCCTTTTTTTGGTGTTGGTATTTTAATTATTGCCTTGAGAGACTGAATATTTACTGTATGATGCATATGTAAGCAAAATTATAAATGAAAACATTTTCTAAGAAGGATTGGAAATTAGTAAAAGAGTTTTCAATGACACACACTAGGAATCTATTTCCTATTCTTACCTGGAACCCAGTATGCTGGCTGAATTGCCCCTTACTCTAATCTGCACCTGCCTATAGCGGTGGGTATTGAATGCTAGGAATCCCCTTTAGTTTTCTGCCTGTTCCAAGACTAGGAAAGGACAGGTATTTTCGTATTTTTGTTATGCAAGAAGCATGTCCAAAGGGCAAGTTAAATATAGCTCAGGGTGAAGGTTGTTGATACTGTGATTATTGCATAACATTTATTAATTGCCCTAAAAGTATTTACCCATGCACATCAACCTTCAAGTGAACAGGGCATCAGGGAGAGTTCTGCAACCTTCAAGTTGGTTCTTCTAAGGACTTTGCTCCTGCCTCAAAGGCAGGGATGGTGAAGGCAGCACTGAGACAATGTCCATCTATCTGTGTGTATTATGCAATAACCAGCTCTGGCCTGGTCTCCTCCACCCAGCAAATGCTCATGGCTGAAGTTACAGACTGAGCTCTTACTGAGGAAAGATTGTTGAGAATGATGATACTTCATTTGGGGGGTATTTAGGGAAACTACACATAAATCTTACTTGATTGTACTTCCTACCCCTAATTATGGAATGATGTGGATTGTACCATGGATGCAATGCCCCCGTGCTTTCAGAGAAAGTCTGACTAGCCTCTTTCAAGTATTAGTCCCCTGGCTTTGAAGGCTGGTATTGATCTTTTTTTTCTTAGTGTACATAAGGTTGGTCTGTCTATCTGCAAATCATGTTTTTGCAGTTCAAGAAGAGGAACAGTGGCTTTTTTTATCCAGAAAAACTTCTCTAAGAAAGAGATCTTTGAAACATTTGGTAGATGAAGCTCAGTGCCTTCAATCAGATGATATACACCATAATATTACAGGTCAGTATATCAGAGACAAGTGGTTCCTTAGTGTGAAAAGAAAGACCCAGGATTTATAGAAGAAATACTTCTACAATAAAAGAATATATTCTAGTATTTCTCAAATATATCCTTCTAATATCTTAGTATATTAGAAGGACTTAGAATAATTTTTTTAAGATAGAAGACTTATATTTTAATTTATTTATTAAACATAAAAATCTCATTAATATATGTCATGGCCATGATATAATAATGTACATGTACTTGCATCCCTCTTCCAGGAATATCAGTTGATGTCCACCTGCAGGTGGTTTATTTCTCTGAAGGAACTCTCATATGGATGAAGAAGGCTGCTAACATGTCTGATGTGTCTGATCTGAGAATTTTTTACAGAGGTTCAGGATTAATTTCTTCTATTTCCATAGACTGGCTTTATCAAAGAATGTATTTCATCATGAATGAACTGGTTAGTTTTACAATTTACAGTGAATAACTAGGTGCTAGTATATATATCTTCATACAGCTACCAGGAAACATAATTCTCTCATTCAATAAATACTTGAGCACTTAACTGTGCTTTAGACACTAGCTTATTAATGAATCATAGATCTGCCTGTAGGGGAATCTAGACAGAGTCTACACTTGGCCTGGTACTTGTCCTTGCCTCCATTAAGTCATCTTTATTTGTGATTTTTTAGTCATGGGTTTATAATGATAATGATTCATCTTCCAGAAGATAGTGGTGCTACCTGGGTTATCCTTAAGTAAGACTGCTCATCATATTCAAATCAGAAGCAAACATTTTAAAGTATAATGACCAGGGATAACTTTAGTAGGTCTCTGCAAATATAGTAGTACTAAAATCCTTGAGAAGACACAGTCTGGAAGTATTTCAAGTTCTATTTCATTGGAATTTGCAAGCTTATCACAATGTACAAAGGCCATCACGATGGCTAGAAGCCAATGCACTTGGATACAGCCTAAATGTTAAAAAATGTTGAGTGCCTCCACAAGCCAGAACAATAGGCACTTATATTTCATTGATGCCAATAGCATATACACTCATTAGCCTATTGGATATAAAACTGCCTTTTAATGGGTTTTTTGGTTCATTTTGTGCTCAGTGACTAGCACGATTCCAAGCACAGACCAGGTGCTCAGGAGTACCTGCTGGTCAAATGAAATACTGTATAGACGGATACTAATTCCTACGAATATGATTTTGATTCTCTAGGTATGTGTCTGTGATTTAGAGAACTGCTTAAACCTTGAGGAAATTACACCACCATCTATTGTTGCACCTCAAAAAATTGTGGTGGATTCATACAATGGGTAAGTGTTAGCCCTGTAAAGGTGAGTTCTCCTCCACTGGCAATAGTCTTTGGAAAACTTGCTTGTTAATGAAGCACTATGGTATCAGATGAGCCAAACTGTGCATCTCATTATAGGTAAATTTAATTAAATCCAGGCAATGTTTCCATTCTCTAGATCCAGGAGAAATATTTTTTTCTTTACTTGATCAACTCCTTCTCTAGTTAAGTAGTTATTCCACCCTCCTTCACAGCCAAACGTGGGCATACGGGAAAGACCTCTTGTCTGGGACTCGAAGAGCGGAGTTTGGGTCCTGGATTTGTCTCTTGTTTGTGGCAGGACTCAGGGTCTCAACTCTCCCTGTGAGAAGCCCCTTCCCAGCACCTGTTCCTTTAGCTGAGCAGTTCAGCTTGAGTTCATCTCCCTGGTGGTCTGGTTCTCACATCTGTCAAGAAGCTGATTTATCAAGAGAGCTGCTAGCATCCACCTTAGGAGATAGAAATTGATGGTTAATAACAAATAAAAATTTTTAGCTACAAATAACATTTTTTCTCCTGCTACAAATGAAATGGGCACATTTTAGCTCAGTCATGCCTTTATATTGCAGTAGTATCTTGAGCAAGTAACTTCATGTCTGTGACCAGTGGCTTATCAATATATATTAGGGAAGGTAATAATACTTACCTAGTTGGGTTGAAATGAGGTATTCACTGGGAATGTATTTTGTGAACTTCAAATGAACATGAATGTGAAGGATAAAACAGAAAATTATATTCAGGTTATTATTTCTCAAATACGGTTAGGTAATAATGGATTAATAACTAATAAAGAAGGACAATGTTTATAAGATTACTTTTGAAGTTCCCATAGGAATAAGGTTGTCTTCATTTTGAATTAAAAAAATACAGCCCATAATATTTTTTCACAAATTGACTCTCTTGAAAAAAGACTGCTCATTATTGATTTAAAAAAATTAAAATTTTCTATTCATGTTTACTCACTACTTATTAGAAATTTAGTTTAACATCTTGGTTTTGAATGAATTAGTGAATTTTAGGATATTTCAGAAAACCTTGTTATTCGATAGGGCAAGACTATTGGACTATATGGATCATAAAATCCATAATTTCCTCATTGTAAAGGCTGAAAACCTATAAAATGCAACCTTGTTGGCAGCTATACAAAGTGATTCACTGCGAGGCTAATGAATGTCACCCCCCAAATCCATCATTCAGATGGATCCCAGTGAGGCCTTCTGGGGTTCTTTTTTACCATTAGGATAAAACTGATTTGTGCCTGGATTTTGAAATGTGACTAGAAATGATAATGATAATTAGTATTTACATTTAACATGTCTTAATGTATTATTTCTGATAATTCATTTATTCTTTGTCCAACCCTATGAGGTAGGTAGTTTTCTTATCCCAGTTTTATGAATAAAGGAAGGAAGCACAGGTTGGTTTAACTGTCTGAGATCACACAGCTACTTTGTGATGGAACCAGTCTTGGGCTTCTTGCTCCAGGGCCTGACTTCTCATCATCCCCCTATATCATGACAAAAGAGTCTCTGTAAAAATCAGCATTAACTTTTAGCAACAGTTTGTATATGGTGTTTATAATGTAAATCTGATATGTCAAACAGCACTTTATTTTTCTAGTATTAAAAATATTTTCCTTTATGCTGTTATCTTTGCACCAGTGAATTACCCCCACTCTAACTTTGTATTTGCTATAAACCTTTGCTCTTCTTCCCTCCGTGGGCCCCATTCTTCCCCTATCCCAGCTTCTTCTCCTCTCCTGTCTGTCCACATCCTACACCTCAGACTTCCTCATCTCTCGTCTCTTTTCCTTTCTCTTCTGAACTGATGATTGGGTTAAAGACCTGCACTCCTCCCTGCCTCCGTGCAATAGTTGTAATCTTTATCCCCAGATGCTTTTGCTTTTATCTTTTCTGAAATTTCTTCAAATTCCATTACCAATTTTGAATTTGGGAAACCAAAGCAGGAAGTTAAGAGCTGTGCTATTTCTGTTTTCTGCCTGCTACAACCCTCCCCCTTCAGAAGAAGAATATAGCTTCATATTTCAAAATGGGGCTTAAATCTCAGGATATTATTCTAGCAGAGGAGTCTTGAGGATATTGATAAAGTTTTGGAATAGCTATCAAGAGGAACAAGAGTGGAACTGAATGAGGACATTTTGACAGTTGGGATGAGAGGTTGGAAGGCTGCCAATCCTTCGGGCTGTGATAAGAATACTTTTATCAGCCTCTGTCTCCATGATCACAAATTCTAAGTTAGCTGCATCCAAATTAATGGTTTGATGTTTTAGTTAAGATTTTACTTACAGATCTGATTATTCGATTATCGATGACATATTTTGGCAGTATGTTTTTTTTTCATCACTACAATGTCATCCACATCATAACTATGAGGTTTGACTCCAATTTAGGTGTGTTTTTTAAATTCTTCCACTGGTCCTTTGTCCTTATTGCTGGGTGGGCCTGTCCCTGCTTTGGTGACTTGTGGGGTATTTTTTCATGATTTGTACAATGGTAGCTGTAATGCTTGACTCAGTTGTAGATATAAAACCCAAATAGTTTAGTCCACTATAATTCTAGCTATGTGAGATAGTTATAGCAAAACGAAAACCGTGCAATTTAAAGAAATGAATGGTTTAAATCAGGGGCATCCAACCTGCCACCTACAGGCCTCACGCTGATTTTGTGAGGACTTTTTTTGCTTGTCTGTAGTGGTGGATATCACAAAAAGTATGCACAGATCTTTGTTTTTGCTAATCAGCTTTCATTAGCATTTATGTATTTAATGTGAGGCCCGAGACAAGTCTTCTTCCCATGGGTGGCAGAGAAAAAATCAGATCAAACACCCCTGGTTTAAACGTTTTGCTTTTTTCCATTTGTCATTCACAATTTAGTAGAAAATTTACTGACAGAATTAGATGTAAGAATTTGTGCATTTTTGAGGAAAGTATTTTATAGCAAATACTATGTTTAGCTGTGTAATTTATATACATCATGCTTTCCTTTAAAATCTTTAAAGACTTTCTATTCTTAAATTCTGTGATTCCTTAAAAAGTCTCTTGGAATAATTCGGAGACATTAAACATTACAAGTGAGGCTCAAATTGTACGATGTTCTAATTCCAACTTAAATGAAGAGAGCATATGGTTAGAATTACCTTGTTACCCTTTTGCCCCTTGGGAAATCCTGTACTTAGTGACTCCAGAGATCGTTGTCCTGACTGGGTAACAGAATAAGCAATTTGCCGAGGAGGTTATTCCTCCACCTGCGCACTGATTCATACCGGGCTTCTTTTGTCCCTGTGTTAGGTATGTCTTTTATCTCCTGAGAGACGGCATTTATAGAGTAGATCTTCCTGTGCCATCTGGTTGGGACGCACAAGCCATGCGCATTGTGGACAGCCATACATTAAAGGACTTTGCAGTGAAGCCCCAGTCCAAGAGAGTCATTTACTTCAACCACACCACCCAGGTCTTCATGTCAACATTCCTGGATGGCTCTGCTTTCCATCTCGTCCAACCTCACGTTCCCTTTGCCAGTGTGAAGAGCTTTGCTTGTGAAAACAATGACTTCCTCGTCACAGATGGCAAGGCTGTTTTCCAACAGGATGCTTTGTCTTTTAATGAGTTCATCGTGGGATGTGAGCTGAGCCACATAGAAGAATTTGGGTTTGGTAACTTGGTCATTTTTGGCTTGTCCACCCAGCTGCACCCTCTGCCGGGCCGCCCGCAGGCACTCTCAGTGCTGTTTGGCTCTCACCGGGCCCTGGTTCAATGGAAGCCTCCTGCCCTCGCCATAGGAGCCAGTGAGTGTGCTGTCCTTAGGGTGGTTGCTGGCTTTGCTGTGCTGAAAGGACAGGAAGGCTTGAACTGCTTGGCATTGTGATTAAGTTTGAGAACCCCTGTGTTTACTCAGTCATCAACCAGAAGCAGCTACTTAGCTTAAAAAATGTGTTCACACACTTGTTCTTCATTTATTAGTTTTGCTTTAGGAGAATTTCTATACTTCTCATGTATGTCCCAACAGAGTACTTAGAACATTTATAGAGTGTCTACTAGGAACTAGGCACTGACACTGTAGTCAGAGTGAATAGTTAGGGGGATAGAATACTTGGGTTGATATTTTTGTATCTAACGAGCTCTTGTATGAATTTGAGCAAAACCCTAAAACCCTCTGCACTTAACTGTCCAACTCTGGAGAGTCAGTTTGTGTCATGGGTAGGCAGGTGGGATCTGGAATCAGCCTGCATGGATTCAGATGCTTGTCTTGCTACATATTAGCAGAATGACCCTGGGCACATTATTTAGCTACTCTGTTATCAGTTTCCACAACTGGAAAATGGGAATATTAGTTATATCTTTTCGTGGGACTGTCATGCAAAGGAAATTAAGATGTGTAAGTAGCACCTAAAGCTGTATCTAGCTCAGAGGTCCCAAACCTTTTCTTTAAAGGGAGGGCCAGATAGTAAATATTTTCAGCTTAACGGGCCAGGTGGTCTCTGTCACAGCTACTCAGCTCTGCCTTGGTATCAGGAAAACAGCCCTAGATAATAGGTATATGAATAACCCTGGCTAGGTTCCAGTGTAACTTTATTTAGAAAAACAGTAGCCAGATTTGGCCTATGGGCTGTGGTTTTTACTTCTCTAGACAATAGTAAGCATTTACTAAACATTGGCTGTTTATTCTTTAAGACAAAGTCAATTATCTCCGTATATCTCAGAGATGACTAAAAATGAGTAGACTTTTTTTTTAAATTGATTTGGCTTCTTGGAGGAAGGTACTCTATAAATGCTGGGAATTATTTTAGAGATTCATCATAAAGCATTTTATATTAAGAGCCTAAAGATAGCTGTTAGTGTTGAGAGAACCTCTCTGAACATTCTGTGCAGCCCAGGGTACAGCTTTGACTAAAGAGCAGTCCTATCTGCTGGGCATGATGCCGCCTTCGATGGCACCAAATGACCAGCATGGAAGGAATGGACACTGTCCAAGCCTTAGGGGCAAATTAACTCTGATGATCGGTGGGGTGAGGCTACTACTGTGCAATTACTCTCCCCTTTGAGATGAGGCTGTAGATGAACTTACTGACAGTCCTTGGTTAGCCCTTGTGGATGTCATCCTGGTCAGTGATTTTGTTGAACTCTTCTAATTAGGCCCTTCTGCCTGGCAGAACTGGACATATGAGGTGGAACTATCGACCCAAGACCTTCCTGAAATCACTCATGTTTTCTCTAACATAAGTGGGACAATGCTTAATGTACCGGAGCTGCAGAGTGCTACGAAATACAAGGTTTCTGTGAGAGCAAGTTCTCCCAAGGGACCAGGCCCTTGGTCAGAGCCCTTGGTGGGCACTACTCTGGTGCCAGGTGAGAAAATGTTCTGGGTTTAGGCAGTGATTCTGACAAAAAGGGGTTTAGCTCCAGTGTCCTTTAAAATTCCTTGTCTTAAGTGTGCTAAGGAAGTTAGAATGAGGGTATGTTGCCCTCCTGGGTATGTGTTTATTGCCCGAGATTAGGAAAACAAAGAAAACGCTGTGTGATTTTCAGTTAATGTTTTTAACCTCGTATGTTCAACTTTCCAAGATATTTTTGAAGAAATGCAATCATTTTCTTCTTCTTCCTGGGTTTTCTTCCGTCTCCTGGTTTAATTAAGCACGTTGCACTCCTGAACTCTGAAGGCCTTGCTGAGAGAAGTTTAGAGCTGTGAGTTATGCTGAGTTCCATCCTCTCGGCTGAAGGAGAATGGGGGATAATGTACCATTTATCCTGTGGTTATCACAGTTACTTCTGGGGGCTTTGAATGGGCCTATGACAAACCATAGCTAACGCCATAAAAAAAAAGAACTCTCCCCCAACAAGTTCTGCCATGACCATTCATTGTCACAATGGTCACAGAGGCAATATCCCCACATATGTCTCTTCAAACTCAATTTCAGGTATTTATGTAACAGAAAGTATGCTTACTGTGATAGATCATTCTACTAAGCAGATAACAATTACTTATATCATTCACAGTATTTTTTAAAATATGGATATCATTTGACTTTATGAAGAAAATATGAGGGCATAAGATGAGTGCCTTAAGGAGTATGTCTTCTGTGATAGTTCATTTAATTTCTTTTTTTTATCAAACAGCTACCGAACCACCATTTATCATGGCTGTGAAGGAAGATGGGCTTTGGAGTAAACCATTAAATAGCTTTGGCCCAGGAGAGTTCTTGTCCTCCGATATAGGAAATGTGTCAGGTAAACACCAAGTCTTTTGTTCATTTGGTGACAGGTTTCTGCTCATGAGACTTCCTGCATTGTTCAATAAATCAAAAGAATTGAGTGTTTTGGTATTAGGTAAATAGTGAAAGGAAAGAATATTGATTGAACTATACCACCGGTGACACTGTCAAGAACGTGTCAGTTTTCAAGTAGAAATGCTATTTATTAATTCACAAAGTGTAAGGTTATTTATTGATTTATGCCCACATTAGGAAGCCTCTAATCCAAGGCTCATGTGTTAATCTGTCAGTGTTGTCTTGCAGTAATAGCCTGTCTTGTTCCACGAAGACAGTTACATGTAAGTAATTCAGTATGAGTTTCCCTAAGACGGGAGCAAGGCACTGCTGATAGTTCTAAATAATGTGTGAGAATGAATTTGTTGGCCAAGATGATTATTAAGTAATGAATGGGTAATGTTGCCTAGAAGGGATTAGAAGGAAGAAAAGTCTTTATTTTAGGGTAGTGTAATAGTGATCTTGCCTGAAGATGACACATTCTGTAACTCTCTAATTATGTTATCTATTTTCTTGGCTGTTAAAGTAAACAGCATTTCTGACCCACACAGGAGCTGGCCTTAGATGGTAAATCAGTACTAGTGGAACAAGTACTCCAATGGAGATTTTCATCTGTGAGGCCCCTTGGGAGAATAATCTCACCTTGTCTTGGATTTGCCTCTCAGAAATGGGGATAATAGCTACTTCATAACTTTATTTTATGAGTCAAATGAGTTAAATATATAAAGTGCCTGGGACAATGTTTGGCCAAGAGGAGATGTTTTCAATATATATTAATTCCACTCCCCTGTTCCAGGGTTTAACATTTGGGATAACATTATTGAAATATCCTTGACAGATCTTTGAAGCTCAAATGAATATCTAGGTCAGGATATGCTTTAAAATATGTTGCAGAGCCAGGCATAGTGGATCATGCCTGTAATCATAGCACTCTGGGAGGCCAAGGTGGGAGGATTGCTTGAGCTCAGGATTTCAAGACCAATGTGACCAAAAGCGAGAACTCATCCTTACTAAAAATAGAAAAATTTGCTGGGTGCTGTGGCAGGTGCCTGTAGTCCTAGCTGCTGGGAGGCTGAGGTAAGAGGACTACTTGAACTCAGGAGTTTGAGGTTGCTGTGAGCTAGGAGGCTGATACCATGGCACTCCAGCATGGGAGATAGAGTGAGACTCTGCCTCAAAACAAAATTATCTTGAGGTACTTCTGAGACTTGTTGACTCACCTTGTTTTTGTTGGCATATATGAAGACTAACTGCTAACGATTTCCTTTGTTTTGAGACATGGATTGGTACAACAACAGACTCTACTACAGTGACGTGAAAGGGGATGTTTACGTGTGGCTTCTCAATGGGACGGACATCTCGGAGAATTATCACATACCCAGCATTGCAGGAGCAGGGGCTTTAGCTTTTGAGTGGCTGGGCCACTTTCTCTACTGGGCCGGAAAGACATACGTGGTGAGTTGAAGCCTGGCATTCTGGATGCTCCAGAAAAATGCTGACCCACTTCAGTGACTTGCGTGTTTTCATAATTTTTTTCATATTTGTATGAAATATGAAATTACACTGTGCTATTACTTATTATTTGTCTTTAAACATCTTACTTTTAAAATGTGTTTATGTGCAAATGAAACTTGGTATCACTATTTGTCCTAGTTATAATGAGTTTTCTATATTTTAAATGTGTTCAAATGCTCCCCCACAGGTCAGTGTCTTGGCAGGTAGGTGGCACTCCAAAGGCACCATTCAAGGAGATTAAGTCAAGTGACTGTTCTCAAAGGTATGGCCATAGCTAGAGAAAATGAACTAGGGATGGTAGAATATCACCAGGTTAGTGAGCATGGGAGGATCGAACTCCAAGTATGAAAAGATAATAGGAATGGCGGGCGCCTGTAGCTCAGTGGGTTGGGTGCCAGCCACATACACCGAGGCTGAAGGGTTCATATCTGGCCCAGGCCTGCTAAAAAACAATGACAACTGCAAGAAAAAAAAAACAACCAAAACAATAGCCAGGCACTGTGGCTGGCACGGTAGTCCCAGCTACTTGGGAGGCTGAAGCAAGAGAATCGCTTAAGCCCAAGAGTTTGAGGTTGCTGTGGGCTGTGATACCAGGGCACTCTACCTAGGGTGACAGCTTGAGACTCTGTTTCAAAAAAAGAAGAGAAAAGACAAGAGCAAGAAGTGGAGGACCTGGGGAGGGCCATAGCTGCAGGGGAGCTGCTGACATGAACTGTGACTCTCTGTGTAGAAGCTCAGCACCATCAAGATGTGTAGTCTGGGAGGAAGTAAGGTAGGGGAGTAAGTCCCCCAAACTCTCTTTCCTCCTACCTCCGATCTTCTGCCAGTGATTCCAGGGGTTGAGCCAGAACCTAGAGAATGTGCAAGCCCAAGTGCTGCAGTCCCTACATACCAGCCTGGGTCACAAGTGGGGTGGAGCAGGGTGCAAAGTCGACCTGGAGGAAAAAGAAGGACATCCAGCACACCTGCCTAGTGGCACACTTGGAAGAGAAGGGTGGCAGTTAGTAAAGAGAAAATTCACCTGATAGGTCAAGAAATAGGACACTGAAATAATTTTGTAATCAGAAGGGTTCTTGTCCATTTATTTATTTGTCCAACAATCATTTATCTACAATTTACATGTTGAAAGCCTTAAGAATAGGCCTAGTAGAAAATAGAAATACTAGACAGAACTGTGTTCTAGTTTTTAAGATAAAAGCTTTATTGATAAATGATCCATGTGCCATAAAACTCATCCTTTTATATGCAGAATTCAGATTTTTTTAGTCTATTCAGTGTTGTGCAGCCATTACCACTTGTCCCAGCCCTTTTGATGAGACAAAATACACATACTAAATAATAAAGGAAGCACATGAGGCGATATATTTAGAGGGAGAGCAATAGGGTGTAGTCTGAATCCATAAGTGCTAAGGATGTGGAAGCAGAATGGAGTTGAGTGGAGTTGACCAGAGCATGTGCTCTCAAATGGATTGGAGTTGACCAGAGCATGCGCTATCAAATGGATTGGAGTTGACCAGAGCATGCGCTATCAAATGGATTGGTTATGAACAAGGAAGTGGGAAGCCGATATAAAAAAGGGTGTCAAATATTTGCTCTGTCTCTTATAAGACTGTTTAATTCCAGGACCAATTGCTTACTTATCTAAGTTTACTTATAAAAATAGGGAACAGAAATCCCTTATAGGCTTTAAGTGAGGATTACAGGAGCTAATATAAGTATATGTAATATAAATATTAAAAAAAATAGTCCTTTGCACATTATAGATCCTCAGTAATGATGGCAATTATTATTAGGGAAATACACAGATAGAGAGGAGCAAGGAGAGATGTCATCCTTTATAAGGATGCATATGTTTTTTTTGGGGGGGAGTCCAGTCAAATGTATTCTTTAGCCATGTTTTGATTATCTGGATGGATAATTAGGAATAGCAAATATTTTAACTTAAAATGAACTTACTTCCCTTCTCTTTGGAGACGTGGAAAGAGATAAGCTGCCTCAGGGCAGGTGCCTACGTGTTTGCTGTTATGTTTCCAAGGCTCGGCACTCTACCCAGAACACAGTGCTGAGAACTATTTGTGGGTGAATGAATGAATGGATGAATGTAGCAAGTTACTAATGGTAGCAGTAAGTTATTTAGGAATAACAATGGCATTTGAAAATCATTAACTGACCACACTATTGTGTTTTGTAGATACAAAGGCAATCTGTGTTGACAGGCCATGCAGACATTGTGACTCACGTGAAGCTGCTGGTGAATGACATGGTGGTGGATTCAGTTGGTGGATACCTCTACTGGACCACACTCTATTCAGTCGAAAGCACCAGACTAAATGGGGAAAGTGCCCTTATACTACAGGCACAGCCTTGGTTTTCTGGGAAGAAGGTAACAGATTAAAAAAATGAGAATTGATCATTTAATAATGCTAAATGGTGCTATTCACCACCTCTGCCTATCTTGAGTAGTTAAAATAGAATCTTAAAAGAAATACTGGTATAGTAAGATCTTAGGATAATCATATTTCTCTAAACCTTATTAGACAGCCTTAATTGATTATATAAATTAAAATATGTTCTGGAGATTTCTGTAATTTGCTTTATTTTGGCTTAACTCACGCTTAAAAGCGTTTTAATTTCTTACTGTTTTAATAGTCCTAAGGACTTCTGTTGAATATTTCAGAGCTCACTACTGGGTGATGATTGGTTACGTGTTTTATTATTTTCAATCCATTTCGGGCACTGACTCTTCTAAAAACTATGTAGTATCTAGGTAAATTATTTAATTTCCCTATTTTGGTTTCCTTATTTGAAAAGTGGGACTATTAACCATTATCCTACCTCTTAGAATTCTTATGAAGATTAAATAGGATAATTCATGTGAAATAGGAGGACAGTTCCAGGCACATGGTAAATGTTCAATAGTTAAGTTTTTATTATTGTAACTCAATCGGGAAAATACTCCAGACATAGGAATGCTTCTAAAGCAGATCCCCAACTTTTACTTCCCCAACTTCTAGAAGCAATGCCTATTTTTCTTAAACCTTTTTAGCTACTCCCATGTGTTCATCTAAGTTTCTGAATCATATTTTTTATCATAATAGTAGTGTGTGTCCATTGTAGAAAACTTATAAATTATAGAAAAGCATTAAGAAATAACTAATTTACATGATTTCTACCTAATACATTCCTTAACTTGTATGTTAAATGTTTTTTTCTGTAGAAAATACAGAATACTAGATCATTTAAAAATGTGATATGTATGAACCGATTGTTGAATCACTTGGTCACCAGTTGTAATAGGATACACGAGCTATACACAAGGATATGTAGAGACCTAATTTGTGTCTACAGATTATAACACAGGTATTTTAAAAGACAGAATTATTGTACCATATCCAAAGATTAGCCATTCTTGTCAATTTAAAAAATCCTTTAATTCTATTCTAGAGCCACTTGAATCTGAATACAAAGAAAGTGTATTTTTTATGTCTCAAATGTAATTGTTAAGGGGAAGCTCTTTAATTTTTTAAAAGCCTACTGAAGGTACTATCTCAAGAGTAACTTCTTTCCCACTCCCAGAGCTTGGTCAGTAACACTCCCACTTCTGTGATAGATGTGGTTGTTTGAGGATTCTCACTAGTCAGGAAAAAGCTCCCGATTGACTCTGGGGACTTTTCTACAAATTAATGAGTCCTTAGATGCCTTGGCACATTTTGGAAAATACCCCTTGTAGCAGCCCATATAAACTATGGCTAGGAGGAGTGAGAGTTATAAGAAACACCCCTATGGCTCAATAATGGAACACCTTGGTGAAAAGGGCATGGAGAGCGATTTAGTTCTAACAAGCATGAGAGAGCTCACGAGATGAGAGCATTGGTGAATTGGCAGTCTCTACACCTGAGGCACAAGCTCAGCCTTGTATTAGGCTGGAGGAGAAGCCAGTCAAGGAGTGTGCACTTTCTATCACGGACTCGCTTACTCTGACTGTCTCCTCTCCTGCCTGCAGAATGCCAGCACAGCGTCTCTCTGCTGAAGATTACCAAGCTCTGCTAAAGACTAAGGTCTATCTATGCTAAGAAGACTGCTTTACTCTCCCTAAGACACACACTCTCTCTCTCCAACTAAAGTAAATAGCCCTCAGGCACCTAAGCGAAACTGTTCCCGAGCAGGGTACTTAGTGGTCCACATCCGGAACCTACCTAAGCCGGTGAGACCTGGCCAGTCCCGGGCCCTGACACACTCTCCCTTAAATTCCCGTTCTAAATACTCTTTGAGTGTTGCTGCTTCTGCAACTCTGGTCCCACAGTTCGATGTCTGATGCATCTGCCTCCGTTAGTGCTAGTGGGTATTTCAAAGGCATCATGTTCCGTACCCACAAAAGCTCCTCATGTCACTTATTTTTTATGTCACTTATAGGATTATCATGCAGTAATGAGATCCTTTGTAATCAGGAGATATAATGAAATACAATCAGCCAGTTATTTATAGAAAGACAAGATTATTTGTGTGATGAAAAAGGAAAATGAAGTAAGAGATTCATCTAAAGTGAAAGGGCACTTTTTTCTCATACCTGATGAGTTCAACTCATGGTATGTTGCAGACTTTATCATAGAATTAAATTTGTAACATGAAAGATTTAGTTTGTATCAAAGAGTATGTTTCTAAGGTATGGATGATATTAGGTGTAACAATGGTTATTGAAGGTTTAGGGAACACCTTCTGACCCTGTTTGAAGATGAGGCTGCTGAGTGATGAAGAGGAATGAGATAATGACCCAACACCTGAATTTTACTAATAGTTTGAACACTTTGTAGTATTCCAGAAAAGGGAGTTGAAGAAGCTCCTTTTTAAAAAGAGATGAAATAGAGTTAATTTGTAATGTAGACACTCTAGTGCTTCTTGTCACTGGGAAAAACAACTTCTCTTTCAGCATGCGGCAAGGGCATGATTCAACTCCAGAAAGGCTGGGGAATTCTAGAATAGATTTTTACCTTCTGGGGAGGAGTTTGTTGAATTTTCCTGGGGATGGAAGGCTGTGATTCATGACAACTGAGTTTGCTCCTGCAGTCATGTATGCTCTGTCTCTTTGCAGCAGTACATTTGTAAAGCATGTAAGGATTTTTTTGTTGTCGCAATTAAAAGAAAATATAATTCAAAAGCATTAGCGGCACACTGGAATTACCTGGGGAATTTTAAAACATGTTGGAAGCCAGGTTCCATCCCCAGAGATCATAATTTAATAATGTTCAGTCAGGGAACTGAGATTAAAAAAAAACACAAACCCTCCACAGATGATTCTAATGTGCATCAGTATTCATGCACAACTGGTATAAGCAATGAAATTAATTGGCTCCTGTAGCTAATGAGTCTAGAGTCATGACTAGCTAACACAAGGCTTGACACTGGCTCAATGTTTCAGATTAAGTAGATCAGAGGTAAGGTTAGGAGTTTGTATTTGTACCAAGTTTCTAGGTGATGCTGTTGATGCTGGTCTGAGAATCATACTTTGGTAACCACTAGAGCTAAGTACATGAAAGTGAATAACAGATAACTCCCTGCCTTTGGGAGAATTTTAAGATACCAGTGCTCATATCTAAATAATGGAGCAAGAGGCATAGTCACATAATTTTTATATTCAGCAAAAGGTAAAAATTACCGAGTTCAGGTCAGGTGCAGTAGCTCACACCTGTAATCCTAGCTCTCTGAGGAAGGTCAAGGTGTGAGGATTGCTTGAACTCAGGAGTTTGAGACCAGCTTGAGCAAGAGTGAGACCCCATCTCTACTAAAAACAGAAAAATTAGCTAGTCACTTGGGAGGGAGGCTGAGGTAGGAGGATTGCTTGAACCCAGGAGTTTGAGATTGCAGTGAGCTATGATACTGCTACTGTACTCTACCAGGACAGAGCAAGACTCTGTTTCAAAAAAAAAAAAAAATCACTGTGTTTATTATCCCAAAGAAGATGCTAAAGAGAAAACTATAGTTTACCTGCAACTTATTTAAAAAGACATGCTTTAAATATGCATTCGGTTCATTTTCTCACCCTGTTTTCTATTTAGGTAATTGCTCTAACTTTAGACCTCAGTGATGGGCTCCTGTACTGGCTGGTTCAAGACAGCCAATGCATACACCTGTACACAGCTGTGCTTAGGGGACAGAGGTAAGTAGTATCCCTTAAAGGAAGTGGGTTGAGAAGAAAACAAACTGCTCCTCAGTTACGTAAATGATAGTGCAGGAAAATTCATTTATTCTTTCAGTAAACATTTACTAATTATCCACTGTGCTGCAGCCTTCATGCTTGGAGGAAAGGTAATTTGTAAACAACGAATTACAGGAGAATATGGAAGGTGCTGTGATGAGGTGTGACGAGGGTGCCATGGAGACTCTGAGGAGGATGTTACTCCAGAGCCCAGAAAGTGTGTGAATGGGTTTTCTGCTGCTGGTTTTTTTTTTTTTTTTTTCAGATTAATGTGGGTCCATATGATTAGGTTATATCATTTGTGTTTACAAGGCAAAGTCTGAATTGCAGTCCAGTCCTTCATGCAGGAGGGGGCCATGTACTCCTGGTCTTCCTGCTTCTTAACCAAGTTGTGTGTACATTATGGAGTAAAGGCAGAAATCTTCCTGAGATGTCACAGACAGAAACTAGGGAGTGGAAAGGGCCACCTGAGCTATTCTTGGTCTGTGTCCTCAAAATAATCCCTCTGCTCAGCTCTTGCTGGCATCTCTGCATCTTCCATGTTAGCCTTGTCAGATATTTTTTCTGTAAATTTTATACTTTTGTTATGTAAAATTAGGTATAATATACACAATGTGAAATGCTTGGATTTTTTTTTTTTTTTTTTTTTTGGAGGCAGAGTCTCACTATGTCACCCTTGGTAGAGTGCTATGGCATCACAGGTCACAGCAACCTCAAACTCTTGGGCTTAAGCAATTCTCTTACCTCAGCCCCCTGAGTAGCTGGGACTACAGGGGCCCACCACAATTCCTTGCTATTTTTTTATTTTTTATTTTTAGAGACAGAGTCTCATTTTATTGCCCTTGGGAGAGTGCTGGGGCATTATAACTCACAGCAACCTCTAACTCCTGGGCTTAGGTGATTCTCTTGCCTTAGCCTCCCGAGTAGCTGGGACTACAGGAGCTGGCCACAATACCTGGCTATTTTTTTGTTGCAGTTTGGCCGAGGTCAGGTTCGAACCCACCACCCTCAGTATACGGGGCTGGCGCCCTACCCACTGAGCCACAGGCACCACCCTATGCCCAGCTATTTTTAATGATGGGGTCTTGCTCTGGCTCAGGCTGGTCTCCAATCTGTGAGCTCAGGCAATCCACCAGCCTCAGCCTCCCAGATACTAGAATTACAGGCATGAGCCACCACACCTGGCAAAATGCTCAGCTCTTAAGTGTCCCATTATGTCAGTTTTGACAAAGGCATTTTCAGGCATAGAACATATCCATCATCACAGAAATTCCCTGTGCACCTTTCCAGTAATTTCCCCCACCCCAGAGATACGTATTTTTTGTGTCTGGCTTATTTTGCTTGGCTTATCTTTTGAGATGAGTCCCTTGTGTGCATTAGTTTTTCCTATACATTGCTGAGTTGTAGTCCATTGTGTCAGGATGCCTTGGTCAGCTCATCCATTCTGTGATGGACATATCTTGATGGACTTTTGGATTGCCTCCTAATATTGGTTGTCATCAATAATACTGAATATTTGCATACAAAGCTTTTTGTGGATAAATATCTTGGAGTAGTGTTACCAGATGAGGGATTAGATGTAAATTTGTATTCTTAAGTAATTGTCAAACAGTGTTTCAAAGTTTGCCATTTTACATTCCCATCGACAGTGTTTGAGAATTCTATTTACTCCATATCTTTCCAGCAGTTGACTTTGGCAATCTTTTTTATTTTCACCATTCATTGGTGTTTATAGTGGTATATCATTCTTTAATTAGTACTTCCTTGTTTACTACCAATTTTGATCAATTTCAATTTGTTATTGATCATCTATGTGTCTTTTTTCATGATGTGTCTTGTCAACTGTTTTATTTTTTTAACTGGTTGTCTTTTGATTACTGAATTGCAGGAGATCTTTTTTTTTTTTT
>NW_003852397.1:13256339-13275290 GCF_000181295.1 Otolemur garnettii | reverse complement strand
TTTTTGGTTGCAGCCATCATTGTTGTTTGGCGGGCCCGGTCTGGGGATTTGAACCCGCCACCTTAGGTGTATGTGGCTGGCGCCTTAGCCGCTTGAGCCACAGGTGCTGAGCCAATTGCAGGAGATCTTTATATGTTCTCTGTATAAAGACTTGGTCAAATATATGTGCTGTGAATATTTTCTTGCAGTGGTTGGCTTACCTATTTATTTTCTCAGTTGTGTGTTTTGGTGAGTTGAAAATTTTTATTTATGAATTTTTTCCTTTTATGGTTTGCGTTGTTTTTTTTTCTATAAGAAATTTTGCTTATCCAAAGGTTGTGAAAATTTTATGCTATGCTTTTTCTAGAAGCTTTTTCGTTTTAGCTTTCATGATTAGTTCTATGATCCATCTTAAATTGATTTGGGGATATGGTATGAGGTAGGGGTTAAGTTTTTTTCCCTTTTGAATGGATATCCACTTGTAGCACCATTTGCTGAAGAGATTTTTCTCTTTCTTTAATTGCTTTGGCATCTTTACTGAAAATAATTTGTGTATGTGGGGGTCAATTTCTAGACTCTCTATTTTGTTCCTTTTATATATTTGTCTATTCTTTTGTCAATACTATGTTATATATAAATTTAGAGAAAGGGGTCTGTAGTATTATCCTTTACACTTCTGCTATTGGTACCTTTTTTTCTTGGTCATACCTGCTAAGAGTTTATAGAATTTACTAATCATTAAAACAGATTTTCTCCTGGTTTTAATTTTTTGTATTTTTTCCTTTATTAGTTTACAATCTTATTTTTATTATTTCTCTTTTTCTATTGATTTTAGGTGTATTTTTCTCTTCTCCAGCTTTTTAAGATGAAAGGAGGGGTTAAGTTATTGTTTTCACATCATTGTACCCACCAGTTTTATAACACTAGCATTTAAAATTATATGGTTTTTTTAAGGACTATATATTTGATGTATTCCACAAATTTTGGTATGTTGCATTTCATTATCATTCAGTTCAAAATAGTTTTTAATGTGCTTTCTTTTTTTACTAAATCATTGCTGGGTACATTAATGTAGTCATGGGGTACAATGTGCTGGTTTTATATACAATTTGAAATTTTTTATCAAATTGGTTAACATAGCCTTCATGGCATTTTCTTAGTTATCGTGTTAAGACATTTATATAATGTGATTTCTTATTTTTCTTCAATCAAAGGTTTTAAAAAAATGTGTGTTTTGAAATTTTGAAGTATTTGGGGATTTGGAGGATATCTTATTTATATTAATTTTTATTTAACACCATTGTGGGCAAAGAACATACTCTGTTTAATTTTAATTCTTTGACATTTATTGAGATTTATTTTGGGACCCAGCATATGGTATAACATAGTAAATGTTTTATGGACACTAGAGAAGAATGTTTATTCTGCTTGTGTTTGGTATAGTGCTCTATAAATGTCAAGTAGGCAAAGTCAGTTGATATTATTAATTATTATGATATTATTAAAATATTTTTTGTCTACTTATATTGTCTCCCATTGAGAAAGGGATTTTTATTTTGTTGAATTAATTAATGTATTGTTTAAGACAGAGTCTCACTCTATTGCCCTGGGCTGGAGTGCCATGCTGTCGTATCTTACAGGAACCTCAAACTCTTGAGCTCAAGCAATCCTCTTCCCTTGGCCTTCCCAGTAGCTAGGACTACAGGTGCCCACCACAACATGCAGCTAGTTTTTTTATGTTTAGTAAAAATGGAGTCTTGCCCCTGCTTAGGCTGGTCTCAAACTCCTGAACTCAGACGATCCACCTGCCTCAGCCTCCCAGAGTGCTAGGATTATAGGCATGAGCCACTGCACCACTGCACCTGGCTGAGAGAAAGAGATTTTAAAATCTCCAACTGTGATTGTAGTTATCATCCTATAGTTATCTTTAGTTCTTATGTCTGGGTGCTTCATATTTAGTATATTCTTTATTCCATGTACTAGATTATATTGCCATTTTATCATTAAAAAATATCTTATTTGTCTAAGGTAATATACTTCCTTAAAGACTATTTTGTCTGGTAATAGTATAGCCATACTGCTGTCTTTTGCTAAGTGTTTGCATGGTATCACTATTTCCATTCCTTTACTTTTAATATATTTCTGTATTTATATGTAAAGTTTCTTCTTTCTTATAAATGGCATTTTCCTTTATATGCATTTCATCCAATCTGATGATTTCTGCCTTTTAATTGGGATGTTTTGTTCATTTACATTTAATATAATAATTATGATGTTTGGATTCAAGTCTGTCATTCCTGATTGACTTCCCCTTGTCTCTTCAATTCTTTGTTCCTCTGTTTTTACTTCTCTGCGATTTTTAGAGTGAATAAAATACTTTTTAATAGTCCATTAAAAAGTCCATTATCTTCTTTAATGACACTTAAATTTTATTTATGTTTTTAAGTTGCTTTAGAGATTAGAATATGGAATTTTACATGATACATTTTCAACTTATCACATCAATATTTGAAAATATTCTTACTTCATGACCTCCCACTCTGTGTTCTTGTCATATATTTTACATCTACCCATATGAGAAAGCTCATGTTCTTTTGCTGTTTAAAATAGCCAATAGTTTTAAACTATTTAATACTGTTTTAGAAAGCAGTTACATATCTGAAATTAAAATATAGGACATAAAATCCTTAGAACCTAGCATATGGTAAATTGCAGTAAGTGGTCTATGTACTCTGCTTTTGTTTGGTATAGTGGTCCAGGTAAAATGATACTGAGACTCAGAGATGTTCATAAATTTGCCTAATGTCAGATGGTTAATTAAAGGGATGGTGAGAAAGGGATAAAGTGAAACAAAAGGTCATGATCTAAGGGAGAGATTTCTAATATTGGGTTCTTGGATCCCCAGGGGGTCCATGGAGGGCTTCAGGATGTGTGTCAGTGCTCTGAAATTGGGGATCGATACCTTTCATCAAATTTTCAGAAGAATCTCATCTCACAAAGGTCAAGAACTCCTGCTCTATGAGGATAATATTGAGAATACTTTTAGATCAAAAATTCCTTTTCTTTGTGGAAAAGGAATGGAAAAATTCAATCATGAAGACTCTGAAAACATGCACACATACATGTCTATAAACTACATATGTACATATATACATGAAAACATATAATGCATATAAACAAATAATCACAACAAATCTGATTAATTAATTACTTTGCATCAACTATGGCATACAACTCTGGCTAGTTTCCCATCTGTGAGTCGGAGAAAACTGGTCATTCCTTCTCCTACAAATTTAACATCTTCACAGTTTGGTTGCCAAACCAAATCTGTCTAAAGTGAGACATAGACATATTCAAAGCAGCAGTTTCTGAAGGAGCATGGCCCATTCTCTGTATTCTCTGTGTCTGTACATCCCAAGGACTAGTCAGCCACTGTTCCTTGAGGGCCCAGCTCCTCAGGCATCCACAGATTCAGGATCATTGGACTGAGTAGGTAGAGAAAGGAAGTTTCTTGTTTAAAAAATACATCTCCTCACCTCAGGTTAGTTATGTTTTGTTATATGTATGCATAGTGCAGTACCTCTTGGTGAGATTACACAAAGGGTAGGCATTTTTGTCCTGACAGTAAGTCTTACCTTTTAATCCCACCAGAAAAAAAAAAAAAAAAAAAGAAGCTTCATATAGAGACAGGGATTCTGGAGCCATCTGAGAAGGAGAAAAATTTTCTTAATATAGAACCCAAATCCCTTCTACATTTTAAGTTCCCAGCCTTTAGCTTAAATCAGTCTTTTCCCATACAAATATAATGCAAGGCATATCTATAACTGTAAACTTCCTAGTTGGCTCATTTAAAAAAATTAAAAAATAAGCAATTTTAATAGTATGTTTTTATGACATATCCAAGATATTACCACTTCAACATGTAATCTGAATAAAAATTATTATTTTACATTTTTTGTATTGTTTGATGTCAAGTATGTATTTTGTATTCATAGCATATCTTAATTTGCATACTAAGTTTTCATAGTATATTTTTGATCTGTATTTACATTTCATAAAATTTACTGGTGAAAAGGTTGATTTACGTACTTGAGTTGTTTCCAAATACTTGAACGTTTCCTAATAAATTTATATGATTCATCATATATGAATCATATATTAGTTATAAAATTTAACTCAAATTAATTACAATTAAATAATATAAAAAATTCAGCTCCTTAGTGATACCACCCAGCTTTCAAGGGCTCTGTAGTCACACGTGGCTATGGCTACCGTGTTGGACAGCACAGTTCTAGCTTGCAGTAAATGTGAGATCAACTCTGCTGTCACTCACTGTATTCTGAACTTGAGAACTGGCAATGAACTGCCCTTCAGACTGCTCTTCCCTGTCTTCTATACATCCTTTCTCTTTAGTTATTAATAATAAATCTATAATCAGTGTAGCAACATTTCTGACTTGAAGGTTGAAAAGGGTGCACCTTAAAAGTTCAGGTATATTTAGTTATGTCAGGAGTGATTATACTGCTTCAAAGGAGCCTGCAACCTTGCTATTCCCGCTGCCTGAAATGTTCCCTCAACCCAGTTCCTTTGATGAATTCATGTTCACAGTCTGCATGGCTTAGCTTAGACATTGCTCCCCAAGGGAGGCTTTCTCTCACTGTCCAGACCTAGCTAGATCACTTTGTAAGGACTTCACTTTACTTTTCCTTTTACAGTGCCATTCTAGAGTGTAGTCATTTGCTGATTAGCTGCCTCGGCAGCTAGTAGGCAATGTTCCATGGGGACAGGAATTGCATTTGTCTATTTTTTTTTTTTTTTTGAGACAGAATGTCACTCTGTTGCCTGGGTTAGAGTACTATGGGGCTCAAACGATCCTCCTTCCTCAGCCTCTCGAGTATCTGGGACTACAGATGCCTGACACGATGTCCAGCTAATTTTTCTATTTTTAGTAGAGATGAGGTCTTGCTCTTGCTCCAGCTGGTCTTGAACTCCTGAGTGCAAGCCATCCACCAACCTTGGCCTCCCAAAGTGCAAGGATTACGGATGTGAGCCACTGTGCTCAGCCTTGCATTTGTCTTCTTTACCACTGCATTTCTAGTAGTAATGAAGAACTGGACACATAATGAATTTATTCAATCGATTTGGAGTACTGACCTCTTGAAAGTGAGGGAATTGTGTTAAAGTTGTGCAGAAAGCAGAGATCAAGAATTTTCAGGGAAACTTGGGCATACAAGAGACTTTCACAGGAGAGAGGAGGTTTCCTCTGAAAACAAGGAGCAATCTAAGCCCTTGGCAACTAAGGAATATCTAGTCTTGCCTTGCAGGGAAATCTTCTGTTGTGGGGACAGGCTGAAGCATGAGAAAGACTCTGTGAACATTATGTGTAAGACCCCACAGCTGCTAAGGTGGACCCAGGGCGCCAACTTTCTCAGTCCCTTGTACCCTGCTAGGTGCATATCCTGCCACTTGTAATTTGGTTTTGTTTTTCTAAGAAGGTCACTGAAAAGTCCTAATGAGTAGTAGAAACAGCAAGGTATAAAATCAGATAAGTACAAAGGCAAATCAGCTACTGTCTTTATAATTTAGTAGTTATGGATAAATAGTATTTTACTAAAGGACTATGAGAATAATACTGGTGAATATTGAGAGGTTCTGGACCCAAAGATAAAAGATTATTCAAAAGGAATATGGAGTCCCAGTTTTGTGGCTTTTATTTCACCTGGGTACAGGTAGGGTGAGATTCCTGACTGGAAAGAAATCCACACATGGGCTATGGTGGACGGGGATTTTTAAGGGTCAGAGAAGCAGATGGGTCCCTTCACTGTTTCCTGGGAGGGAAATGTATTTGATCTTACCTGGGCAGGCTAGTTCTACTTGAGTGGGTCAGTTATATGATTCTATTAAATATGTTTCTTTATAATATTCAAAATTCCCAGCAATGGTCCTCCAAGGTAGTTTTTATTTTCTCAAGGAGGTGTTATGAAATTCTCAAAACAAAAATTTTTACATTTTGATTTGAGATGCTATACTTTATACTTTTCTAAAGAGAGGAATGTCAACACTTTAAAATGATTTAGAAAAATCATTAAAAAAAAATGCCGCTCTGAAATGCTGAGAATCACCAAGATAGTTTTTACCGAGTGGTAGGCAACTGGCATAATTTTATTATAGAAACAATCGAGCAGATTTTTCAGGTAAAAATCATTGTGAAATTACCTTTTTGAAAAAATTCAAAAAGCAAAGCAATAGTCTGTTTATTTGCATTCCTTAGTCTGAAAGAAGAAGCATTTTGACTGAGTCATAGAGGTTGATAAGCCTCATGGAAACAACAGGTAGTTGTGAACAATATAAAATAAAGAAAAGGACCAAGCAGGCTAGAGTAAGGAATGGGAAGTAAATAAATTGACTAAGCAGGAGTAGAGGGAGGCAGGTTCAATCAAGAGAAAGCGTGCGATATACTATGCCTTCTGCATCGATTTTCTCCGTTCATCTTGTTAGGGCTGCCTGTTCGTGATGGGCAGTGGGGGTCATAGAATTGATATTTAATCTTTTTATTTCTTGATAAAGCCATGATAAAATAGGATAGTTTCACCCACATGCACAATTGTTAGTATCATTATATCCATGACTTATAGGTGGTTGAAGAAGAGGTCAAACTATTTGGCTAAAGTCACACACTTAATTAGATGATCTGGATCTGTTTCTAAAGCATCACTCACACTGCAAACTCACTAATTCACAGTGGGGCATGGTTTTATTCAGAATTGAGAGTAACCATGTGGGCATGTAGGCCACACCTTTTCTGCATCATGTGAACTGGGTCAGTTGTGAGGTGATGGCTTGAAGAATGAAGAGCCTTACTCCTTTGAGCCACAGGCGCTGCCCACTATAGGCTTTCTTCTTTAACGTTATAATCACAGTATACATGAATCCTAACTGTTGCTTTTTCCATCATGATTAATTGCATTGTCATTGGTTGGTCTTAAAGCCCTTCTATCTCACCTCTATAGACTATCTTTGATTCTTGTGTGCAGATGGCAAATTTATAATTTATTCATTGTTTTTTACCAGTTCATTTCTGAATGATAATCTTATTTCCAAATCTTATAAGTATCTTGCCTTAAGTCTTTCTTATGCTTATGCAAGTATTGTTGGAGCACACAGAATAAACCAAAGAACTGATCTCAGATTTACAACATATCCGGAATATTATCACTTCAGCATGTAATCTGAATAAAAATTATTATTTTACATTTATTTGTATTAATTCTTTGATGTCAAGTATGTATTTTGCATTCGTAGCATACCTTAATTTGCAAACTACGTTTTCATAGGATGTTTTTGATCTGTATTTACATTTCATAAAATTTACTGGTGAAAAAGGTTGAGTTACATACCCAAGTTTGTTCCAAAACACTTGAATGTTTTCTGATAAATTTTATATGATTCATCATATATGAATCACGTATTAGTTATACAATTACAAGTAATGAGAATTCAGGTTGTATCTTTGGTGTAGAGTATTACCAAAATCACATATGGTTTTTAAAAGCCGCAACCTGTATAACCAATCTTATTATTGCAATATTACTTTAATGAGAAAAACTCCTAGAAAATTTACTTTAGCTTTACTTCTTTAAGAACAATGTAAAAAAAATCAACTAAATATGAAATTAAAAATAATGATTATTGGTGCAAAGTATTTTCTTTTTTCCATCTGTACACACACACACACACACACACACATTCTCAGGAGTACTTGCATGGATCAAGCCTTCTCCCACTGCAGATACACACGCTCATGGGTGCTGTGTTTTGGCAGTGCTGGGGACCCCGTCATCACAGAGTTTGCAGCCTGGAGTACTTCTGAGATCTCCCAGAATGCGCTCATGTACTACAGCGGTCGTCTCTTCTGGATCAACGGCTTTAGAATTATCACAACTCAGGAGATAGGGCAGAGGACCAGTGTCTCTGTTTTGGAAGCAGCCAAATTCAGTCAGTTTACAATTATTCAGACATCCCTTAAACCTCTGCCAGGTACAGTATTTCACTCCTGCCCACCCTTTCTTCTCCACACCTTTGGTAACTAAATGTTTAAGGTGGGAGTTTTTCTTAAGAATCATGTTTTAAGGCTTTAATAGTTTCTGTTGGTTTGCCTGCCATCAGTTTAATCTTAATCTGAATTTGTACCCTGAAAAAGTCAGTAAAAGATCATTTTCAGGATAGTGTAAAGAAAAAAATTTGTTTTCACTCTAGACACCAGTAATTTTGATATATTGTCCATGAATTTTGTATTAATAATCCTAAATTCTATCTTTTTCGATTTTCTTTCTTTCCACAGGGAATTTTTCCTTTACCCCTAAGGTTATCCCAGATTCTGTGCCAGTGTCTTCGTTTAGGATTGAGGGAAATGCGTCGAGTTTTCAAATCCTGTGGGATGCTCCCCCTGCAGTGGACTGGGGCGCAGTTTTCTACAGTGTGGAATTTAGCGCTCATTCTAAGGTACTACGTTGGTTCTAGCAACTTCCATTCCCCAAACAGATTATACCATCAGTGTCAGCCCTGCCCACACTGATTTGCACTTTCTCCACGGAGCCAAGCCCATCTTCTGTCATTCCCATGGCATTTGGTTATTAAGAGCATTCCCAGAACAGTTGTTTACAGTGTTAACTGCCATGGTGCCTGTACGTTAACTGGTCTATAGGGTAAAACATGGGACCGACCAGAATTAGCATTTCCAAAATTGCAAGTTTTGATTTTACATGTGAAGCAGAGTTTGGAGATTTTAATTAATTAGGAATGAAATGCTTCTAACTCTCTCTCTAAGAAAATAATGTTTTGTGCTTATGTTTTAGTTCTTGGCTAGTGAACAACAGCCTTTACCTGTCTTTACTGTGGAAGGGCTGGAGCCCTATGCCTTGTTTAATCTTTCTGTCACTCCCTATACCTACTGGGGAAAGGGCCCCCAAACATCTCTGTCACTTCGAGCTCCTGAAACAGGTACAGGGGTTAAAATCTGTCTTAAAAAAAAAGGCAGAATCTCACTTTCTATGATCTGGAATGGATAGTTAATAATTTTTAGAAGTAACTTTCAGTTTTGTAGATGTGTTTAGATTCAATATCCTTTCAATGACTTTTGGGAGATGAGAATAACATCATTAACATAAATTTACATAATTTATTCCAAAAGGATAGTTTAAAGATTTCTTAATGACTATTTCATTTGATTGTAGTGATACATAAGATGTGGAAAAATGTTTCAGATAATTTATAAAACCCTTCATAAAGGAAAATGGGCACTTAAGAGCAGAGACATTTTTTTTTGGAAGACTGGCTGTTCTCGTAGATGGTAACTCAGAATATTTTATGAGTGAATAACCCACGTTTAATGTTTTGGGGGGAATATATTTTGAAAAGGATACTAGCTGTATCATTACAAGTGTACAAAGCACAGATGTATGTATCACTCCTTTATTAAAAATGTATTACATTCCAATTATGTGTCAGAAACATCATTTCTAATCCTAACACAGGTCTTTGTAGGACAGGTGATATTAACTTGATTATAGAAGGGAGGAAATGGAAACCCAGTGGTTGCTCAAATAAAATAAATGCTCAATGGCAGGGCTGGGACTTAATCCAGACTTTTCACTGCAGTTTCATCAAATTTCCATTCAAACATTTTTGCAAACATTGATAAACGATTAGTATTGTATTGATTTAATTTATGTAAACTTCCTAGCACAGGACCTGGCAGGCAGTAAAAGCTCAATAAATACAGATCTCCATTCACCATTGCATTTTTTACTGTTAAGATTCTTTCAACAATATTCATCCATGAGTCACACAGCAGGAACATAGTGGAGCCTGGGCAGGTTCTGGAGCAGTTAGCATATGGATCCAGGTATGCTCTGTTTGAGATTGTCTTGGGATATCAGCTTTGGTTGGATTGTTCTGTGGAAATGGACTTGACTGCATCCAGCAGGGGGTCCGCAGTGGGTAAGGGTTAACTGCACCATGCTGGATGTTGCGGGTGATAAGGAGGAATGGTAGTATTTGGCCTTTACTTTCAGGAAATTGACAATACAGCCAGGAAGTTGTTCCAATTCACCAATGTTTATTTATTAAGCACTTACTGTGTGCCAGTCCTATACTAGATTTAGGGGCATTTAACAAGGACTAAGAAAAGATGTTTTTTCTGATGGAGCTCATAAAGTAGTGGGAGGTAAACACATACACAGTGACCAATAATGGAAGCAAGAGGCTGGTAACTGAGTGGCACTGTTACAGGGTGACTAGACATGACCTGCACCTGCCTCAGGTGTTCTTAGGAGAGGGAGATGCACTTGGACTTGTATGTCCAGAGAAGGCCTTAGGGGAGTGGAAACTTTAGCTCGGCCCTGAGAGATGAAGCCAAAAGAGATATCCCATGTGAGGAGGCTGGAAATTGAACAGTGTTGTTAGTGCTAAACAGAGAAGCAATCTGATAGAATGGGGTAGGGGGATGGAGACCTTGTGGAGAAGTCCCAAGAAAGATGAAGGACCTCTAGTGTAGGATAATTTGGCAACTAGAGGAATTTCTCTTGATTAAAGGACTGAGAGAGATTGAATTGCTTGATTTGGCTCTAGAATAAATGGGTACTCCAAAACCATAGCCTTAGGGTGCTAACAGCCTTCTCTAACACTTCCTGCCTCCTAGGAAGTTTAGGGTGAGAGGGCTGTATATGCTGTACTTTATACCCCAAATTTACTGAAGCCTGGTTAGAATCACTGCCATCCCTCCTGATGACTGGCATTTCCACCTTCAGTGAAATGGCTCTTTCCAGTTAATAAAAAAAAATGTTAAAAAAAAGTAAATAAATAAAAAAGAGTTCATATTGCATTTTATAAGGAGAACCAGATAGTTTTTATTTATGCAGAAAACAGACAGGAAAAGATGTGCTTAAGTGGTGGTAGGAAGGATTTGGGGTGGACATAAGACAGCCTGTCAGTAAGGTCTGCTAAAGTATCAGGATAGGTTCCTGAAGAAATCTATGGGATAGTCTCTTCCGAAGATCTTTAAGAATGGGATAAAGAGACCTCATTTCCCTGGAATGAGACATTCCCTGGAATGAGGTATTTATTGTTCAGTTGTTCCACGTACCTATCAGGAGTAGTAAAAGTCAGCTTTGTATTATTTTCTGCCCTATCCGTGTGTCTGCTTTGCAGTTCCATCAGTGCCTGAAAATCCCAGAATGTTTACATTACCAAGCGGGAAACACCACAACGATGAAGTTGTGGTGGAATTTAGGTGGAATAAACCTAAGCAGGAGAATGGTGTGTTAATAAGATTTGAGATTTTCTATCAAGTATCCAACCAAAGTGATGCAAGCGAAACATTTGAAAACTGGATCGCTGTCATGGTCTCCCCCTCAGTGATGTCCTTTCAACTCGAGGGCTTGAGTCCCAGGTGCTCTGTGGCCTTCCAGGTATGAGGGAGTCTTAATCATGCAAAGAGAATGTTAATTAAAGGACGAGGTGAAGAATTTGGGGTACATTGTGATCAGAGAAGTCAAGTGGGGGACACAAGTACAGAAAGCAGAGGGGATCGAGCAGGTGAAGGAGCTCTGGATGACTTTCCCACACTTTTCAGATTCAGAAGAAATAATCCTTTTTCTTTTGAATCTGTACCCCAATTTCATTTAATTTCAAAAAAATTACACACATTACACACTCCTAGTTTTCTTTTGTATTTAAAAAATTGATACACATATGTGATAGCAGTACATTTTTTGATACATGTACTATTTTGATAAACCGTTATTTTGCAACAAGATCATTACAAACCTTGCACCATGGTTAAGTACTTTTATATTCGTTGTCTCGGTTGGTCCTCCTACTGCAAAGAAATAGCCAGGTCCCTGGTGTTTCAGTCAGTTAGCAAACCTGCAGTTAGGAATAAAAGCCAGGGCTCAGCCTCCATAATATGTCACAGTTGCCATTTGTCTATAGGGAAAGCAGAAAAGAGAGAACAATAGTCAAAAGAATCCAATTGCCACCCTATTCTGACATTTTAAAATTTCACATGAAATAGCTCTCTACTTCTAATACACGGCCAGATGATTTTCGTGTTCTCATTAACTACCGTGTTGGTGGTGATGTTGTACATATTTGGAGTTATTTTTCATTTTGTTTGAGGGAAAATAGTGCTTTGAGAAGCGTTTTAGAGATTTGAGTTGCCTTTGGATCTGTTTTCTCTTTTTGTGAAATTTTGATTTAATAATTATTTTGATCATTTATTTTCTGCATAGACTAGTGAACTAAGTTATGAAGATTAAAGATTTGTTAAGAAGTATGAGTGCTCCAGCTAAATAAATATTCGGATGAAGTATATCTGTCTGTCTATGTGTATATATAGTTTCAAATTTGAGTCACCATAGAACTGTGCAAAATGACACATGTATGTTTCATTTAACACCGTCTTGTACAAAAGCAAAGGCTTTGTGACATATATGTGTGTGTGTGTATATATATATACACAGTTAGAAATCATACACAGATAAATAATAGCAAAATGTATGTATGTATTTATTTATTATGTTTTTTTAGAGACAGGGTCTCACTCTGTCTTCTAGGCTAAAGTGCAGGGGCACAATCATAGCTCACTGCAGCCTTGATCCACTTGCCTTAGTGTCCTGAGTACATAGGACCATAAGATTGTGCCACCAGACCTGGCTAATTTTTCTTTTTTGTTTTTGTTATTGTTTTCTGTAGAGATGTGGTCTTCCTGTGTTTCCCAGGCTAGTCCCAAATTCCTGGCCTTATGTGATCTTCCTGCCTTGGCTCCCCAAATGCTATGATTACAAGCATAAGCCACCAAGCTCAGCCATAAAATGCATTTAATACTAGAAGTGTAGGAAAAATAATCTAATGTTTTGTTGATTGAGAGACCACTTGAGCCTCTGTGTTTTGATGCTGTCATTACAGATGTCGAATTTCTTTGTAGGCTATTGCACACGTACAAGATTTGGAAAGGGAAATGAGAATGACCTATCATACAAAACAGACTTTTAAAAAATTTCAAAAACTTTACTGTTAGGGTATGACATGGCCCAGTGGGAAGAAAGGTATACAGACCTCAGGAGACTTGGTTCTTATGCCAGTTTCCACATGTGTCTTTGGGGATGAGTTACTTACCTTAATTATGATCCCAGTCCAGCTTCTACTTTCTGTAGTTGTGAGGCTCAAGGGAGAAAATGTATGTGAAAATGGTTCGAAATGCCTAATCACTTTCCAATATAAGGTTTAATTATTTTTTAATAAACCCTCTTTTAAAAAAAGCATAATAAATTTAGTTAAAGCTTCTAGTGTTGAATTCAAGATAAATGGAAGTTTATCATAATTCATTTGGTTTTGTTTCTTTTAATTTTTCTAGGTATGTATAATTTAATTTTGGAAATAGCTAAATGCCTTTAAAAATATCTAACTGACAAGTCAATATTGTATATATTGAAGGTGTACAACACGATGACTGTATGCATTGTGTAAAGATTATCACGTTAACTAAATGTTCATCACCACCCATGCTCTACGTTAAATCCTCAGACCTTTTTTAGCAATTCATTTTTCTGCAAAAACATTTGCACCATTTCTTTGTACTTTTCTAGATGAGGAAACCCAACAACATGAGTATAGGGCAATGTCTTTCCTCTTAGTGATTTACTGGTATATGTAGATGTAAATAACTATCCAAAGCTATTACAAGTATGAATAAATGTTCAATCATTTGTCAGTCTCAGCATTTAATTATTGTCACTAAAAACACTGCTGAATGCAGTTTTTTGTTTCCTTTTCTTAGGTTCAAGCCTTCACATCTAAAGGGCCAGGACCATTTTCTGACATAGTAAAATCTACAGTATCAGGTATTTGTTATAAAAAATCTGTGCAAGTAACAATTGAAAAGGGTTTTGTACCCACTGGCATCTTTAGGGATATGAACACTGTCTTCAAGATAAAGTCAAGGCCAAACAAAATAATTAATTTTTGTTGTTACCAAACTGTGTTTAAATAAATCTGGGGATAGGGAGTCCAAAGAGTCTTCACTGAGACATGTACAAGATGATCCAAAGGGGGTCATAGATGTCAAAACTACCTGAGACTGAATTAAGAGACTTTGCTAAACTAGTTTCCTCATACGCACTACCCATTTTCCTTTTTGTTTTCAGAAATCAACCCATTTCCTTACCTCATAACTCTTGGTGACAGCAAGATACAGTTTTTAGACATGGATCAAAACCAAGCTGTGTGGACGTTTTCAGGGGAGAGAGGGATCAGTGCTGTAGGCTACACAGCTGATAACGAGATGGGCTATTATACTGAAGGAAACTCAATCTTCCTTCTGGACTTGCACAATCATTCCAGCTCTGAGGTATTTCCCTGTGTAATTCTTTTAAAATGAAGAAAGCGGGGCATTTGCATGTTACACTAACCTGTAATTAAAATTAAAATTACAGGTTAGTGGCTGATGGTTGTCATTAAGATTAGAATGATTGGAAAGGGTGACATTCATTCATGCAAATGAGTACAGAATAGCTTTTGGGAAAATGTCGTTCAAGTTTAACTTAGCAAACAGTTATTGTATTTAAGGTATTGTGTTTTAAATCCTGGGATGTTGAGGTAAAAATTTACAGGTTTTGCTCTTTACCAACCCAGCCTGGAGTTAGTCTAGCACTGGGGAGGCACTATTGCGTCATGATTAAGAGAGTGAGTTTTGGAATCTGACTACCTAGAATTTAATTTTGGCTCCACCACTCACTAGATGTGTGACCATCAGCCAGTTATTTAACCTCTCTGGTTAGGTCATACCTTATCATAGGGTTCCTGTGGAGATTAAATGAGATACTCCGTGTCAAGCACTTTGCACAATGCCTGGCATGTGGAAGGCATCCACATAGTGGAGAAGGCTAGTGTAACTGCCATGCTGAGAGCAGGGTGTGGTGAGGTCACAGAGAATGAGCGTCCGGCTGGAGTGGGGGAGGTAGAATAGGATAACATCTTGGGGACAAAGACAATGAGCCCAGGAAGGCCCGGAGAAGCAGAGGGAGCAGCAAACGCAAGGACAGGAAAACAAGGAGCCACTGAATGTTTGGAATGAAGCGGGTGGGGTTGGGGGTGGGGGAGGGCAGTTAGCGTGGAGGAGAGGCGTGTGGTAACATTGGACAGGGAGGCAGGAGCCTGAGCTTGACAGTCCTTCTTGTCTGTGCTAAGCAGTCAGCTGTCAACCTGGGAGCCAACATCAAGCAATTAAAGAAATTCAGTGACTCATTAACATGGTCAAGTTGTGTTTTAGAACAACCTGTCTGTTACCAGTGTGAATGTTGGTTGACTTGGAGAGAGTTAAACCTGAGAGAGGCGATTAGGAGGCTGTTCCAGAAACCCATGTAAAAATTGTCATGGCCTGAGTGGGGCCATGGAGTGAGGTGAGAAGGAAGGGACAAATTAGAGAGACTTTTAAAATGGTACTAATTCACTGGGGTAGAGTGTGAGGAAAAGGTCAAGGAGGAACCATGTGTGCTAAGATTGGCCCCTTGGGTGGGTGTTGGACACCCGTAAAAAAACATAAAATGCAGGAGAAAAGCAGGTTTGGGGTGGGTAATGAGCTCTGTTTCCTGGGGTCCTTCATGTGCAGGTGTTCGGTTGGCAGTTTGATATTTGAATCAGTAACTCAAAGAAGGCTAATGCTAGAAAATGTGGATTTGCCCCACTGGCCTATGGATACTAGTCGAGGTTATGGTAGTTGAAATTATCTAGGGAAAATGTGAGAAGAGAACCCACATTACAATGGTACATAATCCAGAATTATTGACATTTTGGATTCCAAAGGAGAATACAGTAAATAAGTGATATGGGTGATTACAGAGAAGTCTTAAAATCAATAACAATAAGCACCATCTCCTTAGCTGCATTCTCTACCTATTGTTAAGGTCCTCCGAGATGCCCTGGTTTTTGATATCACAGTTATTGCAATTGACTGGATTTCAAGGCACCTCTACTTTGCACTGAAAGAAGCACAAAATGGAATACAAATATTTGATGTTGATCTTGAACGCAAGATGAAATACCCCAAAGAGCTGAAGATTTGCGGCAGGAATTCAACGATAATTTCTTTTTCTGTGTATCCTCTTTTAAGGTGTGCAAGAGTATCTTTCTCTATTAAGAGGAAATAGACATGGGCGTATTTAATGTAATACCTGTGGTTTACTATTAGAAGTTATTGACACTAAAATAAGATGCTTAGAGTTCTTGGCTCACTATCTCATCTTATAGTAAATAATTCTGCATATAAGTTATGAGCCCACAACCACAAATATGTAAACTGAATCCACACTGATGATTTGACTAACCAAAAGTCAGGCTGATTCCCAGCAGGAAACAATAGCAGAATTTTATATTAATGAATGTAATGATATTATCAGTTGGTAAGGACCGGAAGGGAATTGAGACAGTGGCAGGAGATGAGTGGGAACAGATGGGCAGCATGTCTTGCACAGCAAAGGTTATTCTGGGCTCATCCATCTTAATTAATTAATATCCTTATAAGGTGAGCTTTCAGGTCTTCATTCAGCAACTGAGTGGTAATTTCCCAGGCTGGAAAGATACATTTCTGTTTGTATCACAGCATGGTAATAGGCTATTTCGATACTAGATTGTTAACTGTTATTAAGAAGCAGAAACAAAACAAGAGGAGGGGAATAGAGATGGTCATTGATGAAAAATATGCTAATATATTTCACATCGACAGTCATTAATAGGCCATTTAATACATTGCCTGAGGTCGTTATAGTCCAAAGCTTTTGCTGTAAACACATTTCTTAAAACAAAAACAAAAACAAAAAAAAAACCACTGGAAATGCTAAAAGTCAGCCATCTTTTTCCTTCCTCATCTAAGAAAGCTATTGGACACTTGGTCATGCTCTTTCCAAAGGGCGCATTTGTCCCTCCAATCATTAATAA
This sequence comes from Otolemur garnettii, assembly GCF_000181295.1. Lineage (NCBI taxonomy): Eukaryota > Metazoa > Chordata > Mammalia > Primates > Galagidae > Otolemur > Otolemur garnettii. The sequence continues at coordinate 13,258,319 of NW_003852397.1, read as the reverse complement.
TGGTTGATCTTCCTTAGAAACCAGCATTTGATTTCATTCACTAAGTTGAAGGGACTTTTTTCCCCCATAGTCGCTTGTATTGGACAGAAGTTTCCAACTTGGGTTATCAGATGTTCTACTACAGTATTATCAACCGCACCGAGCACCGCCTACTACAACCCACAGCCAAAAACCAACAGAATGGAAGGAACCAATGTTCTTGTAATGTGCCTGAATTTGAGTTAAGTGGAGCCATGACTATTGACACCTCTGACCTAGAGAAACCACTGATATACTTTGCCAAAACACAGGAGATCTGGGCAATGGATTTGGAAGGATGTCAGTGTTGGAGCATTGTCATGGTGCCTACTGTGCTTGGTAAGATGCTGATATGTATACATAGGTTTTCATTAATAGCAGCAACTTCCATCCTCTTACAAAAAGCCTTGCATTCCCCATATACTCAAGAATATACATGTGGTATTTACTCCTCACCATGCCAAGTTATTCTTGTAGAATTAAAAGCAAGTCGTTTCCAGGAAAATTGTTTGTAGGTATTTATATTATTTTCCAAGTCTGTGTTTTTTACAAAAAGTTTTGCAATTAATGATAGAGCTACAATTTAATGAGCTTAATAATATTACTATATTCTAAGCATGCTACTAAGTACATCATCTACTTTAATCTGCAAAATACCTTCATGAGTTAGGTACTAATGTCTTCATTTTACAGATGAAGACATTGAGGCTTACAAAGGTAAAGTAATTTGTCCCAGGGCCACAGTTAGTTACTAGTTTTGGCCACAAGCTGAAACCTGGTCTAACTAAAAACCTCTACAATCTTACCAGTACCCTATTTTATTTACACTTTGAAGATCAATTGACTCCACTTTCAATGTGAATTGGTCAATAACTTGGCAGGTCTAGCTGTTGGAATGTACATGCTTGTGGAAAAGGATATATTTGAAAGTTTACTACAATTTGGAAGTCTCCTAATGAGAAGCAATTCCAACAGAGAAAAAAATACATTCTAAATACTTCATATACTCTTCAGAGTCTGCTCTTCATTTCCCAACATGGTAATCACTAATCACATGGGTGATTTAAATTTAATTATATTAAATAAAATTAACATTTTATCCCTCAGTTACTTGCTACATTTAAGTGCTCAAAAGCCAGAAATGGCTAACAGCTACTATATTGACAACATAGGCATAAAATATTTCCATGATTGCTAAACTTTATATCGGTTAGTGCTAGAGTATATAGTGATGTTTTGAACTTGCAAATACCTGTGTTATAGTTGCACATATGGTTTTGTTGACATGTCATCCAGAGACTTAGAAACAATTCCCATGTACTCTCAATAGGCTTGAGATTAGAGATTATGTTTCAAACTTCTCCTTTTAGATAAATTGCTAGTTTCTGTTAATCTGTGAAATCTGTGATAAAGACTCTTTTCTTAACTAAACTTTAGTTATGTTCTTCTTAGCCTTTTATCATTTTTTTAGAGACATGGTTTCACTGTGTTGTCTAGCTGGAGTGCAGTAGTGCTGTCATAGCTCACTGCAGCCTCAAGTGATGCTCCCACCTTGGCTTCCTGAGTGGCAAGGTTAAGTGCACATGACTATGTCTCGCTAATTTTTAATTTTTTCTTTTTAGAGCAGGGTCTTGCTATGTTTTCCAGACTAGTCTTGAATTTCTGGCCTCAACCAACCCTTCTACTTTTGTCTTCCAAAGTCCTGGGATTAGAGATGTGAGTGAGCCACTGCACCTGACCTGAGCTCTCTTCTTGAGTAGTAGACTTTGGCTTTGGCCTTACCATGTCCATTCTTGCCCAGTCAGTTTTTTTCCTTATTAAGTCATAAAGAGGTAGATCATGTATACATTAAGGTATTTATGGGGTACAATGTGCTGATTTCATATACAATTTGGAATGCTCTACATCGTACTGGTTAATATATCCCTCACCTCATTTACTTAATTATTGTGTTAAGATGTT
>NW_003852397.1:13171548-13256079 GCF_000181295.1 Otolemur garnettii | reverse complement strand
AAAACTCAAAAAAAAAAAAAAAAAAAAAAAAAAGATGTTATACCCTATGCTTAATAGATCCAACATGTACACTTGCAGTATGCACCATAGGTGTGATCCCACCATTCACCCTCCCTCCATCTGGCCTCCCCTCCCATCCCCCCACTCCCGCCTTCATCCGGGGCCATAGTTTTGATCCATTCTTCATATGAAAGTGTGAGTGATTGTAAATTGGTTTCATAATAGTACTGAGTACATTGGATACTTTTTCCTCCATTCTTGAGATACTTTACTAATATGGATATGTTCCTGCTCCATCCACATAAACATAAAAGAGGTAAAGTCTCCATCTTTTTTAAGGCTGCATAATATTCCACGGCACATATACCACAATTTATTAATCCATTCATGGGTCGATGGACCTTTGGGCTTCTTCCATGACTTGGCTATTATGAATTGAGCTGCAATGAAAAATCTGGTGCAAATATCTTTGTTATAAAGTGATTTTTGGTCTTGTTTATACTCCTAGTAGAGGAATTGTAGGTTCAAACCCAGGTCTACTTTTAGATCCCTGAGTATTCTCCATACTTCTTTCCAAAAGGGACGTATTAACTTGCATTCCCACCAGCAGTGCAGAAGTGTTCCCTTTTCTCCACATCCACGCCAACATCTGTAGTTGTGGAATTTTGTTATCTGAGCCACTCTTACTGGCCACTCAAAGTGGTTTTGATTTGTGTTTCTTTGATAATTAAAGATGATGAGCATTTTTTCATGTGTCTGTAGGCCCTGTGCCTATCTTCTTCAGAGAAGCTTCTGTTCAAGTCCCTTGCCCACAATGAAATGGGATTACTTGTTCTTTTCTTATTAATAAGTATGATTTCTCTATAGATCTGGTTATTAAGACTTTGTCAGAAGCATAACCTGCAAATATCTTCTCTCATTCTGAGGGCTGTCTGCTTGCTTTACTTACTGTGTTCTTGGCTATGCAGAAGCTTTTTGTTTGATCAGATCCCAGTAATGTATTTTTGGTGTTGCTTCAGTTGCTCGGGGCAGGGGGGGTCCTCATAAAGTATTCTCCCAGGCCAATTTCTTCAAGTGTTTCCCCTGCACTCTCTCCAAGAATCTGTAGTTTCATTCTTACGTTTAAATCTTTTACCAGTGAGAGTCAATTTTTGTTAATGGTGAAAGGTGTGGGTCCAGTTTCAGTCTTCTACAAGTTGCCCGCCAGTTTTCCCAGCACCATTTGTTAAATAAAGAATCTTTCCCCCAATTTATATTTTTGATAGGCTTATCAAAGATCAAATGACGATAAGTGTCTGGGTTCATCTCTTGGTTCTCAATTCTGTTCCATACATCTACCTCTCTATTATTGTGCCAGTACCATGCTGTTTTGATCACTATAGATTTATAGTATAGATTGAAGTCTGGTAGCATGATTCCTCCTGATTTGTTTTTATATCTTAATAATGTCTTGGCTATTTGAGGTTTTTTATGGTTTCATATAAAATAAAATACTATTTTTTCCAGATCTTTAAAGTATGACGGTGGTGCTTTGATAGGGATTGCATTAAATTCATATATTGCTTTGGGTAATATGGACATTTTAACAATGTTGATTCTTCCCAGCCATGAGCATGGTATGTTTTTCCATTTGTTAACATCTTCAGCTATTTCTTTTTTCAGAGTTTCATAATTTTCTTTTTAGAGATCTTTCATATTCTTTGTTAGATAAGGTCCCAAATATTTCATCTTCTTTGGCACTACTGTAAAAGGAATAGAGTCCTTGACCGTTTTTGCAGCTTGACTGTTATTGGTATATATAAAAGCTACTGATTTGTGAGTATAGATTTTGTAATTTTGTATCCCGAGACACTACTATATTCCTTGATCACTTCTAAGAGTTTTGTAGTTGAGTCCCTGGGGTATTCCAGTTATAAAATCATATCATCTGCAAAGAGTGAAAGTTGGCTCTCCTCTGACGCTATTTGGATACCCATGATCACTTTTCTTCCCTAATTGTGATGGCTAAGAACCTGTTAGTGATAGGAGTAATCATGTATTAATCTGCAAACTTGACAAATGTTTAGTCCCCATTCATTCCAAACTATTGATAAAAAGATTGAATAAGGTACTGAGCCCAACATCTATCATCTAATACCTCCCTCAGATTGGAATCACTTGACTTGAAGTCACAGAGGTGGATTTTAAGTCTTGGCTCTGCTCTTTGCTAATTTTGTAGCCTTAAAGAGATCATTTAACTTCCATCTGTTCTCAGTTTGTGAACAAAATATTTATCTCAAAATAGTGATAACAGTATTTACCTTATTGGCTTGATACAAAGCTAAATTAGAAAATACTTCAAAAATCCTTAGCTAAATGACATAAAAGTATTACTTTTTTCATATTGAAATAATGGAAAGATTCAAAATTCAGCAGTTATACAGAAAGGATTTCATAAATTACTTAGAGTAAAAAAATTTAAGACACAGATTTTTTTTTATTTGTGTTCTTCATATTTTTAATTAACAGGAAAAAAGCTTCTTAGCTTAACTGTGGATGGGGAATTTATATATTGGATCTTCACAGCAAAGGCCAGCACACAGATTTATCAAGCAAAGAAGAGAAATGGGACCATTCTTTCCCATGTGAAGACCATAAGGACTAAGTGTATCTTGGCGTACAGTTCAGTTATGCAGCCTTTTCCAGGTAATAAAGTCACATATGTAATCAGCTTATTCTCCCAGTCTAGAGTCAGAAAAATCTCACAATGTCTCCTTCTCCAAGGCTGCCCCTCTAACCCCTTTGTTGCTCATAGTGTACACTGTGATTGCTGTTTGTCCTGGATTACAAATTACCTCTGTGTGTATACCCAGCTTAGGCTCTGATAGGCAACTTTAGACATGGGAAGCCCATATCCTGTTGTTTTCTCTATCCTCTTCTTTCTCAGACCCATCATTTCTCTTCTTTCTGTCTTTTTCCTCCCTCAGTGATATTTATGGCTTTCCCAGTGGTGTCAAAAATATTGCATAAAAGCATCATGTCTTTTTCTTTTGCCATATTCATTGTAACATTATGTGTTATGCATTAAGTAGTATAATGTATCGATTTGTTATGTGCTATAGAGTAATAGGTGCTATTATTATTATAGCATTCTATAGTACCATTTAGCATGCATAGATCTATGCTATTATTTTTATTAAGTTCCTATCTTTTTTGTAAACTGTGCCACTGATGAAATTTTTTAGTATTGTGCCCCTAATCCTACTTTACCCAAAAGCTCTGTGAAATTTATTGTGTGATTTACTGTGTATTTATATAATGTAATGATTTATAGGAATACATGTATCATATGATGGCAGAACTATTTTTAAGTGAGAGTCAAAGTGAAATAGTTTTGAAATGTCAAAACCACACAAAGACAGTGTTGTATTGCCTCATTGTTTTCTTATCAAGCTTTCTTTGCCATTAAAGTGCAAATGTCATCCTAAAATAAGTATAACTTTCCTCCGGGAGGAATGAAACAAGAAATGAATGAAAACAAGCTCCCTTTGTCTAAATGTATTTAGTTATAAAATGTATGATCTCAGAAACATAATAATTTATAAATAACTTAGTTCATATTTTTCTTAAATAGTTTTTTCTGTACTTTGAGAAATTTAAGAGATTTGAAAACTCCACATGGCTTCTGGTTTCTGGTCCAATATATAAGATGCTTGAAAATTGCAACTCTCTTCTAATAAATAAAAAGCTAAGCAAACTGAAAACTCCACTGTTCTTATATTCATAGAGGAGTGAGGTTGCAGGGCTGGCCTCCAAAGCTGAAAGTACAGACAGGTAGATAAAGAATCAATTTTGCTAGAACAAGAAAACATGAACAGAAGCCTTTGTGGGACCAGTGTTGAGGGTAGGAAAGCTTAAATAATTGTTGAATCATTAGAGGCTTGATGTGAGAAACTCAATTCCAGGAGGACCTAATCTAGGGTGCCCTCATGGTTTTGTGAGTTTCGCCCCCTTAGCTGGTTCTCACAGTGAATATCTTCAAAAATCTCCTTGTGTTTCCAGCAGGGGGAGGGTAAAAGGAGCCATTTAGAAACATGCCGGAATGTTCTGTTCTTCTTAACAGAGTCTGCCTTCAAGAGAAATTATTTAATCAGAGCTGAAACTGCTGGGATTTTGTCCTTGCCTAATTGACTTGGGGAAAGGAAATACCCAACTCCAGCCCACCTATCCATCCTGTTCCTTCTGAGGGGGTGGAGGAGACTGAGAAGAACTTGTGAAGTTTGTAATCCAGAGACAAAGACTCTCTAAAAGACTAATGTAGGACTATAAATTGCTTTCCTCCCTCCCACATCTTACCACAGCATTATTAGAGGCCTATTTATAGTAATTTCTTTCATTAATACCTAGTATATGATGTTTAGCTAGCAAGAAAAAATTACAAGGCATACTAAAAGGCATAAAATAGATTTGAGACTTAAATATGGCAAGGACTTAGAATTATCAGATGGGAATTGAAAACAACTATGATTAATAGCTAAGGACTCTAATGGATAAACTAGTCAGGAAGCAAGAACAGATGATCAGTGTGAACAAAGAGATCGATTTTTTTTTTTTTTTTTTTTTTTTAAGAAAGTGTCCCTCTCTGTTGCCCTGGGTGAGAGTACCATGGCTTCCGAGCTCCCAGCAACCTCAAATTCTTGGGTTCAACATTTAAAACGTTGAGAGAAAAAAAAATTCAATTTAGAATTTCATGCTCTACAAAATTATCTTGCAAAAGGGAAAAAGAAATAAAGAGTTTTTCAGACAAAATTTGAGGGAATATTGTCAGTCAACCTATTTTGCAAGGAACATTAAAAGAAGTTTTTTAGAAAGAAAGAAAATTATACAGGACAGAAACTCAAATCTATATCAAGAAAGAGTACTAAAGAAGGAGTAAGTGAAAGTAAAATAAGACGTTTCTTTTGGTTATTCTCAATTGACTGAATAGATAACAGTTTATTCAAAATAATAATAGCAACAATGTATTCAATTATGCATGCTCATCTAAGACTTATATATAAGCAAAATGAATGACAGCAATGATGCAAGGGATAGAAGAAAACAATTAGGCTTACTTTGTTATTACAAGGTACTTGTACTAGCAGTGAACTGATATAGTGTTATTTGAGAGTGGACTTGGATTAGTTGCAAATTCTAGGGCAAACTACCAAAAAAAGGAAAAGAATAAAGTAGAATTGATTCCTAAGAAAGGAGATAAAGCAGAGTCATATAAAATGCTTAATTAAAACCACAAAAGGCAGAGAAAGAGTGGAAGACAAAAATAGGAATACAGAACAAGGACAAAAAATAGAAAACAGTAAAACTATGATAGATATTAATCCAACTATAGCAATAATTACTTTGAACATCAAAGGCATCAATGTGACAATTAGATTGTCACAGTGGATCAACAAACAAGACTCAACTAACTTCGTGTTGCCTATAAAAATCTGAATTTAAATATAAAGATGCATATAAATAAAAAATGAAAGAATGGAGGTTTAGTGCAATGGCTCAGTTTGTAATTCTAGCACTCTGGGAACCCAAGGCAGTAGGATCCCTTGACCTTAAGAATTTGAGACCAACCTGAGCAAGAGTGAGAACCACGTCTACTAAAAAATAGCCAAGTGTCCTAGTTGCTCCGGAGGCTGAGGCAGGAGGATCACTGATCACTTGAGCCTAGGAGTTTGAGATTGCTGTGAGCTAGGCTGACATCACATTATAGGTGAAAAGAACAGAACTCTGTTAAAAAAAAGGATGGACAAAGATCATGCTACCACCAATCAAAAGAAAGAAGTAGTTATATCAGTTTCGCACAGAGCAGACTTCAGAGCAAAGAAAAGTGATAAGAGTCCAGGAGGGACATTATACAGTGTGGCCACAAAGTTTGTGTGCAATTTAAAATAGTGCACAATTTAAAATTGTACATGAACTTTATGACCTCCCTATAGAATGATAAAGAGGTCAGTTCTTCAAAATGACTTAATAATACTTAATGTATATGCACCTAACAACAACATTAAAATACATAAGGCAAAAACTGATGGAAGTGCAAGCAATAGATGAATCTGCAATTACAGTGGGAGACTTAAACACTTATCTATCAGAAATGGGCAGATCCAGCGGGAAGAAAATCAGAAAGAGTATAGAAGGGAATATTGATGCACTAACAACACAACTGGATATACTGAACATCTACCAACTACTTCTTCCAACAATAGCAGAATACACATTTTCCTCAAGCTCATATGGAATAATTCACCAAGACAGACAGTATTCTGGGTCATAAAATACATCTTAATAAGTTTAACATAGTAGAAATCACGTGATGTCTGTTCTCAAACTATAATGAAATTCATCTTGAAATCAATAACAGAAAGCTAGGAAATCTCAAAACACTTGGAGATTAAACAACACATTTCTAAATAACATATAGGCCAAAAGAGATATCTCAAGAGAAATTTAAAAATATTTTGGACTAAATGACAGTGATGAAAACACAATTTATCAAAGGGTTTGAGAATCTGCAAAAGCAGAGTTTAGAAGAAATTTATAGTATTGAATGCATATATTAGAAAAGAAAAAAGATATAAAATTAATCCTTTAAGCTCCACATTGGGAAACTAGAAAGAAGAAGAGTAAGTCAAATCCAAAGTAAGGAAAAGAAACAGAACAAAAAGTGGCAGAGCAGAGATCAGTGGAATTGAAAACTGGAAATCAGTACAGAAAATCAATGAAATCAAAATCTGGATCTTGGCTCGGTGCCTGTGGCTCAAGCAGCTAAGGTGCTAGCCACATACACATGAGCTGGCAGATTTGAATCCAGCTTGGGCCCGCCAAACAACAATGACGGCTGCAAAAAAAATAGCCAGGCATTGTGGTGGGTGTCTGTAGTCCCAGCTGGCAGGCGGAGGCAGGAGAATTGCTTGAGCCCAGGAGTTGGAAGTTGCTGTGAGCTGTGATGGTACAGTACTCTATCCAGGGCGACAGCTTGAAGCTCTGTCTCAAAAAACAAAAACAAAAACAAAAAACAAACAAACAAAAAAACCCTGGATCTTTGAAAAGATCAATAAAATTGGTAAGCCTCTAGTCAAGCTAAGGAAAAAAAAAAGGATACAAATTACTAACATCAAAAATGAAGGACGGAACATCAATATTGATCCCATGGATATTAAAGGGATAATCGAGGCATATTATGAACAACTCTATGCTTACAAATTTTATAACTTAAATGAAATAGACCAATTCCAGCAAAGACACAATCTGTCAAAATTCACACAAGAGGAAATAGACAATCTGAATATGCTGTATTTGTTAAAGAAATTGAATCAATAATTAAGCAGAAAGCTCCTGCCCAGATGTATTCAGTGGTAAATTCTGCCTAATATTTGTGGAAAAATTATACTGAACTCTATAATTTCTTTCAAAAGATAGAAGCAGAAGGAATCCTTCCAGTTAGGTGACAGAATGATATCATTCTATGAAGCCAGAATTACTCTAATACTAAAACTAGACAAAGATATTACAAGAAAAGAAAAACTTCAGACCAATCTCTCTCTCTCTAATATAGAGGCAAAAATCCTTAGCAAAATATCGTCAAAATGAATCTAGCAATCAATTAAGATAATTATATGCCACGTGAGAAAATAGATGCTTTTCTACTAAGATCAGAAATAAGGCAAAGATGTCTGCTCTCACCATTCCTTTCAATGTTGTACGGAAAGACCTAGCATAATACGCAATCAGACAAAAGAACATACAAAGAGTATTTTACATATTTTACAAAATATTTATATTTTGTACATGTTGGCCACCTCTTTGTAAAATTTTATAATAAATGTTTTGTAAATAAAAGGACAGTGAGCTACAATTTCCCACATTCCTTATGTATTGTGACTTTAGTGGTGAATTTTGGGATGTGCTGTAGATCAGTGGAATAGAATAGAGACCCCAGAAAGAGATCCATACAAATATAGTCAAATAATCTTGGGACAAAACTAATACAATGGAAGATAGTCTTTTCAACAAATTGTACTGGAACAACTGGACATCCACATGCAAAAAATTTAACGTGGACACAAAATTTACACTTGTCACAAAAATTAATTCAAAATAGATCACGGACTTCAAGGAAAAATGCAAAACTATAAAACTCTCAGAAAATAATATTGGATAAAATCTATGATACCAAAGCCACAGTCTGTGAAAGTAAGATTCAGAAGATTTAGTAAGCTTGACTTCATTAAAATTTTTAAAAGTCTGCTTTGTGAAAGATACAGTCAAGAGAGTGAGAAGACAAGCCATAGACTGAGAGAAAAGATTGGCAAAAGACAAATAAAGGGGACAAATGCAAACAGTGTAACCAAATTCTTTGTACCTTCAGTGAACCTGAAACAACTGGAAAAAAAAAGGCCAAAAAAAAAAAAAAGACATATAAAGGACTATTATACAAACTATGCAAAGAACTCTCAAGACTCAACAAAAAGAAAGTAAACAATCTGATTTAAAAAATGGACAAAAGATATTAACAAACACCTCACCAGAGAAGATTTACAAATAGCAATTGACATCATGTGTGACAAGATAAACAAATGCTCCACATCCCATGTCATCAGGGAATGCAAATTGAAACAGCAGTGAGCTACCACAGCCTGCCTATTACAAAGGTGAAAATCCAGACCTCCGACAACACCAAATGCAGGCAAGGATATGAAGCAATCGGAACTCATTTAGTGCTGATGGGAATATAAAATAGTTTGGCAATTTCTTACAAAACAAAACATGTTATTATCATGCAATCCAGCAATCACGTTCCTTATTATTTACCCAGATAAATTGAAAACCTACATTCACACAAAAACCTGCGCACAAATGTTTATAGCAACTTCATTCATAATTGCCAAAACTTGGAAGCAACCAGGAGAACCTTCAGTAGATGAAAGGACAGACTGTGGTACATCTGAACAATGGCATATTATTTAGAATTAAAGAGAAATGAACTACGAAGCTATGACAGATATGAGGGAAACATAAATGCACAGAAGGAAGGAAAAAATCAATCTGAAAAGGCTACACACTGTATGAGTCCAACCATATGATATTCTGGAAAAGTAGACACTGTGGAGCCAGTAATAAAGTCCGTGGTCGCCAGGGGTCCATGGAGGGGGGATGAATAGGTGGAGCACAGGGGATGGTCAGGGAAGGGAAACTACGACACATGACATCATAATGGTGGATACACGTCATAGTACATTTGTCCACACCCATAAAATGCACAACAAGATTGACCCCTAAGGTAAACTTTGAGCATTGGGTGATGATGATGTGTGAATGCAAGTTCATTGATTGTAACAGATGTACCACCCTGGGTGGGGTGTTAATAATGGGGGAAGGCTATGCATGTAGGCGTGGGGCTATAAGGCAAATCTCTGTACTTTCACTTTTGCTGTGAACCTAAAACTGCACTAAAATGTCTTTTAAAAAAAGTCCATGCAATACCTGCTTGAAGTTGAACAACACACACACAACATACATATACAAATGTACTTAAAGATAAATGTCCTAAAAGTAGCATGATTTTTCTAATCATTAAAAAAATATGATTAATATAATACCATCATTATTCTCTTTGAAAAGAAGAGTCAAATTTTGCAACGGTCCGGCTACATTATTAAGGGTACTTTATTGCCATCTGCTGGAAGTTTTAAGCAATTACCAGTTACCATACTCTTTCCCCTGAGGCACCTGGGCCCAGAGAACTAAAAGTCATTACAAATCACGAAGGGAGGGGAGGAGGAATAAAAACCTACCTAACAGTCACAATGATCACTATTCCGGTGATGGGCATACTTATAGGCCTGCCTTACGCATTATGAAACCTATCTATGTAACAAAACGTTTATACCTCCTTAATATTTTTAAATTTAAAATTATAAATGGGGTTAAAAGTACAAGAAAGAAAAAAATGAATAGGAAAAACTTGTCTTCCTGTCTTGAGTAATTTCTAACCCTTCAATATAGCCTATCAGTTAAATAAAAGTAAAAGAATGACAAACTCACCGATGACCTTTGAAGGAGCCGGCTTGATCAAGTCATTTAGCAGTTACGGATTGTCCCTCTAATTTTATTATTTAATGCAAAGAATGTACTTTTGATCATACTAATTAATAAAGTTATATAAGTATTTATTAAATGCTCAATATGTGTCAGGCGTCTTCCTGGGGTTCTGGGGAAACAAATCAGGAAGCTTGCATTCTGCTTGTAGGTAAAATAAATCATCCAAGGTAAAACTAAAACCAGAGTCTGATGCAACCGTTTCTCTGGTGGAAGAATATGGAGAGTGTGGTGGGGACCCAGAGGAGATATTCTTCACCTGGGTTAGGGAGGCAAGCAGGGCTTCCCAGGAAGAGGATGCATGAACTGAGCTCTAACAGGAGGGTATGTAGGTGGGGAAGGTCACTCCAATCTGAGGAAACTGCCTGTAGAAGGGCTGGAGGGGAGGAAATCCCACACTGTTTGCAGATAGTGCAATGTGGCTAGAGAGGAGGATGATTTTGCAGAGTCAGAGATGGGATAGAGTATTTGATAGACTAGCCGTGTCTGCCCCACACAGAATCAAGATGTAGCCATTTTTGTTTCTTCAAAGAGAATATCATTTTAATAGAATTTTCATATTCATTCATCTTTTTCAAGCAAAAGTTATGTATGGCCTATAAATTTCTTTCTAACTTTGATATAATCCTTAATGTTAAATAAAGCTGTTCCTCTCTTACCCATGTCTGTGTCTATATATATAAAATCTTTGTTCTCTTCTTATTTTATTTATTGTCTTAATTCATAAACACATAGATCATGTATACATTAATGCATTTATGGGTACAATGTGCTGATTTCATATGCAATTAGGAATGCTTACATCGCACTGGTTAATATATCCTTCCCCTTGTTTACTTCTCTTTTTATTTTAGATAAAGCATTTCTGTCTCTTGCTTCAGAAATTGCAGAACCAACTATACTTAATGCCACCAACACTAGCCTCACAATCAAACTACCTCCGGCCAAGACAAATCTCACCGGGTATGGCATCACCAGCCCTACTGCAACATACCTGGTCTATTACACAGAAGTTAATGGCGGGAAAAACAGCTCTGGTTCAAAAGATAGAATGCTGGTAAGATTGGAGATAGTGGCCTTTGTCTTTTCACAATATTCCATAGAGTCTGAAATGCACTATTATGCAACGTTTTACAACTGATGATTCATCCAAACATTATGTTCTAATCTTCTTGTCTAGGAGTAAAGTTAAGTTTCAAGGAAGTATATTAACTCTGTTTTGTTGGTGGATTGCCATGGTAATAGTATATTCTGATTGTCCTGAAAGAACTGTTTTTATTTTTTCCCTCTTCCCTGATTATCAAATTATCCCCAGAAAGTGACAGGGACTTGTTTTTGTGGCATATCCAGCAGTTTGAAAATTGAGGAGTATGGCCATATATATTACTTCTTCACAGCATTTACCTAATATAAATATTATATGTTATATATTTATATTTTGAGACAGAGTTTTTCTTTGTCACCTAGGCTAGAGTGCTATGGCTTCAGCCTAGCTTACAGCAATCTCAAAGTCAAGCAATCCTCCTGCCTCAGCCTCCTGAGTAGCTGGGTCTGCAGGCACATGTCACCATGCCTGGCTAATTTTTCTTTCTTTTATTTTTGGAGTGATGGTGTCTGGCTCTTGCTCAGACTGGTCTTGTGCTCCTGATCTCAAGATGATCCTCCCATCTCGACCTCCCAGAGTGCTAGGATTATAGGCGAGAACTACCGAGCCCAGCCTATATATTTTATTTTTGTCTATTATTGCCTACATGTTATGAAATGCACTGCTTTGTGTGCTCTCCGTCTGTTCTTTGCCACCACTGTACCCCTAGCACCTAGCACAGGACTTGGCACTATGTAGGCATTCACTAGATATTTCTTGAATGAATGGGCACTATTCATTCTATAACTGGCATTTGTATTTGAGTTTCCTTAGTGATGGAATCATAAATATCTAGTACTTTGCTTTGTGCTTATCCATTGGACATTAAACACTGTCTGCTCTCCCTTAAAATGTATGTGATTCCTTGTTACTTCATTTATTTTAACCTTTTTGTACACATTTCTAAAAGGTGTTGTTTCAGGGATTGGTCAAATCATTTGGCTGTCTAAGAATGGGCTTGTGTCATAGGGCATTTCCGTTAGAAATGATCTATCTGTTGTCCTCACATGGATTGATACGGGTTTGCAGCCATGGTTCTCAACCTTGATGGCATATTAGAGCTTTTTAAAAATTCTAGGTCCACTATTCACCCCAGATAACTTAATTAGAATCTCTGTGGGGGAGAATCCAGGCATAGTCTTTTCTTAAAACGTCCCAGATGATTTCAAAGCAGCATCAAGTTGAGAATCATTGGTTTGAGGAAAAACTCTTTGTTTTCTCTAATACTTTATTTCCAAGAATGATTAGGTAATATAACACAATCTTTTATTATATTCACTTATGTGTCACCTCTCTGCAATACCAACTTGCTAAATTCCTAATGCAATTATACTGAATTATATACATTCGTTCTTGGAAATAGTAAACAACTCAGGTCTGAGTAAATTAGGACAGTGGTATTGTCATTAATAATCTAGAATGTAAAATAAATTAACTTTTTCGAGTCTTTTAAGTTTTTTCTCTTAAGATTAAATTTTTTTTATCAATTTGTATGAAATTTAAGAATCAGACATTGATTTAAAAAAATTGCAGGAATTGCAAGACAGTATAGCCCTTATTGAAGATTTACAACCATTTTCAACGTATATGATACAGATAGCTGTGAAGAACTATTATTCTGCTTCTTTGGAACATTTACCTCTGGGAAAAGAGATTTGGGGAAAAACTAAAAGTGGAGGTGAGTTATGGCCTTGATGTGCAATATTGTGACATATGTGATGTCTATATTTGTTTTTTTTTTTTAATCTGAATCCTAAGTCATCTTCTTCTATGAGCATTTTTTAAGTTTCATGAGAAAAATGTACTTGTGGAAAGATATGACCCGACCCCTATTCTAACCTCCGAAGATAACTTAAAATAGTTCATCAACATGGAAAGCAGTTAGGAGGTGAAATATCAGAATCAGTCCTGTTTGAGCAAGAAACACATTCTCGATCTCACCACACAGTGTCACCCTTTTTCCATATCCTTATAGGTCTCTGCACATGTGGTGAGCTGGAAGAAACACAAGCCTTTTTTCTATGTGAATTTTACTGAGGCCACTGGGATTTCAAGTTTTATAACATTACCACTTTAAAGAAAATAAGTATAAAAACTATAATGGTGTTCTAAGAGGTGGCAGGTATTACCAGGTGATGCCATTTCTACAGTACTCACCTGAACTGGGTTATCCATCATTGGCCCTATCCTTGAGCTAGAGTCAGAGAATGATGGGGCTATTAGACAAAAATCAGAGAGAGCTTTTTAGGCAGCCTATTAACCATTACATAGGAGGCTGGCTTTCCTTCTGAACACCTGTCACTCTGCTCACGTGATAGGATTATTCCTCAACCAAGACTCCAGTGCTTCTTCCCTTTCTGTGCTACTGCAACTTCCCTTATCATTTCTTGCTATTTATTTCAGTCCCAGAGGCAGTCAGGCTCATTAACACCACGGTGCGGTCAGATACAAGCCTCCTCATATCCTGGAGAGAGTCTTACAAGCCAAATGGACCTAAAGAATCAGTCCGCTACCAGTTGGCAATCTCACACCTGGCCCTAATTCCCGAAACTCCTCAAAGACAAAGTGAATTTCCAAATGGAAGACTCACTCTCCTTGTTACTCGACTGTCTGGTGGAAATCTATATCTGTTAAAGGTACAGTGAGTATGTTGGACACTCTTTATGGCCATTCTTAAGTGCATGGTCCTGAAAAGCCTAAGCAATTCTTCTTTTCTACAAAAAGGTTCTGGCCTGCCACTCTGAGGAAAGGTGGTGTTCTGAGAGTCATCCTGTCCCTGTGGAAATGTTTGATACACCAGAGAAACCTTATGCCTTGGTTCCAGAGAACACTAGTTTGGAATTACATTGGAAGGCGCCTTCTAATGTTAACCTCATCAGATTCTGGTTTGAACTCCAGAAGGTAGAATTTATATGCAAATCTTTATTTTGTGATAAAGAATGAATGGGAAGGCCCTTTTCATATGTTAAGGGAATTCTTGGGTATAAATAAGCAACATGCAGGGTGTCATGTAGAAGCAGGATATTATCCAGACTAATTTCTGATAGAAAGAATTCCCAGGGAGATTAATTTGTCCTTAAAAGGCTCCATGGAAAAGGGCATGAATTATAAGGTGCTGATTTCATAATATTTTACTTGTTTAGACATTAACATGGTTCTCTAGTTTAAAGTCCATATCAAATTGGTGTTTTCTATGAAAAAGAAGAAACAAACAAAAAACCAAGGCCTTATTTAGAAATGTCCTTTCAACCATTTGAAGGTTGTGCCATAACAGAAAAGAAGTACAATAGTATAAAGCCAGTTTATTCTAAACTAGTTTGATGTTGGCTTATAAATGTTAAACGGTTCCCCATCCAGAACTCTTCAAGCTTTAACAAATATAAAAATACCCACTGAATTTTAAGGCCTAGTTAGTCTGATTAGTTCACTGGTAGAGAAAGTCAATGTTGACATTTATAGTGATGACACAGAGTGGACTACTGTGTTATTATAATTGCTACTTATCATTTTCTCTATTATGTATTTGCACATATGTGCCTTTGTATATTTGGGCCTATGTACGTGTATAACCTAGTTAAGGTTGGTTAGGAATGTTTTTGTTCGTGGTAATTTAAATGTAAATTAATATAGTTGTGGCTTCACTATTTCTTTAAAAATGAAATTGTTCCCCAGGAAATTTTTAGAATTTATCATATAAGATATATTTCATGGCCTTGTTCTTTTTAAATAACAACTATGAAAAATATGGAACAACACTAAATACTGAGTTGCTAAAACCAAAGGCCATAGTTTAATTGGACTTTTTTCATTGAGTGTGTTTCTGATGACTTGTTGTCTATTTAAAAAAATGCTCACTTTATAAAAATGCAGTTAAATGGGAAACATTGGAGAACTGCCTTATTTTGGGACATCTATTTAAGTAAACTTAGTCTAAAGTCAAGGGACAGGATGTAAATTCCATTTCCTAGGTCAAAGAAATGAAATGGAAAAGGACCTTAGAGATAATGATGCGTTAGCCTTTCATTTCCCAGATGAGAAACCGGACACCATGATGAGCCAGATTTTACCAGCCAGGCACAGAAGGATCCCAGGATTGACTCATCCCTACAGTACTTGGGTGCTGTCTAGGGAAGGAATAGGAGTGATTAAGTCATCCATCCCACTCCTCAAAGTTTGGGGAGGGCAACAGACAGGGCCACCTTGGTCCAGTCATCATGACTTTGATGTGATGCTTTTTTGTTTCCAAATTTCCTCTGTTTTTACATTTGCTCAACACACATTCCAGACAGACCATTTAGAAAATTATGAAGCCAAAATGCGAGATACAGCCATTATTCCATGTGTAAAGCCATCTACAAGCACTGACTGATGAGCACAGTAGAAGGCTGCATTCTGGGAGGGTTGATAAGTGACATCCGGTCAGAATACGCTATTTCTTTTGAACAACTCAAACCTACCCTCATTATGACAGAACAACTGGGAATGGTCTCATTAGCTCCATACCGAAATTCAGAGGGGTGGGTGATGAAGGGGAGACGATGTCTTTTTAATTTAAGAAAGAAAATAGGAAGGAAATAATAATCTTCAGTCTTTGTCTTTTCTGTCAAAATTTCCTTATCTAGAAAATGAAGGAATTAGAACATAGTGCTAAGTCACTATCTAGGTATTAAATTCCATAGATTTTTTTAAATCACAACAGTGTGTAGAAAAAGAACACTTTTGACTTAAGGTAGAGGAAAAACAAATGATTTTGTTTTGGCAAATTCTTTCACGGAAGTCCATTAAAATTGTGTTTTTCTCAGCTGTCCGGGAAAATCCCTACCAGAACTTAAAATCTCTGAAGTTCCAAACTCTCCAACATCACAGATCACCATCCCCTTACCCCTGCCCAGATACTTTAAAAATCCCTCTCTGGTAGCCTTCACCCTTGCACTTGTTGGCCTCTGACTGATGGAAAGTTCTGACACTCTTGTGATTTACTGAGCCAGCCTGAGGCTCCTCTCCAAGTTGGTGGTCTGCCCAGACTTTCATTGCTGTAGTGAGGCCAATACTCTGCAGTTTTCCAGAAGTACCCTTGGTCAAACATCTCCTTGACATTTGAAGGAGCTCTGATAATTTCTGGATGGTATGGAATGTTGGGTCACTTAGACTATTTCCTATTGGTAGTTTCTATATACCAGATGATTAAGGACCCCAAAAGGGCTGAATTTTTTTAAATCCAGGAAATAATTTTTTTCTCTCCCTCTGAATGTCAGAGTAAAACAATTTTTTTTTTTTGAGATATAGAGTTTTATTTGTTGCCCTAGGTAGAGTTCAGTGGCATCATAGCTCACAGTAAGCTCAAACTTTTGGGCTCAAGCTACCCTCTTGCCTCAGCATGTTGAGTAGCTTGGACTACAGGAGTCCACCACAATGCCCACCTACTTTTAGAGATGGGATCTTACTCTTGCTCAGGCTGGTCTAGAACTCCTGAGCTCAAGGAATCCAACCACCGTGACCTCCTAGAGTGCTAGGATTATAGGCCTGCGCCACTGATCCTGGCCCTGTTTAGAGTAATATTATGGATTCTATACACCTGTTTTTATCAAGGCACTTATCAAGGCACATCTTAATGGGATTGATACATTTATGAGTTTAATGCAGGCAGTGTCCCTGACATCAGCACTTCTATTTTCTTCTTTTTTATTCCTTCCATTCCTTTGCCCCCTTTCTTTTTGTACTTGGAGGTCTACTTTGTGAAGGTGTTATACAGAATCATTCCTAATTGAATAAGAAACCAATATAAAGTCTCCCTCCAATGAAATGATGTGACTTTATTAGTGCTAGATAGAAAAGAAGATAGAAATTAAGTTTATTTATGGCAAATGGCCTTCTTAGGAAACTCTACTAGGGAAAATACACCAAGAATCTTTGACAAAATGACATAGCCTCTGTCTTTTCACATTTGCAAGTTAAGTAAAAAATACAATCATTTTCAAATAATGATATGAATAAGCTGAATACATGTACACATATTAAAAAATAATGTCACAGAAAGAGTTTCAGATAGCTTATAATTAAAATCCCAACATCTAAAATGAAATGAAAATGAGATTTACTATGTTTAACTTCTAACCTTGCTATTTAGTAGCTGCCTGATGGTAGACAAAAATTTCCTTGTTTTGGTGATCTAGGCTTCCTATGTATAAAAATAAAGAATCTGGTTGCATGCCTGAAGAAAGTATTAGAAAGAAAGTAATGTTTTAGTTTGTAAGTTGCTATGGACTTCTTTGAAGAAACAAAATATATAAAAATACTATGCATAATTATTATGAAAGTAGCAAATCCCAAGAATTGAAAGTATTATTGTTTTGATCCATCATTATCCTTCAGCTATGAATTTGTATTTTTAACCATCCTGATTTAATATAGACATCTACTCTTAGGGATAACAATAATAAGTCATAGCTTCAAATCTTCCCTGATAATATAAGGTCTGCAAATTCAGTTCATGAACTCATCCTAGAAGAGCTACACACCTCATTGCTGAACGTCACTATGATCACCTTTGAAATACTCCCCTTGGGAAGCTGTACATTGACACTAGCACCTAGTCCATCTTTCAAAGTAATTTTGGAACTCTTTTCCTATAATGGCCATTAAAGCTGCTGTCTTATTACACTTAATGTCCTGAATGTCATCAAAATATATTCCTTTCAATCTTTTCTTTATCTTCCAGGTAAAGAAAAAAGTTATTGGTGAGTGGGAAGGGTGTTCCAATATGGTTAGTTACTTTATTACTGGAAAAAAACTCCCTCACAGACAGTGGCATGTGAGTTAGTGCAGTGTTGTGATGCAAAAACCCATTTTCGGACACACATTTCTCATGCCAAGATTTTCAGTTAAGATTTTTCTGTTTCTCTATTGATGTTTACTTGGTTTGCTGTGCTTCTCACAGCTGATGATTTTGATGCACAATTCGATGACTTTTTGCAACGTTTTCATTAGTTCTGCTTATTACTGGCCTCCCTGACCTCTCGTCATCAGTGATGCTTTCTCTCCCCTCAGAAAAACATTTAATCCATTTGTTTTCTTCATAGCATTATTCCCATAAACTTGGACTATCATGTCCCTGACTTCATTTCTACTCTTGGCAAGTTTAACAAGAAATTTTTACTATTTGTTCATTGCTCTGATTCAAGCTCCCTCATTCTTTCAGTGGCACATAAAAACATGCAACCACAATAATGAAAACCACCCAGTAAGTCACTGTCACAGATCAACTCAAACACAGCTCAGAGACACTGATATACCCAGGTTATGAACCCTTACCACGTTGTTTGTACAGTGCTGCCAAAGCAAGCGCTTGGTGGCAAGTGAATTTAATTATCAGGGGTGCATATCCTACCTTGGGGTTATCCTAAGAACTATCATTTAAGTCAGTTGTGGATTGTCATAACAAATAAAACAGCTATAGGTGATGGATTAATGTTTAGAATAAAACATTCATAAAGAAGTTCTTATTCTTCAGTATAAAGTAAAGGTTAAGTTTTAATCACCTTCTACAAGCCTATAAATTTTTATGTTTTAAGAAATTTTCTTAGACAAACAAACACATTTAATTGAGACTTTTTTTCCTAGTGGAGGTACAATGAGTTTTACCACATTAAAGCTTCATGCAGCCAAGGTCCCGCTTATGTCTGTAACATTACAGATCTACAGCCTCATACTTCCTATAACATCCGAGCAGTGGTGGTTTATATGACAGGAGAAAATAGCACCTCTTTGCCAGAAAGCTTTAAGACAAAAGGTGAGTACTAATATACTCAACACTCAGAAAATGCTATAAGTGTCTAAATTCTTTTCTCAAAACTTTTTTTCATCAGTCCTAGAAGTTGAAAATTTTCTTGAAAAGAAGAGTACATTACTATTTCTAGAGCTTATGTGAAGAAAGTGAGAGGAGTTAGGAGACCTTATAAGCAGTAATGAGGTAACACTAGCCTGGATCCTGAATGAGAAAAATTACTTTTCCTTTTGGTATTCAGATTTCCTGTATAGCTATGAGATTTTGAAAATAATACTATTATTATAAATACATAATAGATAGTATGTATTATGTATGTAAATAAATATTATTAACATAGAATAGTATTATTTTAGTAATAATATTACTATTATTAGCAATACTATTCTAAATACATAATAAATATTCAAGAAATACTTATAAAGTGGTTATAATGTTACAGATGCTAGAAATGAAAAATCTAAAAAGTCTATTAAAGTATTCATAAGTAGTGTTCTGAAAGATATACCATAACTCAGAGTTGATCCCTATAAAAATGGAGGGAAAATGCTCCAAAACTTATGATAGCTTTTTAAATTTACATTTGTCACTTATTTCATGTCAAGCTGAGATATATTGTTAATCCTACCAGTAATCCATGTAATCCATAACTAATAAAAACTATGGATATTCATTTAAAAATATGTCCTCTTATCAGATTATTTCTGAATTTCTTTTAATGTATTTGTCCTCTTAACAAATATGTTCTGTATAAAGATGTAAATGCAGAGTATTTTATACTTCTAACATAATAATCAGTATTTTTTTTTCTCCCCAAAGCTGGAGTCCCAAGTAAACCAGGCATACCCAAATTATTAGAAGGGACTAAAAATTCAATACAGTGGGAAAAAGCTGAAGATAATGGAAATAGACTTATATACCATATCCTTGAGATCAGGTATGTCAGTTTGTGAAAGTACTTTTTAAACTACAAAGAGATAAGCAGTTGATTGTAATGTGATCAAAAGTAATAATATTTATTAAAGTATATTTATATATAAACCCAAAACATTTTTAGTGTAAAGACTCTGTGTGCATCACTGCATTCTTTGACAATTCCTAGAGGTCAGTCTTAGTACTCTAATTATAAGGCAGATCACATCATTCTCAGAACTCTGTAACTACTCATCAAAACTTTAGGAAAGTCACTTGATCATAGGCTCATGCAACCAGCATTTACTTAACTATTTTATTTGAGAAGCTGAGCTGATGTTTAATGTTAGCTGAAGGTAAGCATGTAAGTTTTTGATGACAGTTTGTTTTAGCAAGATGAATTATCCCTAACGAGAGTTATAGGCATTTTTCATAATGTAAAATTAGGTCAAGATCTGAAGTGCATAGGGCACACAGGGTTCTCTATCCATAATAAAGATTATAGTTTTCAGTATATTACCAGGGATTGAAAGTGCACCCTGAGTGAAAGACAGCCGCTGATGAACTACCCAGAGACCTGGCTAGTAAGGGGAGCCCAGTGAGCCATAACTGGCTCAGAAGGACTGATTTCATGCCAACTTGAGAGGAGAATTTCAAATTCCAGAGTCCCTCATGGGACTATGAAGCCATCTTTTAAGAAGCTCCAAGGACAAAAGTCACTTCCATAATTACAGTCCTGGCAACTTGAGCTTTAGATCTATTTTTGCTTCGTCGTGCTTTTGCATCCCCATAACCTTAAACAATTTTCCTGCTCATTCTAGAGAATTCTCTTAGCCATATTTCTAACTGAAATTTTCTTGAAATTTCTGCTACTGTTTTGCATGCAGAGTGAAATACATTCTGACCTCAAGAGCCATGTTGGCCATCTGTGGCTGTAATTGTGTCCGCCAACCAGCCCAGGGTTCTTTCTAGGACCCTTTTACTGTGTTCCTCTCAAATAACACTTTAAGTGTTGCTTAAGTAACTCCATGTAAATGCTTTCCAAACTCCTTTCCCCTGGTCTGTACTGTTGGGACATGAGACATGACTATCGGGATGATAGAATGAATTGTTGTAACTTCAGTATCTCAAAGTAAGTTCTTCAGTCAGGACACTCTAATAGCACTCTGTAGTGTAGTGATAGTACAGAGTATATGAATTTGGGAGCTGAACAGACTTTATTAGTTTCCTTGCATTGCTACAACAAAGTACCACAAACTGGGTGACTTAAACAACAGAAATTTGTTCTTATACTCTTAGAGACTAGAAGTTTAACATCAAGGTTTTGTGGGACTATGCTCCTTCTGACAGTTCTAGGGAAGAATCCTTCCTTGCCTCTCCTGAGCCTCTGGTGTTTGCTGGCATTTCTTGGTGTTCCTTGGCTTTGGATGCACTGCTCCATTCTCCACCTCCTTCACAACATGGTGTTCTCCCTGGGTGTGTCTGTGTCCAGATAGCCCTCTTCCTCCAAGGGCATAAGTCATTGGATTAGGGCCCACCCTGCACTAGTTAGTATAACCCTACTTGATTACATCTGTCTAGACTTTATATTCAAACAAGGTCACAGTCCCAAATTCTGGGTCAGAGTGCATTTTGGGGGCACACTATTTAATCCAGTACACAGATTATGTTTAAATCTTTGTTCTTTTCTATTTTTGCACTTAAGTTTTCTCACCTATAAAATGAGCATGATGATCTCAGCCTCTTTAGGTTGTTGGACTGTTGGGAAGATGCAGTGAATTGAAACATTATGCAATTATACAGTGTATTAGAAATAGACGGTCTGAACTTAATGTCAGAATTCTTCCTTATGGCCAATGACTGTGAAGAATCACTTCACTAATTCTTAAAGGGCTCTTTCTTTTGGATCAGAGTTGTTTGGTTAAACCATGAAGTTTCTGGTACTGAACATGTGACTTCATACAATATAAAAATGCAATGTATGTCAGAACACTTTGCTCAGGATGGATTTCAAGACCCTTCACTCCTGGGAGCACTTGTGACCGGCTCTGCTGCCCTCATTCTCCTGATGTTCCTGCCTGTTCTCTGCCCCCGTGAGGCTCAGCCCTCACTGTCCTTGCTGATCTTTCAGAATAACATCTTGGTTAGCAGGAACACAGCCAGATTCTCTTACATATCCCTAAGCTTACTGTTGATACCAAGTCCTGAGGCTTCTGTGATGTGAAAATTTGACAATGAAAAATGCTCTTCGGTGTCTGAAGACCTTGAGCTTGGGTTCTATCAGTGATTCTGTTAGCAGCCATTCCAGTTAAGTCTTTCAAACCCAGCTTTTGTGCTCTTTCTATGTTTCATACAGGAGGCAATTGGATTGACTTTGAGGTAGAATGCAGGTCAATAGGAAAGAAAGCAGTGAACCTTAGAATGTCATAGTTTGTATTTTATCCATAAATGGTATGAGTAAAGCACAAATAATCTCAGACTGAAAATTAAGAAAATTGAAACTTTCTAGTTAAAAATTGAGGAATAATTACCTTATATATTTGGGATTCTGAATAAAATTATGCATTCTAATAGTAGGAAAAGGATTGGCCATTGATTATTTGTAACTTTCTTGGTGGGCTGAGTTGGTTGGTGCCATGCATCACTGAGACCTCTTTATAAAACCATGACGTGTTCTGTAGTCAAATCATGTGAGAGGAATGAGATCGGAGTAACGTATGCCAATCTCCAGGAGATTCTGGAGTTGTCACTAAAATGGTATACAAGCAACTAGAAACAACACATACATGGTCGTGATATTTTATTTATCATATTACTGTTTATTTTGCAGAAAGGGCACTTCATATGATTCACAAGACCCGAATTTAAGGTGGAAAATGACATTTAATGGATCCTGCAGTAGCATTTGCACATGGAAATCAAAAAACCTGAAAGGAATATTTCAATTCAGAGTAGTAGCTGCAAATAATCTGGGGTTTGGTGAATACAGTGGAATCAGTGAGAATATTACATTAGTTGGAGGTATGTTACCGTATCTGTCTACACTCTAGCTTATGACATAAAGGTTCAGTGATAAAGATCGATGAATTCTTTACATTAGCAATAGGTGTGGTGACTATATCTTACCATCCAAACTATTAAACTATTCAGTTCATCTTATGTGATCTCCTAAAACATCATTATCATCATGTCATTTTTCTCCTTAGCAACAATCAGCTACTTCTTCATGCCTCCCACATCAATTTCCCACTCCTGGCAAGGCTTCGAAGGCTGCCCATGATCTGCTCTGACTCCATGCTTCTGGCCTCATTGTCCTGTTTCTGGTGCTCTCACCAATTTACACAAGGCCTATTTGAGTTTGTGATGCATTATTCTTTTAATAACATAGGCTGGAAATCTCAGTGCCATATGTGATTTTTCTTTTTACTCAGTCATCAAATTTTATTGAATTTATCATCTCAATTTCTTTCTGATGAGTTCTCATCTTCCTATTTCCACCTGGCTTTCCTAATTTCCTAAGGTATTATTTCTTGCCTGTGCTGTTGACTCAATCACACTGCTGACAGTGAATCTCCCTGAAGCATAACCTGGAATACTTAACTCTTCTCTGAAATACCTGTAACCGCTCTCCCACTGCCTTCAGAATCAACCGCACCTTAGGTATGGCCTGTAGGGCCTTCTTTGTCCTTCAGTTGTTCATCTTTCCCAATCTTTATCCCTATGCTGACGCCATACAGACTGGTAAAAAGCTTTTATGTTGTGGTCTTTGGCCTTCAGTTTCCCTTAGCTGGGATTTCCTTTCCTTCTTTTTCTCCCAATGAAAATTCTTCTCATTCTTTAATATGTAAATGATGATGCTTAAGTGTATTCCTTAGGGAAAATAAATTCTCACATTTTATACATGCAATTTTGCACAAAAGTTACAGTATTCTCCTTCATGTTATCGTTAGTCACCTACATAAGAGCTCAGTAAAAGAACTCTGAAAAGAACCAAGTAGTAAATAATTTTGGTTTTGCAGGCTACATCTAATCTCTGTAGTGTGTTGTTCTTTTTTTCTCTTTTTCAAAAATGTAAAACTTATTCTTAGCTCGTGGTGGGGGCGGGAGGATGGGTACAAAATCATCCTGCAGCCACATTTGGCTCTCATGCTGTAGTTTGCCAAACTCTACACACTAAAACTACCTAAGAGAGGGGACTGTATCCATTCCTCAGTTTAGTACTTGTGAAAATAAACATGTATGAAGATATTATTAAAACTATCCAAACTACTGGGGTCCCAAAAGTCCCCCTAAAGTTAACATAAATAGGAAAAATGGGAAATTGTAGCTACTGTACCTTATTTACAAAATATTCACTACAAAATTTTTGCACAATAACTTATAAAATATTTTCTATGGTTTGATCACCTTTTAGTAAAATTTATGAAAAAGATATGCATGATCCAGAGATTTAAAAGTAGAAGATTGAGAGGATGTATTCCAGTGGTGTGTTGGTAAACTGGTTCTGGGAAAATATAAACAAAACACCTTGATTTTGATTTGCCGTGGTATACATACTCTCTCAATCGATGATTTCAAGTTACCAACTGTTTAACAACTGGCTTGCAAGAATCCGGTAATGGCCAGCTGTGGCAGATCACTTCGTGTGTGCTTGGGTAGAATTGGAACGATTCTGCTTAGCTTTATTCTGTGAATGAATTTCTTTTTCTCATTTATTTCATTAGATGGTTTTGGGATACCAGAAACAAGCTTTATACTTACTATTATAGTTGGAATATTTCTAACTGTTACAATCCCATCAGCCTTTGGTAAGTATCATAGATTTAAAAAATAGATAATATACTGTTTACTTGATCATACTGTTGAGTTATGTCTTAGTTTATCTAATCTCCCCCATGCAACATTACCTGCTTAAATAAGTACATAAAATTTACAGGGTTACCTTTGTCTGTAATTTTACAACCACTAACTTCGGTGAATTTTGTTTGATCTAGGTATAACTACTTTATGAAAAATATAACTGTATGTACAATTTGTGGTATAGTTTAGATAAAACTACTTACAAGGGCACCAACTTTTAGCTTTCTTTGGAACAGTCATGTTTCTGATTTGCTGCAAAAAAAAGTGTTTTGTAGCTTATAGTTTGAAATAAGTAAAGGAAAAATAACCCTGGATACAAAAAAAGTGTAGGATTAATGGAAGGCCAGTGACAATCTGTGGTCAAAATAGTTTTGGTTTCTAGGCAGTCTGGTTTGGAATGAGGAGGGCCTCTTTTGCAGAAGATCCATTTCTGGTTTGTAGGATCCACTCTTGGCTTTCAGACATCTGGTCTGCTTATTTCAATTCCCTGCTCATTTATAAATGACCAAGAAAGCAGAAGAATACATTAAGTGGATAGAAATTAGCTATTTTCCACTATTCATTTTATACTAACATACTCGTCCTTAAAGATATATTGTTTTAAAGATTGAGTTTAATGATGAGAAAATGCAGTGACAACCCCTGAAGGAATGGTCAAATATTGGGCCTATGGGGTTGTCACAATGATCGTACATGCTGCTTTCTTCTTATTTCAGCACCAATGTTAATAGCACTATTTTCCCTCTCCAAAATGCCTTGGTTTGGGTAATTAGATGTATGGGCCCCTTATGTAGTAAGAGCTCTTGCTACATGGAGGCATTCCAAGAAAGGCATCATACTTATCAGGAAAGAATACTCACACACATGTTCAGAAGGCTTATTTTGCATTTTGTTCATAAACAGGGTAAAGTTACAAGAGAAACTTGAAGGAAAGTTACAAACATAAAGTGGAACTCTCTCAAATGAAACCAGTATTTCACTAAGTATTTTTAATCTTTATTCTTTCCCCAAACTGATTGGAGTTACAAGCTATCAGCACTTTGAAATCTGATTTGAGATTTGTTTTCAAAGATTCCACCCAGATAATATGTGGAACGCCTTCGGCTAACTTGGAAAGCTAAAAATTTCAGCTGACCCTGCCAGAATTTTAACCTGTGGTTCCAGAGAGTCTAAGTATCGCACAGCTGATGTTTGTGCCACTAAGCCAGCCCCTCCAGAATTACGCATATGACTGCAGTATATTTGGCAGTTGGCATATAGGCTTGACTGTCTGTCTGCTTTCCTACTGGGAAGGAGCATTGCATGAATCCTTCATCCTGACCTTTGCTTGCTTGCTTGTACCTTACCATTGTCTAAACCTATAACTCTAGTGGACGAACATGAGATAATTTCAGACAACCTATTGTGCTTTCAAGACATCCTATGGCTGACTTTCTCAGGACTTAAAGGTCTTTATTCTGTTTGGAATTCATGGATTTTTGAGTATAGCTAAGCTAATTCAGTTCTTTGCTTTTCGTAGCAGTGCATGTGGCTTTCCTAGTAAGAGTGTGGGAGTGCATGAGAAAGGACTGAGTCATTAGAATAATGGCAAGTAGCAACTATTTTATAATTTGCATTGTGCTAAGAGCCCTCAGTACTGTATTTATAAATATAAAATTGAGACAAAGGTTTAAAAATAAGCATGGACAGCCTTTGCTTTGGTGAGTGGCCATAGCTACTAGACACCATTAGTCTATGCTGGTAGGGGAGGGAAGTGCAGAGGCACAAAATACAATTGTGGACCTCAGGATCTTGCCGTTTAAAGATGGAGGCAAGACATACCTGTGTGAAAAGATAAATAGCAAGATATGTGCTAAAAAACTATAAAAACATTATTACATGAAATGTACAAGACAGTGGCATAGGAGAAGCGCTGAGAAGCACAACTGGTCTAAGTTCAGAGATGAACAATCAGCAAAGGTTGCAGAGGCCTCCGAAAGCATCACTGAGCACAAGAGGCTTGTGCTGGGCTTTAAAAATGCCGGGAGATGGTGAGAGCATTTCAGGTTTGAAAAATTCCATTACCGAAGGTAATTCCGATCTTTCACTGTGTGTTCCCTCAGATGGAATTTCACCTGAGCAAAACCCTAAACTTTTGAGTACAGAAGCTGATGTGAAATAAAGTTCAATTTGTAATTATCATTTCTCAAAGCATCCTTGCTGTTCTCAAGTTCTAACCTGGTATTCTAGTACAGATAGGCGATCTTATTGGCATAATCATATTTTAAACTTAAACTCCCCCACTTTCTCTGACTATTATAATCAGCTTCATTCCAATAACTTTTCTATGTATTTGAGTATGTACATATGAATAATTGACTTGCACTCTAATACTCTGCATTTTAAAAAATGCCATCGTACTGAAAGCACACTCTCAAGTATACTGAGGAGTATAATCTGGATATGGCTGAACTCAAAAATGAATTTGTTTCACTGCTATTTATTATACAAGTTTGCTTTAGTTTTTTCTGACTCTAGTTTATGGGTGAATTTGAGAAATAAGTTTTAACATTAAGGTACTTCATTTACTATAAAAAGTGAGATGAAAGGTGATGTGTTATATAAATTGTGCGCTTTTTTGTGGCTTTGTAACTGGGTTTAGTTAGTTTTTCTATTATGGACGTGTTTTTAAATCAGACTATAAAAACTTTGACTATAACTATTCTGCTAATAGTGTTCTTATGTATAAATATTTAAAATGCATCGTTAACATTTCCAAAAGGAAAACAGAAGCCATGGTTTATTTTGTAAATTATGTCATTTTTTTTTCTTTATAGTTTGGCATAGATTAAAGAATCAAAAAACTCCCAAGGAAGGGCTAGCAGTTCTGGTAAACGAAGACAAAGAATTGGCTGAGCTACGAGGGCCGGCAGCTGGAGTAGGCCTGGCTAATGCCTGCTATGCAATACAGTACGTAGCCTGACCCATTATTCTACTGAGCACCTCGGCAAAGGGTGGGCGCCAGTCATGAGAGTGCCCAAGCATCCTGTGTTGCTCAGAACAGCTCCGGTCTGTGCCCACTATTCTGACATAATCATTAATAAGTTCCCCTTCTACTGTCAAATGTGACCTGGGAGGGATGTGGTTATCCTGTAAGGGAAATACAGAAAAATACATCATTTTCCAGGGTTTTATCATGTAGTTCAAAAATAAATTAAAGAAGGAGATAAATACTATATTTAAGAGAGCAGATGGTAACATGGTTATTTTAATTGGAGGCAGCGTTTGAGAGAAGAGGAATTCCAAGGGCTTTGTGTTTGGGCTATTAAGTCAGTCTTACTCCATTTCAGAAATTCTACGGTGATTGCCTACAAAACCTCTTTAAGAGAAATGAGTTTTGAACTTCTGTTGTCATTATAATTAAGGAAAATATGAAAGTGTCTCTTTGTATAAGGCATTATATTATGATGTATGCAAAGAGGAATGATACGGTCATAGGTCTTGCTTCTAGAGATTTATAATTCAAGACATAAAAAACAAAGGATTTGAAACAGACACTAAGGTGACCTAAATCAACCATTCAGAGGTGATTTTTCTTTGAAAAAATACTCTGCATAACTGCTATTCAAGGTTTTCTATTAAAAACGCAAAGCATTTTTAATATTGAGGGTTTTTTTTTTCCTCTCACAGTATTCCAAGTGAGAAGATTGGCTTTCTAAAAGTTAATCTGTGGTGATAGAGTTGATTTTTGCGGTCAAGGTAAATTTTGGCATACAATAAGATACCAAGCATGTGAAACAGTTAAAGGGAAAGCTCATAAAGCCAGATGCATTCCTTCCTAGTTTGCAATAGCTTTTTATATAAATTTGTGGTTTGATGATATTAAGAACTACTATTAATAACTTTGACAGAACAATCTACCCTAAACATCTCGAGGCAATGCACACATAGGCGTTATCAGCATGAAGAAGCGCAGAAAGGGAGAGTCATGCCCTGTTGGGTCAAAGGTGGTGGAATAGGGAAATGTAAGAGGAACATAAAATTCTACATCCCTGTGCTGCATAGAATGCACGGTGCTGCAGTGTTATGAAATTTCTCTTTCTCTCTCCAATGCAAACACCAATACCAAAACAAACTTACAAGCAATATGTATTTTGGGAAAATAAAAATATTGTTATTTTATAGTACTCGTCCGACCCAAGAGGAGATTGAAAATCTTCCTACCTTCCCTCGGGAAAAACTGACTCTACGTCTCTTACTGGGAAGTGGAGCCTTTGGAGAAGTGTATGAAGGGACAGCCGTAGACATCCTGGGAGTGGGAAGTGGAGAAATCAAAGTAGCAGTGAAGGTAATGTGTGTCCTGGAACTCCTTGATGTGCTATGTCACCATATCCATGTGGATACAATTTTTTGTTGTTTTTGAGATAGAGTCTCTCTTTGTCACCCTCTGTAGAGTGCTGTGCCATCATAGCTCACAGCAACCTCAAACTCTTGGGCTCAAGCAATTCTCTTGCCTCAGCCTCCCAAGTAGCTGGGACTACAGGCACCCACCACAATGCCTGGTTATTTTTAGAGATGGGGGGTCTCATTCTGGCTCAGCCTGGTCTCGAACCTGTGAGCTCAGGCAATCCACATGCCTTGGCCTCCCAGAGTGCTAGGATTGCAGGCATCAGCCACCACTCCTGGCCTTCATGTGGATACAATTATGGTAAAAGTTAAATGCTCTTAGTTGAAAAGAGGACTAGTAGAATATAAAGGCCTATCCATAGCTACAGAAATCATATATTTATACATTTTTTACATAGGTAAAACCAGAACCACAATAGGTTCTGTAATCAACAGAAAATCTTTGGGGGTTTACATCACCTCTAAGCTACTAATTACCTAAGACCCGGAAGACAGTCATTTTCCTTCACACATGCTATAAGAGTACTGTAAAACCTGTTTGTAAAACACCATTCTCAAGGTACTAGACTGGGATCATCACACATTTTCTTAAATGAGCAGACAGTAAATATTTTAGGCTTGGTGGCTATCTAGTCTCTATTCTAACCTCTCAGTTCTGCCATCATTATTGTCATAGACAATACGGAAATGAATGAGTGTGGCTGTGTGCCAATAAGTACTTATGAAAACTGAGATTTGAATTTCACATAATTTTCATATGTTACAAAATAATATTCTTATTTTGACTTTTTAACATTTAAAATGTAAAAACTATTTTCTGATCACAGGCTGTATAAAAATAGGGACCAGACTGGAATTGGCCCATAGGCTGTGTAGTTTGTCAACTTCTGCACTTTACAATTGTAAAGTATTCATCATGGCATATTTAATGTCTTTTTAAGGAAACACTGGACATACTCTCATATTTTTGTAAAACCTTTTGATGATGGGATGATGAACTTTTTGTGTAATTGTGCAATACCCTGATCACTGCTTGTTAGAAGTTTATTGCTTTGAGCATGGGCTAAGTAACTAAAGAAGCTGGTAAAATTCTCCCCACTTTTAAATTATATCATTTAAAAATTCTTTAACTTACTTCAACCTTAACTGTTTTAAACAAGTATTTATTTTTCTCTCATAATAAGATGACTCCTGGCTTTGGGGAAGTATAACACATCAATGATAAGAGTCTTGTTATCTCTGTGGGTCTCTTGGCTTTTGTACACACTTGCTGCCTCATGGTCCCTGCATGGCTGCCAGAGAACCAGCCATCACATCTTCATTCAGGCCAAGGAGGAGGAAAGATGATGTTAGATGTATATTCAGGAAAGAAAATTTTTCTACAAATTTCTCTCCTGCTCAGCAGTTTTCCTCTTACATGTCATTGACCAGCGTGAGTCACATGACCACTCCTTTGTAAGGGAGGCTGGAGAATTTCAAAACACCATTTTCATGATTAGCTTAGATCAATTGCTAAGGACTTGACACATTGCCTTAAAGAAATAAGTTAGAGTACCATCAGCAAAGGAACGGGAAAGGGAAACAGAGTAGTTTCTGTTTCTGTTCTCAAATAAGTTAGAGTACCATCAGCAAAGGGAAACAGATTTTAAGTAGAAAATCTAAGAAATTGGCTTAAATGCCAAACTCAGGCTCTTTCAAACTTTTTACATTACAGAGAGACTTTTATCTAGCAGATTTTCCTACTTGAACCCTGGCAGTAATGGGAATTAACTTCTGAGTTGGCGTATGGAGCACCTGCACATGCTTTATCTGTGATCTATTTCCAGCTTTGAGGACAGTTAACTACAAATACAATGAAACAGAACCAAGATCGTCCCCTCTAACCGACCAAGCTCACAGAAATGTTTGCTATGCTGATTTCTGACTTGTTTTCATGTTGCACAGACTTTGAAGAAGGGTTCCACAGACCAGGAGAAGATTGAATTCCTAAAGGAGGCACATCTGATGAGGTAGCCCTGAAATAATTTTCTCTTGGTATGGGTACGTAGCTTTTAAAATCTGCTTCATCAATTCTTAACAGCCAAAATAACTTCAAATATCATATTATGTTTAAAACAAAGTGGTTGAAAAGTTTAAATGGAGATATGTTGGTAGTAACAGTAGCCTGTAGAAGGCAGCCTTCTTAGCCTGGGTATAGTCAATCCTCAGGCAAAAGGTCCTTTGTTTTATCTTCAATAAGAAGTGTATTTTGCAAGTGAATTTTGAAGCTGGCAGCTTTAAACATGCTTGCGTTCATCTAAATGTGTGATAAAGGGTCCAATAGACCCCACAAGAGAGTGTTTTCTTATGTACGATGATAACAGTGAAATATCCCTTTTCTTAGTAAATTTGTCTGCATGCTTGTCAGTTTATGGTCATGAAAATTGCTCAAGGCATCTTAAGGGGATGACTTGAGGCAGTGGTCGTGGGGTCCTGAGCTCTATGTTCCAATCACTAAATTGGGGCTTACTTGTTTTGATGCCTTGAGAAAGTCGTGGCCAAACCTGTGTGGCTGAATTGTTTCTCTGAAAGGGAGAGACTCTGTTTCATACTTGTAATGACCAACACCATAATGTTTTCAAATACCTTTCCAAGAAGACTACTAATCAAAATTACTTTCTTTTCCAAAACATAAAAATATTTAATGCAAATGTTATTTCTTCTACAAACCAACCTATTTTATCCATACGCATTGGCCACTAGGGGTTGCCATATTACCTCCTTAAGCACACAGACCTCTCCTTGGAAAAGGAAGGCTTCTCTAATCAGTGAAAATAAGCCAAGAGTTTGGAGGAAACAACAGGTAGAGAGAATTGCTGTACTTCATTAAGATTCTCAGCTAGGACACCTGTTGCTGCCATGTCATCCAGCCTGTGTCTTTCAACTTTCCAGCAAGTTTAATCATCCCAACATTCTGAAGCAGCTTGGAGTCTGCCTGCTGAATGAGCCCCAGTACATTATCCTGGAACTGATGGAAGGAGGAGATCTTCTTAACTATTTGCGTAAAGCCCGGATGACAACGGTAGGCAGTGGAGTCCAGTTTTATAAAGCAAATATGCTTATCTATTACTTTCTGGAAATTCAATAGGCTACAATTTTGGCTAGTGGTAGAGCCTTAGAAGATTTCTATAGAAAGAATTTTTGTAATTCTTTCATGTTGGATTAAGGAAATTAGAACCCTAGGGTAACATCCTGGCATTTTCTGGTCATTTGAGCCTGATGTATTTAATGGGAAAATATGTCCCTTATTGCCATAATCACACTTTTTCAAGAGGATGGGGATTATGTGGAGTTGGAAAGGTGCATATGTCTGTGTGTCCCAAATGGCATTTCTAGTCCTGATGTGTTTACTGAATACTAGACCTACATGCGTCTACCTGGTTGACATATCTATTTTGTTTTTATTAGCATTTCAGACTTACTTTGACCAAAACCAGAACTCTTGATTTTATGCATCCTATTTCACTTACTCCATCCATCCAGTTACTTGCTTTCTCTTTCACCGCATCCTTGCTAATGAGTCCTGTCAGCGCTACAGTTCTGCCTGCAAACTGCAGCTCCCCCGCATCCTCTCTCTGGTCCACAGTACCTAGAGCAATGCCTGGCATGGTGTGAATGCTTAAAATAACATGGAATACTGGACAGGGCCAGGAGATGACCACTTGAGGGAAACTCCGTCATACTTTAGATGAGGACATGTAAGAGAAGAAAAGTCACTGAGCTTAAATCTGTAGATTTAAGACATTTTTTTCTATCAGAGTAAACATGGATAAAAATGAAAATGTATGACTAAACTTACAGTGAAGAACAGGAGCTTTGTGCTGTATTCATTCCCACTGCTCAGGTGTGTCTCTATCTTCCAGTATTTACCTCCACGCTCTGAAATACTCTGCCTATACTGATGCACATTGATCTTGCAATTTGCAGGGAAGTGTACTGACTGCCTACTACGGAAAATGAGGATTTAGGCATCTCTTAAATGTCTTCTTATACCTGCCCAACCCCCATTGCTACACACAGTGGTTGTCAATTGTCAGATAAACCAGTATTTCACGTTTACATTATTATAACCATTTAATTATATTTTGGAGTTGAATTACCCAAATGCTGCGATTGTGAGTTTTTTCCACTTGGGTGAGTCTAATAAATGCCTCTTTTTTTTTTTTTTTTTGCATTTGCTTGTATTTTCATATACCTAAACTCTCTGACAGACTTGCAATACTTTTCTCAACATGGTTAAATCTATCAGATAACCTGGCATTTGGTTTTCCCTTGGACACTTCCTTCCTGGAGCCAGTGCAAGTCCTTTGCCTTAGGCCAGCTAGACAGTTGATCTCTGTGGGGTTTCCTTCATGTTGACCTTGGTCATCTCCCTAATCCCCCTCATCTCTTGGCCATGCTGGACCCTTATTCCTCTAAACCATAACAACTTCTTCTTCTCCTGCTCCTTTTCCTCCCTTTCCTCTTTCAAAAAGAAAGCATGAGAAAACATGTATGTGGATCAAAAATCTTTATAACATTTCTATTTTTTTTAAAAAGATATCCTTTATTCTTCCCTCATATTTGATTGATAATTTGGCTGGATTCTATTTTGAAAACCCTTTCACTTTTAAAATATAGCCACTGAGGCTGTGTTTCCAAGTTTCTACAATCACC
Source organism: Otolemur garnettii (assembly GCF_000181295.1). Lineage (NCBI taxonomy): Eukaryota > Metazoa > Chordata > Mammalia > Primates > Galagidae > Otolemur > Otolemur garnettii. The sequence continues at coordinate 13,222,168 of NW_003852397.1, read as the reverse complement.
ATTAGGAAGTCTTCTGCCATTCTGATTCCTGAACGTATTATCAGTAGTATCAGTAGTCTACCCTTTGCCTCTTCTCTGAAAACTTTTAAGACAATTTTACCTATGGTACTCTTTGTTCGTATAGACACTCTACTAGAAAAACATTTCCTTCACTTCTGGGATTTTTTTTTCATATTATTTCTTTGACAATGAATAGAACTCTTCATTTCCTCTATTTCCTCGTATAAATCATAATAGTTGGACAACTGACTGATTGCTTTTCATCCTTTTGTTCAGCTATTTCCAGGCTTTTTGTCATTTTGCTTCTATCCTGATAGATTTCCTCAATGTTATCCTCTCATCATTTATAGAATTTAACATTTTTATCATACTTTAATTTTTCACAGACTAGTTCTTATATTTGACTGTATTTAAAAATAATATTCTTGTTTTTTTAAATAAATGCAAACATCGACTCTCGTCTTTCTTAGGATACCCTTTATGGTTTGTTTAGAGGTTCAATTGCTTCCTGCATTGTCTGGGCTCCTCTTTTCTTCTTTGTTTTGGAATCTGTTTTTTATGTGAGAAGCTTTTCTCAAACGTTTGGTGATCCTTGGGTGGTTTCATATTGAATAGGGAGGTGTAAGAAGCTAATCGGAACCTCTGTGCCCAGAGAAGTTCTGTTCTGGTGTTGAGTGGGACCCTGCTGTTCATCTGGTGGTCCCTACTGTCAGTGCCAGAATCTCTCCCCTGACATATGACTGTCTCATCTGAGAGGAATTCACTGGTCTCTTGCCTGGGCAGTAGATGCCCGATGCCTTGGCTCAGTATATAGCTCCTTAATTAATTCCCTTCCTCATTTTCAGCAGAATTCCTTAGTGTGATTGGTGGTAGCTTTGAGCTTAGAGTTGTTCTGGTTTGGATTTTTTGTGATTGCTGCTTATTTATTTGTTTTATGAAGACAAAAGCTTTCTCTACAGTGAGTGATCTAAGATCTAGTTAGCCAGTAAATAACCTGAACATTCTTCTAGCTCTCCGTCCTGCTCCTCATCCCTGTGTTCAGAGATACCTGCTGCCTCCCCTGCTGGAGCCTGAGGGTCCCTGGTGACAAACAGCTCAATGCTTCCTTACCGTCTCCCTCTGCAGGCAGTCAGCTTTCCTCCCTCTTTCCATTCCTCCATCTGCCTTCCTCTCCCACAGTATCTCATCTGCCACGTCCATCCTCCAGATTGATTTGCCCTCCTGAGATTATAAAACTTCACTCTATACTATCATGTTAGTAAGGTTTGGGGGGACAGAGTGGAACTAAAAATGTGTGCAAAGCAACCCCTTATCTTTAATAAGAAACTTTATCTGTAGATTGGTTTGGTTTGGGGGGTAAGGGGTAGAGAGGGGTGAGTGAAAAAAGGATGGCCTAAAAATCCCACTGATCTGCTTTTTCCAAATTATTTCTGCCCATCCAGGATCCTAATGGTTGCAAAGTCTGGTTCTCAAATGCACTTCAGTTCTTTCTCTGCCTTTCCTACTGGCTGCCAAAGATAGCTTCTTCATCTTTCTGTAGCGGTGCTGTGAGGTGCTGAGTGCTGGATTAAAGGCTGAGGCCAACAGACACTGCATCCCCCCATGCTGTTTATTTGAGGCCAGCAATGTCTCCACAGGGAGTGCTCAGAGGCACCAGCACACAAGCTCCTTCCCCCTTTCTTTGCCTTCAGACTGTTTTGTTATGTGTTAGGATTGACTGAAACCAGGCCCAGGAAGCTTAGTCTAACCCAATACTTTTCAACGTTTTTATCTCATGGCACATTTGAACCTATAGTTAAACTTCCATGGCACACCCTGATTATGTTGATCAAAAAAAAAAAAAAGTAAAAAAAAAAATACTGTGCTTTGCACTTCTTTCCTAAATAATTTAATTAGTGATCTTTAAAAAATTTTGTGGCATCTCTAAGACCCTCTCACAGCACACTTGTCTAGCCCGTCACTTCCAGGAGCTCAGTTTCTTTATCCATAAAACAGAAAATTGGATCAAAAGCTTTCTAAGGCTCATTTTAGCTTTGATACTTTAGGATTATAATGAGATAGAAAAAAGTAAAAATAAAAACTATCGAAGTAATACAAATACAGTAGAACCTCCATATAGTTGACCACCTCTCTACATTGACCTAATTTTTAAGTTGACCTAATTTTCATAGAATGGACATGCACCATGTGTATGCATCAGTACAGGAGGCCTAGTTCCTTATGTTGACCCCCCTCTGTATACTGACCAGTTTGTTAGTTAGGCCGCATCAGGGATGATTGCAGGGATATGGAAAGAAACACTGTGTGAATACAGCATCAAGGGAGGAACTTTAGACTTTTTTTCCCTTCAGTACTTATAACAACTTCTACTGCCTCACCCCTACTCCCCCATAGAAATCATTGCAACCAGTACTTGTGGTGGATCTCTTAGATGGGAGGCATAATCTGTGATCTTGAAATAGAGTATTACTAATAATTTAGGTATATTGCGATTATATGAGAAACAAGCCCATCGTCATGGCCGACGTAATAGTGCCACTGGACCAATAATTAAGCTAGCACTAAGTGATTATTGCTACTGATAAGGGCAGCTACTATTTATTAAGTGCTTATTGTGTACTAGCCATATGACATATCTTATCTTGAATCTTGCACGGTCAGTATCATTGCCCATTCTATGTGTAAGAACGTCGCTTGGAGAGTTAATCAAACTGAGCAAGTTCACACAAGTAGCAGAGCCAGGTTTCACATCTTGACCTGTCTGACCTCACACTCAGAGAGCTTTCCAATGAAGATCCTATAATTGTCTCTGCTTAGTAACATAGCCTGTCATTTATTTACTCCTATTTGGATACAGAGCATGTAAATTTAGTTGTTTCTTCTTTGAATTCTTGTAACCCTAACTAAAATTTTCTCTAAAACCTCATATACAAAAGTATCCTCATATATTTGTACATTGTGTGTATATTTTGTGCAAACTAGAAGAATGTCTGTAATTTTTCCTTCATTTCTTACAGTTTCATGGTCCTTTGCTCACCTTGGTTGACCTTGTAGACCTGTGTGTAGATATTTCCAAAGGCTGTGTCTACTTGGAGCAGATGCACTTCATTCACAGGTACAGTGACCTTCTGGATTCAAGGTTCTTATGTATGTTGGCTCAATGATCACTTGTAGTTTGGGTGAAACATGCGATATAATTAAGCATTTTCATTCCTTCAGAATAGCAATACTTTCCATAAAAAAAGTGTCTCTTCTCTGTAGACCTACTAGTGTTACTTCTTTGATCTCTGGAACTTTATTATTATCATTATTAAGTCCAGCTTCTGCCATAGGGATCTGGCAGCTCGGAATTGCCTTGTGTCTGTGAAAGATTATACCAGCCCTTCACGGATAGTGAAGATTGGGGACTTTGGACTCGCAAGGGACATCTATAAAAATGATTACTATAGAAAGAGAGGGGAAGGCCTTCTCCCTGTTCGGTGGATGGCTCCAGAGAGTTTGATGGATGGAATCTTCACTACTCAATCTGATGTATGGTGAGCTTAATGGGCCCCAGAGAAATATGGGTAGAACCATCAAATGTCAGAGCCAGAAGGGACCTTAACTGGACTTCTACTCTGGCTTTTTTTTTTTTTTTTTTGCATTTTTTGGCCAGGGCTGGGTTGGAACCTGCCACCTCTGGCATATGGGGCTGGCGCCTTCCTCCTTGGAGCCACAGGCACCACCCTACTCTTGCTTTTTAACATGAGAAACCAGAGGTTAAGTGATTTGCTTCAAGGTAAAGTGAAAATTGGTGGTTAATGTGGATGATTCTTGGTCTCAGCAGTTTACACCCCTTCCCCAATCAGTTTTGATTCTTTGTTTTAGTATGTTTATGAAATAGACACATTTGCTTCAAGTATTGTATTATACTCCAAAGACATAAAACCTTGTGACTAATGGGAATTGGTACATAGGAATTAACATCTAAGTATGTGCCCAAATGACTACTATTTGGGATGGCTGGTCATTAATTCATAGATAAACTTTAAATCATAGATTACAAAATGAATAGAAGCTTATGGAGGTTTGGACACCTCTTTATTATTTGATCAAGACCCTCATTTTTGCCTGTGGACCCTCACCTTTTGATTAGAACTGCTCAGAACATAATGTAAGGATGTATTCAATGGCTTACACGCTGGACTTGCCCTAGCTAAGTTGGGGTTAAGATAGAACCGGTCCTCAGAGCTTCTAGCTTTGATTCATGCCTGCCCTCCCCATGTTTACCAGCACCCTATCGCTTTCAAACTAGGGGAAAATGGTGAAATGCTTTCTGGCTCACTCCTAGGTTGTCTGCCTGTTGATGCTCCTAAAGCTGTAGGTAAATGGAAGCCTGCAGTAGGGTTTCAGCTAGGGGAGAAACAGAGTAAGCCGGTATGCATGCATGTGTGTATGTGTGAGCATGTGTGTGCCTGTGTGTGCCTGTATGCCCATGTGTGTCTGAGGGTGTGTCTGCGTGTGCATGTGTGGGTGCATATGTGTGTGCGTGTGTGCACATATGCCTGTGTGTGTCTGAGTGTACATGTGTGCATATATGTGTACCTGTGTGTGTGCATGTATGCTCCTGTGTGTCTGAATGTGTGCCTGTGTATGTATGCCCCAGGTGTGTCTGAGTGTACATGTGTGCATGTGTGTGCCTGTGTGTGCATATATGTCCTATGTGTGTCTGTGTGTGCATGTACACTTGTGTGTGTCTGAATGTGTATGTCTGTGGGTATGTGTGCATGTATGCCCCGTGTGTGTCTGAGTGTGTCTGTGTGCACATGTGTGTACCTGTGTGTCTGTATGTCCCTGTGTGTGCACGTGTGCTTCCCAAGCCTCCCTGTCACTTTTGATATGCAGTGCTTATTCTATTTTTTCCTTTTCTTTTTTTTTTTTTTTCAGTTTTGACCGGGGCTAGGCTTAAACACTTTTTCTTAAGGTCAACTTATTTTTAAATCTCCTTTTATGGAACCAATAATATCAAAACACAAAGTAGACCTTGATAGTCTTAGGAAAAATGATGTGGAGAAAATACCATAAACCTGTTTGTAATAAGCATAATTAAAGCCAAGCCTTTCATCTCTTTAGGTCTTTTGGAGTTCTGATATGGGAGATCTTAACTCTCGGTCATCAGCCTTATCCAGCTCATTCCAACCTTGACGTTTTAAACTTTGTGCAAACAGGAGGGAGACTGGAGCCCCCAAGAAATTGTCCTGATGATCTGTAAGTTAATTATGTTAATAGAAGCACCCTAAAAACATGTGTACAAGCAATCTTATGCCTCATTGGTATGGTTTGTTAAAATAAAAACTGGAATTTATTTATTAGTACATCACACAAAAGATGTAAATTGATTATGGCACTTAGTTTACTAAAACATCATCATTTCTTTTTATTTGAATGCGCACATGATATTTTACTCAGAAACAAACTTTTAGAGAGTAAAATATATTTATACTTCTAGTTAAATGAATTACAAATAATAAATTGAAGCCCTCTCTCTTGTGTATATACGTACATATTCATTTCATTTTGGGAGATCTGATTTGACTAATTTCTTAATCTGTATACTAAAAGATTCTACTAAATAGGAACACGTTATTTATAAGTTAGATTGCTTTTGTTGGTATAGCTGATATTGGTGAATGGGAAACAGTATTACTACAAATTATACAGGTTGTGATCTGTATATAAACTTAACACACAGTGACAAGTACAGGTATTAGCAACATTATCAAATTGATCCTGGCCACTATTCAGTTCTAATAGTGATCCTATTAGAAGGGGAGTGATATTAGGTTTAATTATAAAAGAAAAAAATGGCAAGCTACTATGTTGAGAATTAATCTGCCTCTTTATGGACAGCCTCAGCAGAAATAGCATGTCTTGACACTTTTTTTCCAAGAGGCATTTTACTCAAGAAGTTTCTGAAAGAACAAGTAACCCACAAACTCTGTTACATGCTCAGCACCATGCTAAGGGTTGTATGGTTTACAGAGGTCTTTAAACCAGGGCCACAGCTCATCAGCATCTCCGAATATGTTTTGAATGAAAAGACACGGACATGGAGCGTTGGAAGCCAAGCCAACTTGTAATAAAGTGCTAAACTGTGTGGTACAGACAAGTGCAAAAGGAATTAGCAGTATGCGGATGCACCCCCGGCTGTGCTGCCTTGACTATGCTGTGTTATTTACAGGATTATTCAGACAGGAGCCAAAAGATGATTAAGAGCTGGGCACCTTGGTTGGATGTTCTACTGGTGAATGTTCTTGTATTACTTAAAACTTCCAACTAGAAGAAGATTTGAGACACTGCTTGTTTCTGATTCAGGTTTTACAGCCCAGATAGATACACATCTGATCAAGTTTGGTACTAGTGCCTTAAAAAACCTCTTAGGATCTTTTTGGAGGGGGGACATGGGAAAGAATTCTGTAGTTTAAGGGTAAGAATTTATATAAAATTTGAAAACTTGATGTAGAGTTTGAGGAAGAAGAACCCAGCATTGTGAAATAAATTTTAATGAAATAACTACAAATTCATCACTGTTTTGCATCTCCTATATGTCTGTTAAATAATAGACATTTTCCTCACAATTTCAATAGTTCCATTGCACAAAAATTTCCATAAGCTATTAGAATTTTTATCTGGCATGTTCCTCGTCATAATCACACAGTGGTTGAGGACGGACCCCTGAGAAATCAGTCACTGAATTCTACATTTTGACTGATGTGTTGATTGTTTTGTTTGGGGAAGGGAGTAAATAGCAAATTGCTGTTATAAGTTGTTGTGGAGCAGGAAAAGGTGGGTCTATTGACCTTTGCTCTATCTAACAGTATCTAAAAACGCAATTACAAGGAAGAGGAGCAAGGAGTGGTAGAAAACTGCCAGAAAAGTCTTTGTGATGATGAGTGGGGAATAACATTCAATATGGTTTTATCTTAAATAATTTATCAGTTGGATTGCCCTAATCTTTCTAAAAATATAGTTTCCTTGGGACCCACATTTTCCATTGGTGATTTTGAAGTTCATTCGAACATGATTAGTGAAAATGCTCCAAGCCCTGCAGGTGCTGCGTGACTCCTGGAGCCCCATGAAGGGTTAAAGATCCATTGCCAACCAGGAAAACAAGCTGGGCTAGGAGATGGAGCTCTTAGCGATGCCATTCAATCTGGCCATGGCCTTAAGTTGTCATGACAAAGATTAACCACTCTCCTTAGAGTACAGAGGGAAGTGATTTTTATTTGAAGCAGTTTTCTGAGATCACAGGCTCAGCTTAGGGTGTTGAAAGTCTGTGCTGAGCTGTGCTGCACCGTCCATTCACTGCTTAAATGCTCAGCACCTGGGTGCACTCTGGGTCAGGCGAGCCCATCCATGGCTCTGCTGCACTCAGCTATTAATGGAATGCCCGGTTCAGAGCATTCCTGCCTTTCTCTCCACAGCCTGGGATGTAGGCTGGAAAACCCAGCCATCTCTTCACCTTTCAGTTTGCACAACAACCACACCACTCCTGAGAAGAAATGGGATCAAAGGGTAATCTACTTCAAGTAGCGCTCTTTGGGGTTCTATGGCAGACATATCACAGTGGCATCTGGAATTATAGGAGAGCCCCGCAGATGTAGGAGGCAACAATGGGAGAACATACAGGCTTACCACCTATGTTTACTACTTAAAATGTGTACATCTGGATGCTAATTGGGTCTCTCTAGGATTTGGTAGAAGGAGTAGAGAATTCTTGAAATCAGATCCTATGTGCTTTGTTTAAATACCTATAGAAACTTGATACTGAAAGGTACTATGGGGTTTTCATCTGTTGAGCTTTAATTGCTTTGTGAATCCAAAGACTTTAATATTCATAGAGTTTAATATTGAACGTAACTAATGAGTCCTGTGCTATTTTGAAAAAATACTCATGGTAAGTAGAGACATTGGAACCTAACCATTTAGCCAAATGAGATATAAGTAAAATGAATGAGTATTTTTCTGGAATTAGAACAGCCAACCCAGGTTAATGTTAACAAATTTCAAAGCCCTGCACGTTTGTTTAGGGTAATATGTTTGATTATTTGTGACCATCACTTAGTATGCATGATAGGGAATGGTGACAAGTGCATAATTATAAGGGAAGACGCTCCCCATGCCAAAGCTATAGTTGATAATTTACTTGCAAGATATAAGAAACCCTTTTTTATTAGTGCATTCTTAAAAGCATCTTCATTTTATGATATTGCACTGCCAATTTACTGTGGAGAACACGTGTTGTATTCTTTATTTTTAGATGACTATTGCTTTATGTAACTCATCTTTTTTTAGTCTTCATTTGCCTCTGGATAGTGGAACAAAAAGATTTTATACACTAACAGGTCTTATGTGTTTGTTATGAGTCAAACACATGTCAAAGTTAAGTAGAGAATAATGATTAGATTTAATGTAAATGAAAGTCTCCATAGATAAAAAGTTAGGAATATCTGCTTCAGCAAATCACATAGATTAAATATGAGGCTGAACTTTTGGAGGGCAGAGTGAGTGGGTGTAGGGCAAGTGGCTAAATGGCTTTTCTCCCCTTCCTCTTCTTCCCTCTCCCTCCTTTCTTTCCTTCCCTCCCTCCCTCCCTTCATAATTTCCATTAAGTATCCTTTGTAGAATGAAGCAGATTATAAATAAATAAAATAAGTATAGTAGTCTCCCCATATTCACAGGGGATATGGTCCAAGACCCCCAGTAGACACCTGAAACTAGATAGCATCAAACCCTATCTATACCATGTTTTTGATTGTGTAACCAGGTAATGTATATAGTGTAGATGTGCTGGGCAAAGGGACAATTTATGTCCCAGATAGGACAGAGAGGGATGGCATGAGAGTTAATCAGAAAAGCACCCAATTTAAACTTGTTTATTCAATTGTTTATTTCTCGAATTTTCCATTTCGTATTTTCAGACTGCTGTTGACCGAGAGTGACTGAAACTGTGGAAAGCAAAAGCATGGATGGGGGCGGAGTGGGCGGAACAACTGTAAACATGACATAATTGAAATATGACAAGTCTTGAGAGACTATGTCTTGGCAGTATTTTTGAATCACCACTTTATTTTCAGAAGGGAAATTCCTCCTGTGGGGAATTATAATACTTTACTTTGTCCTTTCAACTAAGAGGGCAACCCTTAGATTGCCCTCTTCAAGTTCCTACTTTATTGGTTTAAATTCTATGATCTAATATCAGTCATATTATTTCAAAATCTAATGATTCTTAACTGAGGTCTTTGTATTGTCCCTGTTTCTAAATGACACAGGTTATAAAGAAATATGTAGAAGATTAGGTTGTCTTTTGGTTATTTCTAAGCTATTATTCTATTTATTTATTTATTAAAAAAATTTTTTTTGAGACAGTCCTTAACTGGGTGGCCCTGGGTAAAGTGCTGTCATATCATAATAGTTCACAGCAACCTCAAACTCTTGGGCTCAAGTGATCCTCTTGCCTTAGCCTCCTCAGTAGCTGGGACTATAGGGCTCACCACCATGCCTGGCCAATTTTTCTATTTTTAGTAGAGCCAGGGTCTCCCTCTTGCTCAGGCTGGTCTCAAACTCTTGAGCTCAAACAATCGACCCGCCTTGGGCTCTCAAAGTGCTAGCATTACAAGCATGAGCCATCTCACCCAGTCAATAATTATGATTTTTTTAAAAAGAGCCAAGTTCAGTATGCTACATCCAGAATATAAATTGTATATGTCTTATATATGAAAAGTTATCAGCTCAATGCATTAAAAAAGTCCAGTATTAGTTTTCCTCATACTATTCTGCTACTGAGTACCAATTCTGACCTGAGTACCTGTCAAGAAATGAAATAAATTTATGGCACATCTCTTGGGGGCAGGACACAAATACAAGAGGGACTTTATCTAACAAATGCAATCAGTGTAACCTAATTCTTTGTTAACCTAACCCTCAATGAATCCCAAACAATAAAAAAAAGAAAAAGAAAAAAATAATAAGCATGTATAAAAAAGGAAATGAAATAAATGAAAGTGGAGTTTGCCTCATTATTTTATAATTCCTAAAATAGATACTACCTATTTAAAATACGTCACCTATAAAGATTTCTGGGCCATTGTCACCTGGAGGTTGAATATTATCTTACTCTAGTTCCACTGGCATTACCTTAGTCCAAACAATCATTATCTGTTACCTAGCTGTCTTTAATAGCTTCCAACTTGCCCCTCTATAACCCACTGTCCACATATCAGCTAGAATAATCCTTTAAAAATATAGAGCTCATGCCTGCCTCAAAACCTTCAAAGGCTTCCCGCTGTGGTGTCTTAAAATCTGGCTCTTTGCCTAGTCTCTGAGACCTCCATGGTCTCGCCTTTGTCCTCTGATCTCATCTCATGCTCTCCACTCAATGACCACACTTTGGTGACACTGGCTTACTTTCAGATTCTACTGTGTGCCAACCTCTTTCCAAATTTAGGACTTTACACATGCTTTTCCCCTGTTGTAGTGAGTTCCCTGACTCCCATCCACACCCTATTCCCATGACTAGCATCTTATTTTCCTACAAAGTTCTGAATGTCATCTCTGCAGAGGGGCCTTCTTAGAGCAACTTCCCCAAAACATTTTCTGTCTATCAGAATCACACTTGTTTTCATTAGTGCTTTGTAAATAACTTGTCATCATTTGTAATTGCACATTTATATGTTGATATAGTAGTATTAGTATTTTAAATACCCAATATATGTTTCTATATTAGTTCTCTCTCCCTGCCTTATAGATCCAGAAAGTCAAAAAAGAGAGCAAGTATTTGATCTTTTTGTTCGGTTAGTAGACTTGAAGAGGAGACTTGGAGGAAAGAGGAGCTACCTGGCTCCTTGTTAATGTATTAAGTGCCAAGTGCTAATTGTATGTATGCAACACATGGTTTTATATAAGGATAGTTTAATAAAAAGAAGCAGCAAGTGGAATTTTTACCCCTTCTGAGCCCTGGGGAAATTCTCCTGATTCTCGGGAATCAGAGAGAAGAGAATGACAGATAAAGACAGGAGGGTGAAATGTTGGATATCTGGGTCCCGAAACTCCCCTCTGCAGACTTCAGTTAGATTACCAAGGGCATGGAGCAACTGCCCAACCCCTCCCAGGAGGATGGCAAGGAGATCATTGAGCAGGGTCCCGTATTTTGACAAGGGGAGGCCCAGCATCATGACGTGTTCAGACAGAGAAGTCTAGCTTATGCTTCCAGACTTCCATCATTTCCCATAGAGTGTGAACATTTGGTTGAAAGCCAGAGATTCTGCCAAGGAGTGCCCTGTGAGCTTACAACAGAACAGAAATGGACTGTCTGAGCCTTGTCAACAGGTACAGGTCACAGTAAAGTCTCTGAGAATCCTCCAGCTAGAGAGAGAAAAGGGAGGACCAGTTTAGTGGGGAAGGGCCAAGAAAGTAGGAAAAAAATTTATGGACTGCTGGTAGTACCTGAGGCCTTCAGAATGAACCAGACCAGTCACTCCTTATTCATTCCAGATTGGCCACTGAGACCAGAGAAGATCCAAAGGGCACAGTAGGTTCCAAAGGATCCTTTATTGTGCCACTAGAAATCACATAAGCCTCTTGTCCAACATAAAACCTGATGCTATCTTGGGAAGGGAAGGTGGGGATGACCTGAAAGTAAGATAGACTGGATTATTATCTGGAAAAAACTGGATATTACTTAAAAAGATTATTTAAAATAGCAGATGGACTACGTTGGTTATAAACTGTTGTACTAAATAAAGTTGCTTCTGCTAGGTGGGACTCTGAAGAAGAACTATTACTTACATACAACATATAGAGTTATTTTTATTCATATAAGCTGTGGTGTGACGTATTTTTTACCCTCTTACATTTACATGTCACCTATAAGGACAGGAGCCAGATGGCCACATTGCTAGCTCCTAACGCAAAACTGGTATAAAGTAAGTGTTTGAAATCTTTGCTGAGTGAACAAATGAACACTAGTTCAAAGTGCTGCACAGATGTTTATTAGACAACTATTAAGGAAAAGTAACGCTTAATCGGCCAGCTATGAATGTCTGGGGAACTTGGTCTCTTGATTAACCTGACTGCATAGTAGAGTGTACACAGCATGTGGTGTCAAATCCGGTTCTGTCTCTGGTTCTGCCACTAAGTGTCTGTGTGCAGTGAAGTAATCTTTTAAATCTCACCTTCTTCAATAATTTTTACAGGTGTTAGTTTCCTTATATGTTGAGTAGATATTTTCCAATCATCTGTTTATCCATTTGTTTATTTGGATTAATAACTGTTGCACTAATACCAGCTTTTCAAAAGAAAGATATTATCTAATAAAGATAGTAATATCATAGCCCACTCCTAAGAAGCAAAAGCCTTTGTTCTGACTCGTGGTACATAAATTCATATTAATTGTGGGAATCTGGTAATAACTCAAATTCTTTTCGCTTCTAAAATGACCTTATCTAGCTTTTTAGTAATGATATCCAGTCACCATTTGCTTTCTCATCTTTACCCATATATCCAGGTGGAATTTGATGATTCACTGCTGGGCTCAAGATCCTGACCGAAGGCCTACTTTCCATAGAATTCAAGAGCAGCTTCAGTTATTCAGAAATTTTTCCTTAAATAGTATTTCTCAGTGCAAAGATGAAGCAAACACCAGTGGAGTCATAAATGAAGGCTTTGAAGGTAAGTTTGATTCTTCAGAATTTTCTAGTGTCCTCTCCACTGTGAACTGAACAAGGTTAAAATGGGATGTACACACAAGGCATTTGAAAGTAGGTAAGAATAATAATATGCGGGTGCCACTATCATCATGATTAAGTGTTTGTTTTTATTAAGCACCTTATTTTTAAAGATCTATTCATATTGCTATGGACATATCTAACCCTTTGCTTCTAACTGCTGGGTAATTTTGCTACAATTATTGTAGGTTTTGCTAAAATCTAATGTGAGTCTGTGATTTCAGTATCTTGGTAAATAAGACAATAATCTTCTGGAACCATTGTATGGTGATGGAAACAGACTAAGCCTTTTAGTTCAATCTATAGTAAGACACAGAATTAGAACATGTTAGTTAATTAATTTCCAAAATCAGATTTACCATATGCTCACCTAATTTGCTGCAGAAAAGGGATTTTTTAAATGTTCCTCTTCAGCTGCTCTAGAATACCTTCTTTTTATCAAAAGTTTGAGAGGCTCTTTGTTTATTTAACTTCAGACATTCTTGCTTAGAAATAAACCTGACAAGATGGGCCCTAACTCAGAATCTCTTAGAAATTAGGCCTCTTGGTATTGGCAGTGACTGACTGTAAGAGGGCTGATGGCTATGTGACACACATCTCCTCTCACTGTGTAGCACAATGAGACCTTCCCCTTGACAGCTGATTTGGAGATTCTATAAGAGAGCACAGGTAGTTGTATGCCTTTGACCAAAAAGCAGTCCTTCTCTATTGGGGATGGTCGTCATCTTCAACCAAGTGCGCAGCTTCAGGAGGGGCACATGTGAAGCAGTGAGGGAGGAAAGGGACACCTGCCTAGCCAGATGGGTCAGCTGAAGCCATCCTGGGCATCAATAAGGTAATAGATATCACAGCCAGATGACTGTCATGTCTGAGACCTTCACCTTGACTAACGCACTTGACTAACAGCTGGGAAAAAAGCAGCCAAAGCCTGAGGACAAATACCTACTTGTCTAGTGCTTCTGACTACACATTTTGGGCAACTTTGGATCATATTATGAACATACAACTCAGAGTATGTAACTTCTTTGATGTGAACTGCTAAATGACAGATTAAAAGGCCCGTGCTTGCTTTGGCCATGCACCATGACCCTCATGAGAACAGCCTTGTTAATAGCCTCATGTTGGCTCCACGCACTCTCTCATCTTGGGCCTGAGCTGACTCTGAGAGTGCCAATGGCAGGGCACTTTAGAGTGACAGCTGCTACTGCAACCCCATCCTTATAGAGGGTTCTTCACACAGCTTTGCCTATATGAAGATCACATGGAATTTGGAAAAATATATCCTTTCTCATTTTCTAAGCATTTACTTAATAGAAGATTTTTCTGAATTAAATTTCGATAATTAAAAAAACTGATTTCAACAGATAGGTGTTGACTTTCAGGAAGGCATAGTGGTAAGCACCTGTATCTAATGTGTTCCACTTGTCTGTTTTAATGAAAAAGGAAAGGGTGAGAATAGTTATTTCCCTTGAGAAAGTGGAGTCAGTTCCTTTAATTTTGTATGCAAAGCTTCATAGAGAACCAAGATTTTACTGGTGATTTGGAAAGCTGCTCTCAGCATAGGACGAGAAAGATGGGTGACACAAGTTCACTACTGAATAATAACATTTTCCTCAAGCCATTTGAATCTGCTCTTGCCTGGCCTGTTTTTTATTTGTTACAGCCTCACATATAGAAATTTTAGAAGAGCCACGATCTACAGTGGTGTGCCAATATGTAAAATGATTGTTCCTAAGGCAGACAAATGGCTGTGGGTGGTTGAGTGGATGTATGGATATCGGAAAGGTAAACACAACACAGCTTTGCTCACTTGGCATTGAAAGCCTGTTTTCCTCACTAAATCACTGTTTTTATCTTTAGAAAACAGAACTCTACTGAGAAGACTCAAATTTGTGAATATCATATTTATTAGCTTTATAGATTAAGCACAATTAATTATATTTTAAAGGTTTAAAAAAGAATTTAATGTTATTTTATATCAACCTTAAAAGGGACTCCTGGCTTGGCACCCATAGCTTCAGGTGCCAGCCACATACACCAGGGATGGTGAGTTTGAACTCAGCCTGGGCCTGCTAAACAACAACTACAAAAGAAAAAAAAAGCTGGGCGCTGTGACGGGCACCTGTAGTCCCAGCTACTTGGGAGGCTGAGACAAGAGAATTGCTTAAGCCCAAGAGTTTGAGGTTGCTGTGAGCTGTGATGCTACAGCATCCTACAGAGGGTGACACAGTGAGACTCTGTCTAAAAAAAAAGTGACTCCTGATTCCTTCCTGGTTTTCCTTCTAACTTTTCTAGTAATTATTCTCAATAACTGCTATTGCTATCTTATTTTATAACTCTACCTACATTTTTTTTTTTTTTTTTTGCTGTTTTTGGCAGGGACTGGGTTTGAACCTGCCACCTCCAGCATATGGGGCTGGCACCCTACTCCTTTGAGCCACAGGTGCTGCCCTCTACCTACATTTTTAAGATCTTTAATGTAAAAGTAATTTATGTTTTTGTTAAAAATACATAAAATGATCTAAGCAGAGTAAAAAGTATATGTTTTCTCATTTCTCCCTATCCAGTTCTTGGAGCTAGCCATTGTTAATAATTTGGTTGCATACTTGTGGATCTTTTATGTGCATATATAACTGTTTACAGAAATGTTTATATGTGTTTTCATATATACTGGCAGGAATCAGCGATAAAATTTATGTAATCCAGAGGAATTAGATTCTCATGTCAGTTATTCACGATTTTTTCTTATAGATAAACTTAGTTTTATCTATAGGTTAAGGACTTATAGATAAGGACTTGGTGAACAGATGATTTTCTATTGCATCTTCTGCCAGAAGCCACAAACACTCTGTTATTAATGAGAGTGAATCCTCGTTCTCTAGGAGTCCAGGGGAAGGATGCTGAGTCCAACACAGTGGCAGAGGGAGAGTCAAGAAAAGCCACAGGGAGGAGATACTTCTAAGCTGGGACCTGTAGGGAGGTGAGAAAAAAGTACTTCAGGTTAGAAGGAGCAGGACACAGAAAGGCATGGAGTACCAGGTTATCATAGATGAGGGTGGGAAATGGCAAATGATGAAACTGAAGGGATGTGGCTTATACTAACCAAAGTGAGATGAAAATTAATAAAAGCTGAATTAATGAGTGGTAACAAGTGTAGAGAGAGGAAAAGTGAGTCCAGAATTATGACAGAGGTAGGTATGATAGGACTTGGTGACCGATTGGGTGAGGAAGGGAGAAGATGACAATGATTCCCAGAGCTTTGAGGAACCAGGTGAAAAGCAGTTCTGTTCCCAAAGAGGAGGAACAGCTTTGCTGTGGTTTGAGTTGGTTGTGGGTTCTCTAAGTGGAGAAGCAGAGGACAGAGTTGAGAGGGTTTGTGCTTAGTTGAAAGGATTATTCTGTAAATGTAGATGGCTGAAGTCATGCGTGTAGATGAGGTCATTAAATTACAGTGCAGTATAAAAAGAGAGTACACAGAGGATAGGACCCAGAGAACAGTCCATTTAGGAGGGACTAACAAAGAGGGATGGTAGACAGGAGGAGAAGGGAAGAGGGAAGGCAGAAGAAGCTATTGTCATGGAAACCTGAAGGAAAATGGTTCACAAAGCAGGGTGTGGTCAAATGTTATGAGAGGTAAAGCATTCCAGAAGGATGCGCGGATTCTGCAGCTGACTTGTATATTAAAATTCAATTCTTTGCTCATGGAATCCTTTCCTTTTAAAGTGTTGAAGACATTTTACAAAAATCACAGAGGCTCCTGACAGACAATGAATATAAATCCTAAAGAATGTAAAGAGATATAGAAATCACAAAAAAATTAATAATCAAATCACCATAATGGGTGAGAATGGGTCCAAGAGCTTAGATTTACGTTGCGTTCTACCAGAAGTCTCCATGGACCCTTGAGCTAGGGTTGCATTGCCTAGTTCATCTACAAGGCTGAGACAGATAACAAACAGTGCTCACCCTAACTATCCAGAGCAAAAGTCTTCCTGTGGAAGGTTTTAATTACAGTCATAGCTAATTTTGTTATAGAACTTTCTGTGTGCCACTCACTGCTGTATGCAGGTTAATTCATTAAACCCTAATAACATCCTCATGAAATGAATATTATTATTAACACTATTTTACAGACAAGAAAACGAAGGTTTCCAACTTGCCCATGATTATACCGCTGAGATGGGGCCAGAATTTAGCTCTATCTAGAGGCTTGGCTCTCAGCCTTCATAAAGCTAGGGCTGTGGTAAAGAAACTGTCCACACATTCTCCTCAGTTATGTCATCAATGGTGTGCTACGCCACTAGGTATAAGGAAGGAAATTATTGCTTATGGCCTGCTAGAAAAGTTACACCATTTTTGTCCTGGTTATGCCAAATTTATTTAGAGGCCAAGTTGTTGGCAGAAGGAATTAAGATTCTAAACAATATTCATAAAAATAGAGAAGCAGGCATAAATATTCAGAATAATGAAGCAGGAAGAGTCTAAAAGGGCATCTAATCAAATGATGATGATTTAGACAGAAAGAAGCAATTCTGGGCTGTATAGTTTTAGTAAAAGAAAAAAATCATCATTTCATTACTTCAAATGAACGTAAATCTACAAGGAATATAAATCCTAAAGAATGTAAAGAGATACAGAAATCACAAAAATTTAATAATCAAAATTATAATTGAACAAGAGAGGTAGGGAACAGAGAAAAAATAGAAAGGAAGGGTTGAAATAGTGGGGCAGTCCCTTGAAAGCAAGCCTAGACTTAATTATGTTTTTAATAAAAGAGAATGTGTTTAATAATAGTTTGCTGCTCTGCAGACTGGTGGGCATTTTTAGCCAAGCAATAAGACGTCTGTCATAATTGTTGTTGTGGGAGATACATAAGAAGTTAAGAAAAACCAAGAAAAGGACTTTTTTTTTTCAGACACAAATGGGGGGGCCTTAGGATTACAGGGAGCAGTAATAACCATGCCTGTCCTGTGGTCCTACTGACCTAATGGGGTGGAAAAGGGATAGAGAGAGAAGATTAGTAACATATCTGGGCATCTAGTAAAAATATCCCAGTGACTTCATCCAAACATTTGTGTAAACATCACCTCATCAGTCCCAGAGAGTTCTACAGGAAACAAATCTAAATGCTCTCTGCTGTTCTAAACATAGCCAGTCAGCCGGCCTATGTCTCGCCTGTAAATACCCTGTCTTCCTTGGAAGTCTTTATTTTAATATTTCCTCCTTAAAGAGGGTGTGGAGTGCATGCTGTTTTCGTTCTTGATATCTTCTTTACAGTCTAACCCATAGGCTTTCTATGAAATAATGTTTAAATAAAAATAAACAACACAAAACAACCTCTTCCTGGGGCCATAGTCTCGCCGAAGCTTTTCATGCAACACGAAGACGTACTAATTGCTGAAGGCTTGCCAGGGTCAAGTTACTAAATATTGCTCTAAGAACCATGAGGCAGTAAAATAGTTAGCTAATGATTTTTCTTTGACGCATGACAAGAGAACTTGCAAAATCAATTTATTCGCCTCATATTAAAGAGTCGTTTCAAATAACTCAACGAGCAAAAAGAT
The DNA here is from genome assembly GCF_000181295.1 of Otolemur garnettii. Lineage (NCBI taxonomy): Eukaryota > Metazoa > Chordata > Mammalia > Primates > Galagidae > Otolemur > Otolemur garnettii. The sequence goes on along the minus strand of NW_003852397.1, from coordinate 13,203,840 downwards.
AAATTAACAATTAAAATAATGTTTGGGTAGGAAGTTTTCTAATCTGCTGTTTAATTTTTTGATGATATGGCAATGATGCAGCTGAAATGAATGGGTGGACTACATGGTAGATTTCAATTTTTGTTCAAATTCTGAACTTTTCTTTAACCCACTTTCATTAAGCCCTTCCAGAACATCCCGATTTCCTCAACTGTCTGAGCCACTGGACTACTTAAAGTTGAATATTTCATTTCTTCCTATTTTTGATATTTTCTATTGCTGTTGTTACATATACCAAGTTAACCTTAGGAATTTCTCAACAGCTTAGTACATATTCACAACAGCTGACTCCTTTAGGTGTAGGTGTTCAACATGTAGGCATGAACCAAAGGTGGTATCTGAAAAAGTTATTTCTATTGGGGAGATATTTTACAGCACTAACTATTCATGGAGTTTAAAATATACTATGATTAGGTTTCAACAATGAAGAGAAAAAGGAGATGAGGCCAAGGAGCCTGTGAGCCTGTTTGGCCATCTTGTTCTTCAACAGTTCCAGGGGCTGCAACCGAAATGCACACTCAGTGTTACAGAGCAGGGATGCAGCTCATATGCTCTACAGTAAAATATGCTTTGTAGTTCAGGTGTGAAGCTTGATAAATAGGTAGAGTTACTAAAATTCCATCAAGAAAAAATAGGTATAATGGGTGTTATTTCCTTAGTCTTTTGAGATTATTTCATTTTCCCCAAATTTCAATTTAAGTTCATTGCATATTTACTAAACTTCCAAATATACTAAGGCTTGTACATCAGGGCGGAGCACAGGAACAACTTTGTTTCATTCACTGGTGTATCATAAATACCTGGATCACAGCCTGGCATGTGGTTGGCATTCAGGAATAGTATCTTACTGGGTGATTAAATTACTAAATCTACAGAATTAAGTCTTTAAAAGTAGACATTTTAGCTCCTCTTGGAAGAGTGAATATTTTACACACCAGGGGCCATCCTAGGCCCTTAATTCTTATCACAAAGATCATGACCTGTTCCACTTGTTAAGGCAGAGTTAATCGCATATGTGCTGCCACCATATTTAATCTATTCCTCTATTAGAGCTCACACTACCTTCTATATATCTGCTTCTCTGCAAGACTGCAATTGCCTCAAGGAACAGAGAACAATTCTTGTTTGTCTCTGTACTCCCAGAACTTAGCAGTGCTCATAAATGTTTCCTAAGCAAATGTGTCAAGTTGGTCTTGCTGTAATTCTCATACAGCCTATTATTACGAATAAGTGAAAACAAATACACGCTAGAATAACTTTTCTATTTTTTCACAGGTGAAGTTGGCAATATGATCTGTTTGAATTCAGGTGACATTATGTCCATCGCTTTAATGGAAACTAAGAATCAAGAAGGGTTAAACTACATGGTCCTTGCTACAGAATGCAGCCAACATGAAGAAAATTCAGAGGGTCTTCTAGGCTCTCAGGAATCTGAACCTTATGGTCCAAAGAAAGAAGAGAAGGAACCGCATGCAGACAAAGATTTCTGCCAAGAAAAACAAGTGGCTTACTACCCTCCTGGCATGCCTGAAGGCCTGAACTATGCCTGTCTCACACACAGTGGATGCGGAGATGGGTCTGATTAACAGCCCTGTTTGGGAAAGGCAGAGATGAGATCCACACTCTCACTAAGTAGATACTGAAAGAAAACTCTAGTAGAATGATAGACGTCATGGTGGTCTGTGATTCCCAATGAACACTGTAAAGTTCCAGCGTTCCAATCTCGGTTCTGAGAGCCATTTGGTTTGAGTCATAACAAACAATCCCCATACCAACTGCCTGACCTTCAGTAGAATTATGAGATGAACCACAAGCACGTGGAAAGCTTAGGAAGACGCCTAAGTCTAGAAGGGAAGCACTGGCTCTGCCTCTCCCTGGAGGTCCCCTAAGCCATTGCCCACCCGTTAGTCTGGGCTGTGATAAAACATCTTAGCCGGATGGTTAGAGATAGAAATAGGTCTGTTCAGGGACCTGAAGGAGAAGAATAGGAAGTAGGCTTAGTGTGGCCGACAGAACTACAGATAATGTCAAAGAGTAAAGAGGAAATGACAAATAACTCCACAAATACAGAGGAAACCAGCACCTGTGATGTGAGAAAACACTTGGAAAGCTATTACTACAACAAAATGTTTTTAATCATTGCTATAAAATATGTTTTTGCTATTCTCTTTATTTCAAAATATTACAGGATTTACAAATAGATGGCTTTTGTAATGCTTGAGGCAGGGCTGTAAGTGTGCCCATCGGTACAATAGTGTTCATTATATGAAAGTAGGTTTTTGCACATTTAAATATTTTGTGTTTAGAGGCTTAGAATAACAGTCATATTGCAAATAAGACTATGAGATTTCTAAGTCCTGAACTTTGGCATTCTGGGGTTTGGGGATTCTATAAAAATCATACTGACTTGTGTGGTGTTATGGAAACTAGTATAGAAATTGTTTTTATTTGTTATATCTATTTTATACATAAAATACTTAAGAATGCATTTTGTACCAAATTATTCTTATAATTAAATACAAGTGATTATGTAATGTTAATTCAAGAAACATAATTTTTTGCAACCATATAAAACAATAAATAGCTAAATGAGAACTTTCAAAACAATTCTTCAGAGAAACACTCTACCTTCAAAAATAATAATTTTTTGTTACCACTGTATGTTATGTAATGTATATAATATTTTGTGTGGAAAATATATTCCATCATCCTTGCGCTTGGACATAAAAATTAACTCATGTAATACAATTTGCCACTTGTTTCAATAAAAAAAAATGTTTTTTGCAGTTACTGTTTTATATCTTTTAAAAAAATTTTCAGACTATTACTAGGGTAGACATGTTTTGGTTACATAATTGGCTTTTGTACATTTTAAGTCAAAGTTGTGAGTGTGCCCTTCACCCAGAATGTGTGTGTTGCACCAGTTGGGTGTGAATTGACCCATTTAAATCTTAAAGCCTCAAGTGCTGTAACAGCAACACCAATGTCAGCATTCTGTGTTAGTAAGCTGCAGTAGACAGGAAGTTTGGTAGGTATAGAGAAGAGCTGGATTGTAACATTTTCTGAAAACTACTATGGAAGAAAATTCTGTATACACTTCCAGTTTGGATAATTAATTTAGTTTTTTTCCTTGCCTACTACCTGACAACCTGTAGGGATGATTGGCTGGCTGACTGGCCCGAGCACAGAGAAGTGAATGCATTCGTTTTATGGTGAATGGCCCCTACGTTAACAGCTAGGATTTGTGGTTCTTCTGCTGCATCTGATATTTTGACAAATAAGGAAATTTTCTTTCTGATCTTCTGACCTTCTACTGGGCATCTGTCATCATCATCATTATTATCACTATTATTATTATTTGCTAGTCCAGGATATTAGGTCCCTTCCCGTGTTGGGGAATCCATGCCTCCTTTATTATCTGGGTGGGAGTTGTGTTTCATTTGCGCCCCCAGCATCTCTTGCAGCAAGAGGGCAAGCAGGTGACCCAGGCCTCACTACTTTCACCACTCAGACCCACCTATCCACATCCTCTGCCCCTGCTTCTAATTCAGAGCTGGGGATGCGAAGAATCAGAGGCTAGGGTGACTCTTACCTGGTGATGATGCCAACTGCAGTTAGTCTGGCTCCTGGCATCGAGGAGACAGTGGTGCTGGAGGTGAAATGTAGATTCCATGGTCAGGACAGTCACTGGAGCAAGCCTAGAACCTGGTGCCTCTGACATGGGGGCAGCCAGACGGGACAGGTTCTGTGGTTTGCTCTTATGCCCCTCTCTCCAGGTTTCTGCAGGTTACTCCCATATGCTTTTAATAAATAATTTTATTTTAAATTAGCCAGAGTTAGTTTCTGTTGCTTGCAACCAGGTTTTAACTCTACCAGTGCCATGTAGCTTTACTTTGGAAGATACGAAAAGGGATCAGAAGTGTATAGAAGAACTAGATTTGCTGTCTAAAACATTTGTGTTAATATTTGGACAAAGGAGAATTCATATAATATATGAGGGGAAAGCATACAAAATGCTCATGTTTGTGATAAGAAATAAGTGCAGAGGTGGTGCCTGTGGCTCAAAGGAGTAGGGCACCAGCCCCATATGCCAGAGGTGGTGGGTTCAAACCCAGCCCTGGCCAAAAACTGCAAAAAAAAAAAAAAGAAAGAAGTGCAAACTATTAGTATTTTTTATAGTTCATAATGAATAATTCTGGTGAAAATAGTGTAAAATAAAATAAAAATCTAATAGTGAAGAATGTACTATAGATAATAATTGGTAAAGTATAATGGTTGGTTATTTCTATAATTGTAATTCTACAATTGGAAGTTGAGATCACAGAAATCAGAGCCCTGCTTTGAGGTGCACATCAGAGATAGTGAGGCCTGCACTTCCGGAAGTCCTTGAAATGTTGAAACACATGCTAAAGGAGGCAAACATTTATTTCATCATTCTCCCTTTTCCCCTGCTTCAAATCCACCTTTTATCCTCAAAATGACCTCAAGGAATGAAAAAGAAACATAAGGTGCCTCTGACTCCTCGGTGACACCCTTTCCTTGGTCAAAGGAAGCCTGTTCAACACACCTTTTTGCAGTTGGTGAAGGCTACAGGGAGCCTGAATCAGGGGACTTATTTCAGTCCTTTGAGTTGTCTTTATATAAAATCAGAGGAATTAAGGGACCAAAGCATACTACACAAATGCTATTGAAAATATTTCGGGGTATTTTCTTCCAGCTTTTATGTTTCAATTTGAGCTCATTTTTAATGGCACTGGTGTAGTTATATACCTCTCCCAGTTTTTCACTTAACATTATTGTATAAGCTTTCCTTCTTACCATTGACAATTCTTTGTAAATGTTTCAAATGGCGGCATAAAATCTCTTAGAATGGATATACTGTACTACAGGTTGATGCTGCCTTGTAGACCTGAACACTCATTCATTTGCTCATTCAATAAATACTTATTGAAATACTTATTGAGTGCCTGCTCTGCAGTAAATATTCTGATAGGTATAAGAGGAGAGTAACAGGGAGGTGCCTGTGGCTCAGTGAGTAGGGCACTGGCCCCACATACCAAGGGGTGGTGGGTTTGAACCTGGCCCCAGCCAAACTGCAAGAAAAAAATAGCCAGGCGTTGTGGCAGGTGTCTGTAGTCCCAGCTACTCCAGAGGCTGAGGCAACAGAATTGCCTAAGCTCAAGAGCTGGAGGTTGCTTTGAGCTGTGACACTGTGGCACTCAACTGAGGGCAACAGAGTGAGATTCTGTCTCTAAAAAGAAAAAAAAAAAGAAGAGAGTAACAAATAAAGCAAAGTCTCTTCCTTGCTGGGGGTGACATTTTAGCATTCTTTCTGGAGGAGGAGATATCATAAACAAAAACATATACCCAGCTGAGAAGCAAACTTGGGGTTCAGGAATGTTGCAGAGCTCAAGATGTTTAAATGCTCAGTCAAGGTAGACTTGTTGAGAAAACCTGGGACCATGAAACATAGGATGGGGGTACATGGGTGGATGCTTCAAGTATTTTGACTCAGCAGACCCTTCTGATCCCTCAGAGCTTGTAGAAGTAGCCCACCCCTAAAAAGAAAGAGCTAGAACTTTCTCAGTGGAGTAAAATATGAAGGAGGGCTTTTCCCAACCAAGCCACAGGTACCCTCTTAGAAGCTGCACCCGCCTCCTCTCCTGACTGCCAGGTTGTTAATTATGCTGGATAAATCCCAACATAATTTGACTAGGGACATGTTGGGGCTAATAAATAAGGAAAAAGATGACATCCCACATGTGCTCTAAGATTTAGCTAACAAGTGTTGTTGGGAGCCAGGGGAGTAATGCTGACGTTACATTCTGAAGAGGCTTCTCAAGGGGATAGAAAGATAAGACCGGATACGGAAGAATTCAATCACTATATTATACTTAGGATGTGAGATTTAATATCCTGGCTAGAATGGTCTCTTAAGATAGGAGAAATTGAAGGCTCATGCTAAGTTTCCCTGTCAGAAGATAAAGAGAGAGAGGAAGAAAAAGGCCAAGGGAAACAGGATTGCTGGCATGGACATACTGTGTGGGGCCAGAAGACCCAGCAGAGGACACAGTATTCTCCAAGATCATCAGGAATGTGCTGATGAAAGAGCCTCACTAAGTATCACTTAGAACTTCAGGGATGGCCTCCTCTGCCCGCCACAGCCATTAGCAGGAGAAGTGGTCCTAAAGCTGGGCTTGTTAACATTCATGGACATTATCCAATCCTGAAATGAGAGAGGCCAGATGATTACACTCACCTGCCAGACACTAGGGACCTCCATCAGGACGATGATGAAGAGGCAGTCAAAGGCTTGACTACAGAGACTTGTGGAGATGGTTAATAAAGCATGTTGTCCCTTGGGCTAAACAAATGGGCAGCAAGCCCTTAACTTCTATGATCAATAGAAAGGTATATTATTCAGAGTTCTCCAGAGAAACAGAAACAATAGAATATAAAGATAGGTGACAGATAGGTAAATAGACTGATAGGTGGATTAGAGTGGCTTTATCAAGGAAATTAGTTCATGCTATTATGGAGGCTAAGAAGTCCCATGATACGCCATCTGCAAGCGGGAGAACCAAGGAGGCCAGCAGCTTGACTTTGTACCAAGTCCAAAAGCCTGAGAATGAGGGGAGCCAATAGGGTAATTCTCATTCCAAGGCCTTAAAAGCCTGAGAACCTTGAGGGGCAACTGGTGCAAGTTATGGAGTCTGAAGACTCAAAACTCGTAAGTTCTAGTGCCCAAGGGTAGGAGGATGAGTGTCCCAATTCTGAAGAGGGAGAGAGCAAATTTGCCTTTCCTCTGCCTGTTTGTTCTATCCCAGCACCTGTGTGGCCAGATGATTGCCCACCCACCCGGGGGAAGGGTGGGTCTTCTTAGTGCATTGATTCAAATGTCAGCCCCTTTCAGAAATGCCCTCTCAGGCATACCCAGAAATAATGCTTTCCCAGCTATGCGGGTATCTTTTAATCCAGTTAAGCCAATGCCTAAAATTAACACAAAGGCAAAAATGGAGGAGCAGGGGGCTGATGTGGTCTCTCTGATAAAAATCACTTTCCTTGTTCAGTTCACAGATCTCAGCTAATTTTACATCTGTAATTCATCAACTGAAGATCTGGACTGGTCCTAGGCGGACGGCCTGTGCCACACCACTGTGTGTATATACTGTAATGATTCCTCCTCAGGGAATTATGGCCTTTAACTCTGATGACTGTACACTAAAGGAAGGGGGAAATTCCCAGACATTTCAGACTTTTGGACAAAGGGTGTGAGTTGACATTCGTATCCAGGGACCTGAGTCACCATCATAGTGTCTCTGTTAGAGTGGGGTTTATGGGGCCAGGTTTTAAACTGCATCCTTGCTAAAGTCTAATTTTAACTTATAATGTGTCCACTGGGTCCACAGCCCCATCCAGTGGTCATTTTTCTACTTTTTAAATGTGTAATTGGGATCAACATATTTTGTGGTTGGAGTAACTTCCTTATTGGGTCTTTGGCCTACGAGGTAAATGATACCACAGTGTGGAAAGGAAGGCCAAGTGGAAACTTCTGAAACTGCCTCCTTTCTCCTTCTCTTCCCTCGGTCAAAGCTGTAAATCAAAAACAGTGTAGAATCCCAGGGGGATGACAGCGATTGGCACCACCATTAAAGATCTAATGGTTGCCCGGTTATTGGGTCCTATCATATCTCCATTGAATTCATTGCTCTTGCAGAAACTGGGTAGATGCCAGAGAGTGACTGGTTTAACCATGAGTTAAACCAAACAATGACCCACTTACAGTTACCATGGCAGATGTGGTACAGTTCCTGGAACATATAAATGACACTCCAAGTGCATGGTGTGTGTCTTGGCATCTGTTTCTCAGAGGATTGAACTGATGTTATCACAATATTGATAAGACAATTAAAAAGATTAATTAAAGATTCATTGATCTTCGGGTTGAGCCCCATGGGGCTAAATGACAGCCTTGATGAGGTGTGTGCAAGATAAGCTAAATCCAAGTGCGCGCAAGAGAAAATGGAGAAGTGAATGGAGAGACGGAAGATGACTCATTTAAGGTAAGGCATCTGGCCATTTGATGGGAACAGAGAAGTGAGGCAGCAGTGGGTCAAGGGAGGATTTTTTTCCCTGAAAGATAAAAAATATTGCAGCTCATAGCCTGCTCTATATTCATGGGAATGATTCAGTTGGGAGGAAAACTAGATGATGCAGGAAGAAGACAGAAGATAATTGTTGAAGTGATGTCTGAGCAGAAGACAGAAACGAAGGCTCAGGATAAAAATGCAGGAAAGAGGTATTGAGAACTAATTGGCTCTTAGTCAATGTGACAGAATCCCTCCCACTCCTTATAAGAAGAGTATTTTCTTTCTTGGAGCAGGTTTCTAGCCAGCTTTGCTTTTTCTAATTTGTACTCTGAATCTCAGATCAGCCTCTATTTTTAAATTTGCTTACACATAATAAAGTATTTTAACACAAGAATGTATGTCTTTCCGTAATGGTGGCCACCCACTCAATGTACCTAATCTCTAGATAAGAGTACAGGATATTGTAAGTCAAGAGTGAACAGGGTGATCTTCAGGAAATCCTAACTTTGTGTCACTAGACATTGAAGTTATATAAGTGCCATGTAAGTGGTATAGACATTGGGTGGCAAGAGTTCCCATATGGGTGAGATCCTTCACTGTGGTCTGGTGCGGAGACAAGGATTAGACAAGGGTAGAGTTAACCAAGATTTTGAAGAACACACAGCATTTGGAGAAGAGAGAAGTGAGATGAAAGTTTTCTAATATGGTGGGAGGTAGAAATTTCTGAGAACTTTTTACAGAATATAAAACAGTTGTAAACTGCTGTAATCCAAAGAACAGTCAACCAGAACAATGATGTCTAGGTACTCTGGTGAGTTGTAGATTGTGGACCGTCAGGCTGAGATCGTACTCAATGGTGAGCGTCCTATCCTCCCTTCAACTGGGACAAGGTATCTTCAACTTTATTCGTAGCATTGATACAGACATACAGGACAAAAAAGCACAAGAAACAGATCAGGAAACTCAAAGCTAACATGCGAAGCATTTTTTTTTTTTAGTGTCACTTCTAGAACTTCACTGTTTGCAGTAAGGAGAAGGAAAATAAAGGGTAAATGCGTTCAAATTAGAAATCTCTCCAATAAAAGAAGTGACAAAAATTAAATATGCAGTCTAGAATAAGACTAAAAATGTAGTCAGAAGCTTTTATGGTGTGAATTTAAACAATGTAAAATTGCACATTTTGTTTTATTGTAATATTTAATATCTTGCCCTCGTGGCTGTTCTGCAACCCAGGAAGATTAGTGGTACCTACCCTTTCTGCTTCATTCTTTCAAGACCCAAAGCCTACACTCACTTGGCAGCATGGGCATGTATATATTGTGGCTGTGAAGCATTGCTTGCTTTTCTGTTTTAGTTTCAAAACATTTTACATCTCTAGCAAAAAAGGAGAGATGGCATTATCCCATGGTGGACTTTAGTAAAGCATCACAAGAATGGAGAAGCAAGAATCCAATGTACTAATATGAAGGCAGTAGATGAGCTAATACAAGGTGGGGGTAGAGGAATGAGGGAGCAGGGAGAGGAGAGGAGGGAGGAGGAAGGGGGGTCACAGTGTATTGCACACCTCTTAGGAAGTGGGACACAATTATAAGAGGGAATTTACTTAACAAATGCAATCAGTGTAACCTAATTCTTTGTACCCTCGATGAATCCCAAACAATAAAAAAAAAAAGGAAAAAAGTTTTCAGTCCATTACATAATGACATCTTTCTTTAAACATCAAATGACCAGACATCCATAGTTTCAATGTGAGATAATGGCGCCCATCATTATTCTTTTTATGTGTTAGCTAGATAGTTTAAAACTGCTAAGTATAAGTTTGTGAATAATTCACTATCTCATCAATTCCAATAGAATATAACTTCATAGTCGTTTCCTTCAGGGTATGGGTCTCTTTCCTGAGATCCTTTGTTATGCTTTTAAAAAAGTATGAATGATGGCTTGGTGCCTGTAGTACAGTGGTTATGGCTCCAGCCACATACACCTAAGCTGATGGGTTCAAACCTAGCCAGAGCCAGCTAAACAACAATGACAACCGTAACAAAAAAATAGCTGGGTAGTGTAGGGGGCACCTGTAGTCCCAGCTACTTGGGAGACTGAGGCAAGAGAATTGCTTAAGCTCAAGAGTTGGAGGTTGCTGTGAGCTGTGATGCCATGGCACTCAACTGAGGGTGACACAGTGAAACACTGTCTCAAAAAAAAAAAAGTATGAATGAGGAGTGTTGTTTAAAAGAAGTTTTGAACAAAGAAGAACAAATATCATAAACTCTATTCTGTTTCTTACTAGCATCTGCCTGTCCATGCCCTTTTGTCACTTTCTGAACGTGGAGAAGATACTGCCTATGGCAAAAATGGAACTTCACCCTCCATGAAGCAAGGTGAAATAATGCTCTCACACGGCACTTTTAGGCAGTGCTTCCAAAGGTATTAGGAAATTCCACAAAAAAAAACCATCAAATGATAAAAATATCAAATTGTTTTCTAGGATAGATTACACTTTAGGCAAAATGCACTCAAAGGCAAAAAAGAGGGAGAGAGAGAGAGAGAGAGAAGTAGGATTGAACCTAGGAAAGATAAACATTTTTCCATTCCGTTTCTTGATAATCCCATTATTGGCATAGGGATGATAAGGCGGTTGCTAAAAATAAGGGCAAGGCTCAAGTTTGAGAATTGGCAGGAAAATAAATGAGTTTGTGACATTCTTACCACCTCGATCATGATTTTTGTTTTTAGCAAGGGTGTGTTTAGAATTTTAACATCCTTGACAGTTTTCTCAGTAAATATGATTCCTATATGAAGTTTTCTAAAGAGGCTTCCAAATTATAAGGTAAGTGGAATACAGAGATTGAAATATATACCCCCAAAATACATCTTGGTAAAAACTTCTATTTAGTGACTAAATCACTAGAGTGGTACAAATATTACCAATAAATACATTTAACTTCTAAATTGTTTTCAAAGTTTAATTTACCTTTACCCTAAATTTCTTACATGAAATAATTATGTGTTAGTCATGTGTGCACTGCCCATAGGACATGGAAATAAGAGGAAGGGGATAAAAATAAGAGGATGACAGCTTGAGGAAGCCAAGATTAGACGTTCTGCAGCCCTTGGAGATCAGTAAAACGAGAGTTTACTAAAGATTCTAAAAGCAAAACAAAGAAATGGAAAATATGCTTGCTGTTATTTTTCTAAGTGAAAGAACTGAATTCTAGTAAGGCGGAAGAAATTAAATGTCTTAATTTTGTTTTAGAAGAGCTTGGTTTCATTGTAAAACTCATAGAAATACTGTAATTTGAGGTAGGCCTGCTGACCCTGAACTGTGGAGAACTTTAGATTTTTTTCTCTGACTGACTTAACCTATTTTTTTAATGTGAAAAATTTCAAACGAAGGGTAATGAGTTCTACCAAAGTAGTAGTTTTTCTAATAAATTTATATATATATATATATATATATTTCTCTACAGGTTAAACATTAATTCTTCTGCAAAATATTTTATTCTTTTCCCCTAAAAGAAAATGTGTCTATCTCTTCAACTTAGATCAGGAGAATTGCTTCTGCCGGCTCTTGTCAGGGGCCAATCTGCCTGGGTGCGATGCTTAGCAGTCATGGCTGGAAACAAATGGCAGCGGTTTGGGGAGGCTGCCTGGCCTTTTTGGGTTATGAGGGTCTCTCTGCGTTTCGGCTAACGTGATTGACGGCTCCGCTCCAGCTCCAATTAGCACCCTATAATTTATTAGCTTCTGCTTTCAGATTATGCGTTAACTTCACAAATATTTCAACCACGGAAACAGCAACTATCAAGTGTCTCTTTCCTGATCCAGCCCTCTGGGACTGGATTGAAATACAAGGAAACAGTCATACAGTTGGTCTGTCAAGTGAGAATAATCATTTGTGCCTATGCCTGTCTGGGGGCAGGACGCCTCTGATTTCTCCTTAGGTCTGCATCTGTGTGCGTGTGCGTGTGTGCGGTATCTGTGGGTAGATTCTGTTGTGTGGATACTTTATTTGTAATATCAGAGTTTAATTTATTTACAGGCAATAAGGAACAGCCAGTACTTAGGAACTGCGAAATTCGTGTTTGTTGAACCGTGCTGCTTGTGTAAATGTCACAAGTTCAGTTACACGAAGACAGCAACTGTGATAATGATACTGTCTTTAGGACCTTCCTTTACTTCAGATTTTAGGAAAATATAATAAACTCTAAAAATCCAGCAAGGAAGAATGGAATGTACAAACACCTTGACCAGTACAACCAAAATGTGAATTATTTGCATGCAAACTGTCAACAAACTACTAAAGCAATTTTATAAAGGGATCTTTTTTGTCTTTCAGTTTTGCTTATTTTTCAAGTCTTTTCAAACATCTTTCCATTTTGCCACCTATGCTCATGAATTACATTCCAAATGCAATTTATGGAGATGGCATTTATATGGAAAGCAGTTGTCTAAGTTCTATTTATTTAATTTTATCTCCTCCAACTCCAAAGTAACTAATCTCTAAGCACTTACAAAAAGAATTTTATTTTAATGAAAGTATGTATGGGTGCATAGAGATGCAGGCTTTGTGACTCTAAGCACAATGAAAGTTAAAGCTACGTGAAAAGTTGTTTGCTCCAGATGCAGAAGGGAACAGAACATGGTATACTCACCCAGAAAGAGCGAAAAGGGAAGTCTTCACACTCCCCACCTCTACCCTCTCCCCACCCCGGCCTGAATCAATCTTAAGTCATTGCTAGAATTTGCCATGCATTGAAATAGAACTTCAAAGGGGAAATGAGATGGGATGGCAACTCTTTTTAAACTGAAGGAGTAGAACAGATAGAGTTCCCTGAAGCTGGGAGACAGAGTTCTCAGCCAGCGGGCAATCGGCATAAGGATTACTTGGTGGTGGACAGCCATCTCTCCCCTTTTCATCACCTCTCCCTTGGCCTAGGCCAACTGCAAAGGGGAAGCTGTGGGTGAAGAGGACACCAAGGCCATGGGTAAGATTAGAACAGAAGGCAATCTTTCCCTCAGATCCCTAACCAGGTTTAGCACATGTAAAAAGTCACGTTTGCCTTTTCTAATGCCATCTCTCGTTTCCTTGAATGTCCTTTTATCAATTGCTAGATCCTTCTCTAACCTACATGGTTTCACTACTATTTGCAGACAGGCATGGAAGTTTGCTACGTTTTGTGTGACTCGGTGGGCCCGGGATGTCAGTTAGGGCTGGTAATTCACCTGTGTTCTCTCTGATGCTCTGATCACACAGAACTAAATCCTTACAGTTCGAGGTGGAGGTCGTCTTGCACTTCTGCTTTAGGAGGGTGTGGGCTGGAGGGAAATGCTGTGCTTCGTGTGTCACATGTGCCAGGTCTCTGGAGCCCGGACTGGCTTAGCAGTCTGGACGGTCTGTTCGGGATTGCCCCAAAGGCCAGTCCCAGTGAATGAGCAACCTGATATTCAGGTCAGATGCAGCTGAGCAGAGAGGTTGCAGTAATCAGAACCTCATGGCTGGGTAAATGCTCCCTGGGTGTTTGGCCATAGACCCTATGGGTGTTAACACAGGTGAAGCACAGGTAAAGAGCTGCTTCTAGGGAGAAATTCTTGGAGGTGTGTAGCCGAAAATGCACCCTTTCCTGTCTTCCACAGCATATGGAGTAGCAAATTCTGAAAAGCCCACTGAGACTAAACACATTTTACTTATGCTTGTATATACCGGTGATCTGTGCCAGTGGAACATGGATTAAAAAAAATCCACAGAGAAGTCCAAAGTTAATTTTAGTTATTGCTTCAATGTCCAAATCTCAGGCTAACTCTTACATGGCTTGGTTAGGTTGGGTGTGAAGAATTTCAGAGCAGCTAAGGCTGTTAAATACTGGAGTGAATTAATAAGAGAAGCAATAATACTTCCCTCCTGGTGAAGAAAAGAAATCTGCTTCTGACTGAATGGTCTAACGGTTGTGTCATTTGATGGAGTTAGGACAATGCCCTACGACAACTCCTTTGAGATCTGGGATTCTAGGTCTAGAAAGCATCAATCTTTGCCATTCCATTTTTTGCCCCTCCCTTACTCATCTATTGAAATGGAGAAAACAAGACCAAAGCTGAACAGCAAAGAGACAAATGGGAACTGGACAAGCAGTTGGGTTCCCTGGGTTGGCATCCTGGCTCTGCTACTGACTGCGTGAGTTATTTCTCCTCCGTGACCCTCAGTTTTGTCGTAGGAAGAAGGATATAATAATAATAAATACTGCACAGAATTGTGAGGCTTAAATGAGTTAATCTGTATAGAAGCCTTCAGATCAACACCTGGTGCAAGATAAATAATTAACATTAATTATTATTATTGTTATCACATCTGGTTGTAGCACAATCATACAGTAGCTTCCATCTGAGCAAAAACGGTAATATCATTCTTGTAATGGTAACACCTACCTCCCAGGTACCCAGATGATAGAAAGAGGGAATGGGTAACTCTGCCAAGCTCATTCTCTGAGCTTCTTAGCTGCTTCCAACTGCTGAGACTATTGCCCAAGATAAATTACATTTGCCTCTCCTATTGTAATGAAAGTCAAAACTTGGGCTAATATTATTATGCTTCCACAATGTACAAGGGCAATGTACAAAATCTCTCTCCTGGAAATTGCCTGAGCTCATAAATTTGAGACCAGCCTGAGCCAGAGAGAGACCTTGTCTCTAAAAATAGCCGGAAATTGTGGTGGGTACCTGCAGTCCCAGTTACTTGGGAGGCTGAGGCAAGAGAATCACCCAAGAGTTTGAGGTTGCTGTGAGCTGTGATGACACGACACTACCAAGGGCCAAGGGTGACAAAGTGAGATTCTGTCTCAAAAAAAAAAAAAAAATATATATATATGTATATACACAATCACCAATATTTCTAAAGCACTTTTAACCAATGACTCTAGTGTCTTAAGAGTTTAGAATTTTAGGAGTAATGACAATCCCCTCCTCTGTGATTGAGTGGTCTACAAGCAGTGCTTTCTGTACCATCTCTGTTTCTAACTTGCTGAATGCTAACAATTGGTAAGCCCTTAGCTTCTTCGGTGGCCATGATTTTCTCATCTGTGAAACAGAGAGAGGGTTCACCTAACTTCTTATCTCCAGGGTTGTTTAGAAGTGGGAAAGGGTTAACAGATTTCACAACACAGAAAACACTTTGGCAAAACAACAAAGAAGCATAAATACGCATATAGCTATAGTCATCTATGCACACATGTAATATTACCGATCAGATCACGCTACCATAAATTACTTTATTTTACTAAAGAAAAACTAAGATATTTATTTTCTTTCGATGAAACAACACAATGAACCCACAGTAAATAGACATCTTTAATGTTCATTTCTTCTTCCTCATCACCTTCAGCTTTGCCCGGGCACAGGCCTCTGCCCCTGCCCCAACACTAAAGTGACCAAACCACACAGACTGAGAAAAATATTTGAGGTATTGCAGACTCCATGGACGTTTCTTCCCCTCGTGATGAGTCTTAGTTCTTTCCCATGGAAAAACGGGGGTCTCTTTTTGCTTTTTTCATCCAGACCATAGATGAAGGACAGAATTTGTGGGAAAGCAAGCAGAGAAGAGTTTCTTCTTTCATCGTAAAATGTTCCTTGTAAAAAAAATGATATACATACATACATATATATAAAATACATCCAGTGCCATTGCAATTGTTCTGCCAAACACTGGGAAGTGCCACCTTGGTGGATGGATGTATTTCTGGAGTTTTAAACAGTTGTCCTACAACAGCTGCATTGCAGTAAGACTCGGGCAGGTGGCTTGAGATAAGCCACTTGCCACTCACATTCAGACTGAGGCTTCCATGTTCACAGTCCAAAGGAAAAAGTGTTTCTCTGTGTCTGGAGTGGGTGTTGTGGGGAGATGATGGGCAGGAAGGGAGCTGGAGGCTGAGCGCAGAGGAAGAAGGAATCTGCTTCTTTTTACATCTCTACCACAGTCTTCGATGCAAATACACAATTTTAAATCTGAGGATATCCATGTCAGTAGTGCTATGCTCACACTACCTAATGAAAGAATTCACATCAGCATAAAAAATATTCACACCAAAAGTCTCCTTGTCTTTCCCCCTTTCCAAGAAAGCTTATGATATCCTATCACCTGACTAAGTGATTTCACCACAGATATTTCCACTGTTTTGGCCAACATGATTCAGAGTCTTTGGGTCCATCCGCTCTTACAGCAGTGGGAATTAGTATTAGATGAAATTTCTGTAGTTGTGGTTCTTGGTTTTCCATACACGGAGAAGTTTGAAGTCTCTGCATTCCCCCCACGTCCTCATCCACGAAGTGAGAGGCACAGGTGCTGAGCCTCCAAGGCTGGTCAGAGGGAAAGGGAAGGGGAAACCCTGGGTCAGCAGATCAGCTCAGGAGGGACGCACCACAAAGAGAATAGCGGCGAGCTGCAAACCAAGATCAGAAGCTGTTACAAACCCACTCCATCTGAGCTCTGAGTGCCACCAACTGTACTATTGCAGAGACCTACAGGGAAGAAGCTGGCTGTCTAAAACCAGTACACATCCTTGTTTTTGTCCTGAGGCTGCACACCTGAAATTAGAAGAGAGAGAGAGAGAGAGAGAGAGGGAGAGAGAAAAGAAAGAAAGAGAGGGAGAGAGAAGGAGTGGGAGAAGGAAGGCACAGAGTATTTAAGGAAAGAGAAATATGAACACTACTGTTTTATTGTGAAAGTCACAGCCTTCATCAAAAGTCTGGTAAATGAAAGTAAACACAAAGCAAAGAGAAAAGTCAAATCTTCACCTGGAGGAAGGGGGAGCAGGACTACAAGGCAAGTGTGCACTTATTACATAACTGGTTTTTTTATTTGCCCTAAAAATAAGAAAAGAAAGCAAAACTCCCCAAAGCCTTATTTAAACGTACCTTTCAAATTCTACTCTTTAAGCCAGAGATTTAGCATTATTATGTTCTTTAAAGTTTTACCTTTTTAAGAGACCTTTTTATTGTGGCAATTTAGTCAATATCAGAGTCACATATTTTTCTTTCCTTATAACTGTCCCCAAGTCACAGAGGGTTTTAAACTACACTCTCTGCAGGTACTCTAGATCAGAGCTGTCCAATAGAAATACAATGGAAGCCACAGGCATAATTCCAAATTTTATACCAGCCACAGTGAAAAAAGCATAACAAGTGAGAATTAATTTTAATAATGCATTTTATTTAACCTAATATATTTGATGCAGAATGTGTTGAAAATTTTTCACCAAGCAATCAATATAAAAACATGAATGAGGTGAATTTTACATTCTTTCTTTGCACAGTTTTTTAATTCCAGTGTGTATTATACGCCGACGGCACCTCGTAATTTGGTCTAGCCACATATCAAGTGCTCAGCAGCCACATGTGGCTAATGGCTACTCTATTGAACAGCGCAGAGCTAGAACTTTAGCCCAAAATTTTATTTTCAAAAGAAGTCTTCTTTTAAGAATTACCAGCCATGTTAGGGCAGGGTCCTTACTTTATCGTCCCACCAACTCTGATAACACAGGGTCATCTGTCAGCTGAAACACAGCCTTGTCACGCAGATCCTCGGGCCACAGAAAGGGGGTCTCGCACTCAGCCTAGAGCTGTGACCAGGACTAGAGGGACTCCAGGGAGGTCACACTCCCCCCTCTGCTTACCTGAATCCACGCTGAGGCCCAAGCCCTGGGCCACCTCCCCTGCGGGGCTGGCGAAGGGTCCCCCGGGCGCGGCCCACGCGGCGCCGGCCTGCTCGCTCTTGGCCGAGAGCTCGCAGGGCGGGCTGCCAGGCGCCGGGGCCGGGGCGGGTGCGAGGCGGCCCGGGCGCCCCGAGGCGGCGGGCATCAGCAGCGGCCCGTAGCGCGGGTCGAAGTGGGGCGCGTAGACCTCGTGCACCGCGGCGGGGCGCGGGTAGGCGGCAGCCTGGGCTCCGAGGGCGCCGCCCAGAGCGTAGGGGTGGTGCGGGTGCGCGTGGTGTGGGTGCGCGTGGTGCCACGGCTCTGTCGCGCCCTGGTGCAGGTGGCCGTGCAGCGCGGCCGGAGGGTAGGGGTCGGCGGCTGCGAAGGGCAGCTCCGAGTGCGCGGCGGCCAGCGGGCTGCCCAGCGGCGCGGGCACCGGCGTCTGATACGCGCTGTTCCAGAAGGAGGCGGGGAAGCTGCGCTGGCTCATCGGGAAGGAACCGTCTGCGGGCGGAGGGGAGGAGAGGAAGAGAGGTGCGTGTCACCGCCGCGAGACGCGATCGCGGACCTGCCAGTGACAGCTCTACTCGCGCTGCAGTCACCGAACTGGGAAGTCCCGGCGCCGCGGAAACCGGCAGCCTCCGCCCGTGGAGCAGCGCCTAAGGGGGCTGCAGCCTGTGACAACGCGGCCTGGGCACCGCCGAAGGGGTGCTTCCGCGAACGCCGGGGGAGATGGTCGGTTTCATCCGATTTCCCGGACGCGTCCCCAGTGCCCAAACCGGGGGGCGGCAGGAGAAGGAATATCGGAGATCTCCTTCCCTCCAGACCCAAGTTTTGGGGTGCAAAGAACATTCCCCCACTCTGGCCAGCTGCCAGAGCAGACACGGGCCTCCCTTTCTCAGCCTCAGCTTCTCCCGAAGCTAAAGATACCTCTTTCCACTTTGGTCGGCCGCATAGCGAACTCGCCTTTCTCAAGTCTCAGCCCTCGTTGTTTCAGAAACTGCCCCTGCGAGGCCTCTCAGATAGACGTGGAGGCCCATCGACAAATATCAAAGTCTTGTTATTATTAGTTTTCTTTCTAGAAACCTTCTTACAAATATTTTTTTCCAGGAACTCAAGCAAAAGAGTAAACTAGTCATTTTAAAAGGGTGGTTGTATTATTTGCACAGCGGGACACGATGGGTCAGGTCTTTCTAAGTCAACATTCTGCGTCAAAGCGAGGGCACCAGGGATAATAAAAAATTATGGTAAGTACCACTGTCGATCCCTACAGTCTGGTAGCATTTTAAGAAAACAGCATTTAGATCAAATTTATTTGTTACCATTGGTAGCGAAGGAGAAAAATACAGCTACTTAATTCAAGGAAGCTTTATTGAGCACTTCCTCTGTCGAAGGTCTCTGCACCATATACTAGAGAATTCTAAATGATTTGAAAATGCTT
Organism: Otolemur garnettii; assembly: GCF_000181295.1. NCBI lineage: Eukaryota > Metazoa > Chordata > Mammalia > Primates > Galagidae > Otolemur > Otolemur garnettii. Next base: position 13,184,593 of record NW_003852397.1, on the reverse strand, counting down.
TTTAAACGGTGAACAGCCTTCCTGTTAAAAATACTTTTGCCAACTGAAGAATAAAAATAATTCTGTATTTAAAACTAATGTTTTGGGGTCTTGTCTATGGAGAAGGCTTGTGCAAAGTGTTAAACTCTCTTAAGAAAAAAAAAAACGTGTGTGTATGTTGTCATTTCCTCCCAACAGACAAACGAAAATGAATGAATGAAAATTCTTTCCTTCCTTCCTTCCACAAAGTCCTCATTTCTCAGCTGGCCATACACACAAAACAGCTTAGGTTAATGGTTCCCCCAAACTTTGTCTTGTTGATAATGAAGGAAGTTGAAATTTTAGAATAGAAGAGAGATTTAGTTGACTTTTCTAATAAATTATTGTCCGAGGCTAGGGTAAAGTAGTACTTTGTGAAGAAGGTAGAACAATAAAGAGGAAATGTGGGGGAAACCTTAGAGATGTTTGGCAGTGCCTACATGTTTCTTTCTTTGTTACTCTACTTATTGTGACACTTTTGTTTCTGGATTTCACCAATAATTGGAAACTGGCAAAAGGCATACATCAGTTTTAGTAAGTTTTGCTTCCGGGGGAGGTCTAGAACTTATTCCTCTGGGCAAATTTCCCAAAATTGGGAAGTGCTGGGTAAGTTGGTGGTGAGGATTCTCTACCTCCTGTTTTGGGAGGGTGCTGGAAACTTCTCATTTTCCATAGCACATTTACATACATTTTTATGTTGGAGTCTTCCAGCCTTCTGTGGGGATAGTTAGGAGGGCAAGTGTTATTCTAATTTTAGATACCAGTATATAGAGCGACCTTAAAGAGGTTAAGAGACTCACCCAAGGTCATATTGCTAGGAAGTGGAGGAGTCAAGACACAAACTTTGAATTTCAAGGCCAGTGTTTTTTCTGGATTAATATCTGCCTCTTTCAGAGGAGATCTTATACCCATTCCCTTTTTCCTCTTCATTTTCCTGACCTTCTCTAAATGCTCTTGCTCACCCCTCTCTGACATCTACTATTCTTTCAGCTGCATCTCCTCGGGTCCCTGTAAGTGGACCCCCAGATGGACAGGGTCCTCCTTCTGTTCCTCCCGGCAGGGCTCCATACTCACCTTGCCAGGGCCCAGAGCTCCTAGGTGCTTTGCTACTAGTACAGCTGGGGGAGTAGCTGCTGGGTTGGCTCAGGGCTCTGCTGAAATGTTCATCCACCACAGAGCTGATGTCCCCTTGGAAATAGGTGAAGAGAACGCAGCGGGAGTTGATGTACTCCGCCTCTGGTGGGCATTCTTTCTCTGGGCTGCTTTCTTCCTCTTTGATACTGGCTGGGGTTTGACTGGAAAACGAGGAGCTGCCGCTGGCACTGCTGCTGGGGCTGGCATTGCACTCTTGGGCTTCCTGCATTTTAGAGTAATAGGCTAGTTTCTGATCAAAGAGAGAAAGAATAGAGATGTCAGTTTCAAAAGAGATCACAAATTGTGTTTAGACTGAACTCCCTCATCCCACTCCCTAAGGTATCCATGGGGAAAGTAGCATCTGTGACTACCTCTTGTACTCTCAGTATGAAACCAGCAATAAGGGGGCATCAGTCCTCCCGACCTACACCCCAGCAAGAGACTGGTTCCATAGAGGAGATTGCTGTCCCTGGTTGGCAGTCTCCTTAGAGTTGCTGGTGGGCCACATGGAAATTTCTCCTAAAATGTCTGGGTGAAGGTTTGAGAAGACATCTACGCAGCCACATTATGAGCTAAGTTTGACCTCACAGCTGGGCTCAGGACAGATATATTTTTGAAAGCCAACTCCAAGGGTAAAGGACACTCAAGTCCAATTAGGGCCTGACTGTTCCCTGCCTCAGAATCCAGGGCAGAAGCACAAAAATGCAGGATTAAACGTCCTCATAGTAGAACGGAGGAAAAACACCCACAAAAGTCCACCTCCTGCAACCACGAATGTAAAAGATGAAGTCCACAAAAAGTTTGCAATGATCCCATGTACTAATGAATCATATGGGGCAAAAATGTGGGATAACATTGTGATTGGGGAAAGATGGATGATTTTAATAAATGCAAGCTGACATTTGGTGACCCATGCTCTGTCCATTTAAAAGTATCTCAGTTTTTAAGTAGGTTTCTCTTTAAGGAAAAAGCAGTGGACTAGAAGATTATGAATATTTCCACCCTCACCATCTCCATATTTACTGAGGAAATAATAAAAAGTAGCAGAAGGAAGAAATGTTAAGATCCTGGCTGGGGGGCTGAGTAAATGGTGATGTCTGATAGTAATGTTACAAACCAAGTGCCGCTGCTGAGAACACTTTGTAAGAAATGAGCAATGGATTGAACGCGGTGTTGACACATTCTAAAGGCAGAGATGGCCTTGAAGGGGGGCCCCAGTCACATGAAAAGGAACTGGAGCTCTTCAGGCAATAGATTGGTCCAGGGTCCAGGAGGAGAAAGGACCAGACAGAAAACCAACCAGGATCTTTGCAATACTCCCATCCTGGAAAGGAGCTCCAGTAATTTAGTAATATCATCACTTCCTACATGCCTACATGCCTACATGTTCCCAGCTGTTTTATAAGAAGGGACTCTGGGCAATTCCTAGAATTAACATCGAGACAAAACAAACTCTACATGGAAAAGTTTCAAAGAGAAAAAGAGGAGGGAGGAAAATAAAAGGCAAAACCTACCCGTTCCATCAGCGGGAAATTTCCGAATAGACATAGTGAATTTGCAAACAAAATTTATGAAAGTATCCACTAGGGCATATGCGCATACCACGATTTCAAGTTCTCCCAAGCAGTAGTCTGGGCCCTCACTTTTGAACCTGGTCTGGACCCCTACAAACCCCCAGGTGTATAATTTCATTCTTTCCCTAGACTACTGTCCCCGGTTTCTGATATGTCAGCTGAGGAAATGGAATGAAAAATTGTTCAAACAGACGAAGCCCCAAGAAAAGAAAAACTGGCAGAAATAAACAGAACTTGAAAAGTTTGCAGAAGCAGGGTTGAGCGGTCTTCTTAAAAGTGAGTTTGTTGAAAGCAGGGCTGACTGATTCAGCTACTCAGCCTCCAGAAAGGCGAAGTGTTGTCTAAGAAGCTCGCCTCTGTCGGGCCAGTCGCACTCCCATAAAGTTGAAAGCAAAAGATAACAAAACGAACGCATTCTGCTCAGTGCCCTTTAAAACGAATTCGTTGGTTCTACAATTGATTGTTCTGATAGCCCGAGATTGAAATGTTAGAAATTATTCCGGAGATAAGCTTGCCAGAAAGAGAACGTGCAGGCCTCTGCATCTCAGACAGAAAGACTGGCCTTTGCTTTTTGGTCATTTTCCCCTTTGGGACCAAAGTTTGTTTTTCCACCCCTGCCTGAGCTCTATCCGCAGCCTCCTCCCACCCCACACCTGCACCAGGCTCGAAGAATCTGGAGTCTGACAAACCAAGTGAAGAAGATTCAGCCTGTGCGGTTCTCCTCGGATTAGTCCCAGGAAGACCCAGAAGCGCACCAGCAGGATGTAGCTGCCTTCCAGAGACAGCGAATGGACAAGCCAAAGGGGTTCGCTAATTGTACAATCAGCCGTGGGGCACCGTAGCGATCCCCGCATCCGGGCGGGACGCTCCTCGGACCTCGGCGTACTGGCTAGGCTCCGGCAAGCCGGGGACCCGCCACCCGCCCCCTAAGTCCTGGTCCTGACCCAGGGGAGATACGTACCTGGTGGTAGGGCGTGTAGGCGGCTGCGAAGTAAGGCTGCGGAGGACCATACACTTGGTACATAACATCCAGACAGCTCATGGCTCTCCGCAGCGGAGCCGGTTAGCTGTTTTTTCATCAACTCTGGTTCGGCGGAGCTTAGGTGTACTGCACGGGCGGCTCTTGGGCCCGAGCTCCCAAGTCATCCGCGACAGAAGAAAGGGGCACCGCGCTCGGCGGCTTGGGATCCTTCTGGCTCGCTCCCCTCCTACTCCTGCGATTCTAGCCCGGACCGCGCTCCGGGACGGAAGCGCCCGGGCTCCAGCTAGAGGACCTTTAAAGCCCACGCTCTGCGGGCGTGCTGACGCCACTCTGGGCCGCAGAGGAGGAAGGGGCGGTGGGGAGGCGGGAACTGGGGGGCCAATAGGGAGCGAGGATCGCTGGTCAGAGGGGCCGCCGGTGTGTTTCAAGGGGCTCCCCCGCAGCTCGCCTGCAGGCCAAGGGTGCAGTAGACAGTGCGATCCGAATAGTGGAGCTTCAGGTTTCGCTCAGCGAGTAGTGAGCTATCCAGCTCAAATAGGATAAAGGGAGGGATCCGGGCTCCTACACAAAAATAAAATAAAAGAAAAAAGAAAAAGAAAGAAAGAAAGAAAATTCAGGACAAGAGTCTTCCTGGGAGCGTCCTACTCACACGCTGAACAGTCAAGGTGGAGCAGATTCTCGGCTCATCGAGAGAATCCTGTTGGAGAGGGAATGTGCTGTCCTTAGGGATCCAGGAGTCGCAGACAGCATGTTGAAGCAGTCTGGGGACTCCTCCCTGCTCAGAGGAGCTCCCTCTGCGGGGAAATGGCAGTGGCCGAAGCCCGTAACTGCTGTCCCCAGCCGCACCTCCTTTGCGCCTCCTGCGACCGGGTCCTGGGGCCCCCAGCACCACACCCCAATTCCGCTGCCTTAGGCAGTTCCTTTACTCTGGTCTAAATTTCGATCCCGCCTCTTTCTCTTTGATGTCCTCCACCGAAGCCGCTAGGCTGAGTCGTGCCCCGCCTCTGGCTGCTCCGGGTGTGAACTGCTTTCGAGGAGTCCAGGAGGCCTTACCCGGTCCCCGGACGCCTGGCTTTCCATGCCGATGTCTCCTTGGCCCGCGTCCTTTAAGGTTTTGGTAATTTTTTTTTTTTTTGAAAAGGGACTCACCGGCTCTAAAAGCAGGCATCCTAGAAATTACAAGAAGTCAGAGAGGACATTTGCTACCTCTTCAGCGGTGATAACTGCGACGCTGTGGTTCATTTTAGAGAGGGGAGAGAGTCAGCGCCTCAGCTGTGAAACGCTCACCGCCTTCTCTCCTCTGCGAGCTCTGCTGACTCAGAGCTCCTTCCTCACACCCCCTCCATCCTCCTCAAACCTTCCCGCAAACTCCGAGTAAACGGAGTGTAACGGGGAATCCTCAGTCCTTCAAATTTAGGAAGGAATTGAGACAAGGCTGTTTCTATTGGCTGGGTCAAGTGGCAGAAGGGACATCACGGGAATAGTGGGGAGCAGACTTGGGCCGGGCAGAGGTTGGAAGCGTTGAGGGCCTAAACCAAAGAAAGGGGCAGAGTGCATTACTGACACAAGCCAACCCTATTTATGCTCCAGTTTAAATTCAACAAAGTCTCACGTCGATTCTCGGGCTATAACTGAGAATAAATACGTCTTTGATGATGCATTTATGTTTTAAAAGCGACTATTTTAAGTCAAATTGTTTCGGGGTTGAAATTGTGGTTTATGCAGGGGGTGGTGGGGAGGGGTTAGGGTGGGCGAATTTGCTGGGGGATGGCTCCATATCTCCAACTCCGTTTATAAATGCTGAGCCCCATCTAGTGTAATTGGAGAGTTTCCTTAATTAACCCCATGTATTCTATTTGAATGAAAATTTAAAATAAAGACACTCCTCTAGTACAGTTTTACACAAGACTCTTTTTAGGAGCCCGAAGGCTAAGTTCTGCAGACTTCTTGATCTCCCCCAGATTCTGAAGTACGGGTGAAGCAGGACACTGCTCCCACCTCCACCACTACGGGCCTGCCCAGGAGTTTCGGATAGGGGCACAGCCGCCTATCTGCATTTGTTGGAGGACAAGAGAGCAAACTGTCAACCACAGGGCTACAGTGCATCCTTCTGGATCCGCGGAGGCGAGGCGTGCAGGCCCCAGTCAGCGCTTGCTGCACAACTTTGCTGGGGGTGGGGATAGGGAGGAGCCGGAGGCGGGGGCTGCTCCTCAGGTTGCTGGGCTGTAAGTTAGCCTGGCGGGTGCCAGTCAGATCAGGTGTAAGGACGCGCGGAAGCACAGTGTCGCTGCTCCCAGGACACATGCAACTCGGTTGCTGCTCGGTGAGGCTCTGGCGGGTCCCATTCCACCTTTCTCGGGGGTACTGCAGTGCATTCTGGATCCAAAGGTTCTACTTTGGTTCTCCCAGCTTAGGATGCCTCTGGGCCAGAGCATCAGTTGCCAAGGCTCGCCCCTTAACGTCGGCAGCGTGGAAGGCGGGGAGAGAATCTTTCCAGCCTCAGCCTGCGCTCCCAGCCCACGCGCGAGAACTGCTCTCGTCCCGCTTACCTCCAGTAGCTACTTTCTATCCCTTGTACGTGGTCACTTTGACACTTTTATTTCACTTTGGCCAGGGAACTAGAAGGAAGACCTTTGCTCTCCCCCACCCCCGCAAATTATACTGAAGTAGAAGTAAAACACAACTAAATTTAAACCCCTCCATTCTCCCAACCATACAAGCCACCAAGGCATTACCATGGTCAAAGATTCACATTCAAAGGCTTGGGAAGGGGCTACAGGTTGAAGGCGAATACAGAAAATTCTCTCCCCCCTTCCTTCGTTCCTCTCCCCAAGAAAAGGGTGAAAATCCAACACTTAAAAGTGCCCGAACTTGGGTTTCCTAGACGAACGCATGGACATCCTCAGAGAAATAAACTATTACCGACCACACTGACTTGCCTTCTAACTCCCTAGTTGGATAACACAAGTATCAAAGTTTTTTAGGAAAACATTCCCTTTTATGATACATTCATGGCAACTTATGGAACTGCCAGGTGGGAGCCATGTGAAATTAATGTTAAGCTCATCCACATTTCCTTTTAATACCTTAGTTCTACTTTGCAATTCTAACGACATCTGAGTCTGTAAAAAGAAGTTACCTTTATTCTCAAAGTTAATACGTGAAATTAAATTGTGTTTGAATGAATGTGTTATCGTGATAGCATCACAATGAAATACCTTGTCTTCACTTCAGAAATATTTGCTCCTCGTGTTTATGAACTAGCTGATTTCATTACCTGTATTTTTTTCTGTCACCTGTATCATCTTATTCTGAAAACTGCAAACACAGAGCTTTAAGGGAAGGACATATGAATAGATCTAATTTGGGGAACTGACTTGCAGCCAGCCAGGCTCTTCCTTGCCCACGGCTTATTTGGATAATGAGACTTGGCATTTTGCACCACCTTATTCTGCCAGCTGAAGGGTATAAACATAATGGTGATCTCATAAATTGTATCCTGAAATCTATTTTTCAGTATGTCTTACTGAGGGTAAATGTGTTTGGATTTAGGGGAGTAACTGACAAGCTTTTTGTGGATTCAAGCTGTTAATATTAACTGAAAACATTAGTTAGTATTAGTTGAAAGCCAGGTTTTTCAGATATGGTCTATTACTTGATACACTAGCAGTAGACAGTCTGAACGGTTATTTTCTTTGAAAGAATTCAAGGACAAAAAGAAGCCTATATACTTTGAAACTTCACTAAAAAACTATGTGGAGAAATTACAGGTGAAAAAACAGTGGAAAAAGAGGGTCGGGTTATCGTCATACAAACTTGTGGTAGCTCATACCAGCGTTTTCAAGTAAAAATCCTCCATGACCAGCTCAAGTGAAAAGATGAGACCACTTTATAATTATTATCATTCTGTGTCACTATTACAAGAATGTTAAGTTTTACCTCTTTTATACTTTTAAGACTATTTTCATATTATATACAAGTAAACTTTAGCTTTGGTGAAATAATCACAACTTTCTGAATTTGTTTTTTCTTGAATTTATGTTGAGGTGAATGCTAATTTCTAATACTGAGAAATAGAAATAAAACCATATTCATCTTCCAAAAATAAGCTCTTTTTAATGAGTATCTATGAAATGGTTAATATAAAGATATAATTGCATAAATTCAATTCATATGACCCAAGCCTTTAAAATAGGTAACAAAGGGCAACCAGCGAGATTTGACATAAATATGTGTCAAATATGTTGGCTTGTTATGTCTCTATAAGAGAGAAAAAACTAGAAGAAAATTTACATTCTGTAACATATATATTTTTTACATTCTGTAATATTTAGTCAGACACACAGAATTAAGTCAGAGAGCATAGGTATCAATTATTTCTTAATCAGAGGAGGTTGTTTTTCATCTCTACCTGGAAAAGTCAATGCCATTGCCTATAATTCCTGAGCCCATTAAAATATTTTGCTTTTCTTTGGAGAGACAATCTAGAGATAATAGCCTAGTAACTAAAATATCTGTGATAATACTTTTGCAAGATACAGGGACATAGAGGAATGTGCAGATTCCGAAGGTGAATGTAGAGAAAAGGATTTGAAATTCTGACGCAGATATATTTGATAGTATTTGTGTTGATCCAGTCTCAAACTCTTGTTTATAAACTTGATTTCAACAAGATGTTAAAGGGATTTAAAGGAACCACAACAGTAACAGAAGGTGAAGATGTCTATCTGAGCATCATGTCCTGGCACATCCTTCAAGAGGCCTTGAAACAATTTCTTAGAGACTCTCAGAGGAACTTTCTCCTGGCGTGCATAATATGAATAATTTTTGTCATTGACTAAGACACCAATCTTTTTCTTTTTTAGCCCCTTTTGTTGTTGTGGCTGATTTTTAAGCCTATTTTTTGATGACATACATACATTAGGTTTAGCCATTTCTTTTTTTTTTTTAATTAAATGATAGCTGTATACATTAATGCAAACATGGGGTACAGTGTACTGTTTTCATATACCATTTCTTATGTAAACCATTACGCGTCAGGACCTTCCGCCAAGCAGGCTGCAAAGCAGGCTATATTTGTTAAGTTACGTTCTTAACTTCATGCTATCAATACTATGCATCCTATTTTAAGGTGAAAGCCCAGTTGTTGCCTATGAAATTTAAACCTCTCCAGGTATATTATTATTTCAGCTTTCTTGAAAACCATGAATCAACCTTTTTTTGAACTAATCCAACCCATAGAATTATTTGAGATTTTAAACAGCTGAGTAAATGCTAAAAAAGAGTATATCATTTATACTTCTAATGCCAGATATCACCACACAACACAGGAAACTCATCTCCTTTTGGTAAATTAATGCCTATGTTCTTCAGCATAGCTAATTCTTTCCCCCAACACAGACTACGTATGAGCTCAGAATTCAGTCATTATCTTAGTAACATCCATTGGTATGTGGAAATATTTTGAGAAGATCGCGATTCTGCAATGCTGCAAAATGATCATATGTTTTTACCTCTTAGCTGTGGTGCCTCTGGGTACTCAGTGGCCAAGTAAATTGAGACCTGAATCTGTACCAATGGAAGAAGCTTTGCCTTTGGGTGTTTGAGGGGGTGGCTACTGCAAGGCAGGACCCCTTATTATTTTTGGTGATGAATGTGGTAAAATAACCTTTCAGTAATGTAAATGTAATGGCTCTACTACTGAACAACTAGTGTTATTAGAAAGATAGGCTATATCTTAGCATTTAAGATGAAGTGCTCTGGGGGCAACAAGACTGGGGAGATGATGGTCAGAGGACGTAACATTTCAGTTGACAGTAAGAATAAGTACAAGAAATGCATTGCACATCAGGTGACTACAGTTAATAATAATAAATTATATTCTTAAAAATCACAGAAAGCATGGGTTTTACGTTTTCTCACCATAAAAAAACCTCTTCATAAGTATGTGAGGCAAAACACCTGTCAATTTATTTGGATTGAATCATTCCACAATGTATACGTATTTCACAACATCATATTATATATCACAAATATATATAATTTTTATCTGACAATTAAAAAAATCATAAAGTGCTAAATTGAAGCAATCATATTAACAAGCTAGAGAGAAATGAAGTCCCTTTTTACTCTGAGTCACAGACCTCCGTGCTATGGAGAATAACCTCAGCAGAAAGAAAATCCCAATAGGAGGTGTTAAGAAGCCACATGAAAGTCTATGTTGTCAAATAGCTATGTAGGCAAGGAACTGGAGGACTGGAGGGAACCTGCAGGTCTTAAAACCAGAAGGAAGAGCAGAACACACTGCAATTGCCACTTTGAGCTGACAAAGTGGCAGAACTATTTCCTGCATGCCTATGGCTCTGAAGGTCACATAATTTGGGAATTCAGCTCACTGGTCTCATTTCATGGGACAGTGCCCTACCTTCTCTGGGAAAACACTGAAGCCTTAAGCTGAGGAAATTATCTTTAGTACTTTCTCAAGAATAGAGGAAGATGAAGAGCAGCGGGGAAAGAGTAAGGACTAGATATCACAACACGCTTGGATATGTGATGAGAAGTAAAGTCACCCCTTCAGCCCTCAGCTTGTTCATCTGTGCTATGAACAATCTGGACTAGATGATCTCTAAAGATGGTGATGGCACAGACTCTGAAATTGGAATAAATTCACGTTTGATTTGAAAGTAGTGTGAAATGTTTATAAATATTTTCTGACAGGCTTGTTACTTCCAACATTCCTTCTTGAAGAATAAATAGCACATTATAAACTTTACTTCTAAACCAATAATTTTGTGTTTCCCATTCTCAGAAAGCGGTAGTGTATTCTTAAAGGTGTGGCAGTAACAGTCAGAGATCTTTTAGAATTCCAGGGAAATGTAATTGAAAAGGGAGCTGTGTTTTCTAAGCATTGGTGAGTGAAACTGAGATGCTGGAAGCAAAATTTCCTATTACATAGGTTTTCTGGGGGTTCAAGTTAACTTCATTTGTACGTCCAGAATCTGCTCCTTGAGAAATAAAATTTCAACTTTTCTAAATGTTTATGAGACTGAGAAGAGAAGGTACCTGTTCTTTTATGTGGTAACACTGGGTCTTCAAAACTAGCACTTTTTTCTTTTCTTTTTCTTTTTCTTTCTTTCTTTCTTTTTTTTTTTTTGTGAGACAGTCTTTGTCACCCTTGGCCCTTGGTAGAATACCATGGCGTCATAGCTCACAGCAACCTCAAACTCTTGGGCTCAAATGATTCTCTTGCCTCAGCTTCCCAAGTAGCTGGGACTATAAGTGCCTGCCCAATACCTGGCTATTTTTAAAGAGAGGGGTCTCACACTTGCTCAGGCTGGTCTTGAACTCATGAGCTTAGGCAATCCGCCCACGTTGGCCTCCCAGAGTGCTAGGATTATAGGAGTGAGCCACTGTGCCTGGCCTCAAAACTAGCACTTTTTCATTTTATTACAATATATAATTGATATATATTTATCAAATGTGTAGTAATATAGAGCTTATTAAATAAAGAAAGCAAATTTACTAGAATTATTAATCACAACATCTTTTTTGGTGTTAGTACCCACAAATTCCCCTGTTGAGAACAGATGAATGCTTAAACAACAGACCTTTGGAAGAAAATGAGCAATAACGCATGCTGTTAGGTTTCTTAGCTTAGTTAAACAGTTTGTTACATTGTTTAGTTGAAAGAATATTTGAAAATTGTTTCATCCAGCCATAAAGAAAGATGGAGACTTTACCTCCTTCATGTTTACATGGATGGAGCTGGAAAACATTCTTCTTCTTCTTTTTTTTTTTTTTATTAAATGATAGCTCTATACATTAATGCAAACAGGGGGTACAGTGTAGTGTTTTCACATACATTTTGAAACACTTTCATCAAGCTGGTTCACATAAATTTCATGTCATTTGCATAGTCATTGTGTCAAAACATTTACATTCTATTTCTAGAAAAGTTCACTTGTGCCCTTGTTAGACAGAAATATAGGTGATCTTTCAGGTTAACCTCCCACCGCCCAGCCACCCTTCTTCCCTCCCCTTCCCCACCCCCTCCCCATATTCTTGGGTTAGAATTAAGTTGTTTCCTTCATTTGAGAAGTATATATTAGTTTCATAGAAGGGCTGTGCACATTGGATACTTTTTCCTCCATTCCTGTGATACTTTGCTAAGAAGAACATTTTCCAGTTCCATCCATGTAAACATGAAGGAGGTAAAGTCTTCCTTTTTCTTTAGGGCTGCATAGTATTCCATGGTGTACATATACCATAGTTTATTGATCCATTCGTGGATTGATGGGCACTTGGGCTTCTTCCATGACCTGGCGATTATGAATTGTGCTGCAGTAAACATTCTGATACAAACATCTTTATTGTAATGTGATTTTTTATCTTCTGGGTATATACCTAATAGTGGAATTGTAGGATCAAATGACAAGTCTATTTTTAGTTCTCTAAGTGTTCTCCAGATTTCTTTCCAAAAGGAACGTGTTAAATTGCATTCCCACCAGCAATGTAGAAGTGTTCCCTTTTCTCCACATCCATGCCAGCAACTCTGGTTTTGGGATTTTGTGATATGGGCTAATCTTACTGGAGTTAGGTGATATCTCAAAGTAGTTTTGATTTGCATTTCTCTAATGATTAAGGATGGTGAGCATTTTTTCATATATCTATAGGCCGCACGCCTATCTTCTTTGGCGAAATTTCTTTTCAAGTCCTTTGCCCACCTTGCAATGGGATCACTTGGGTTTTTTTTGGTTTTTGTTATGTTAAGTTTGAGTTCTCTATGGATTCTGGTTATTAAACCTTTGTCAGAGGCATAACCTGCAAATATTTTCTCCCACTGAGGGCTGTCTGCATGCCCTACTTACTGTGATTTTGGCTGTGCAGAAGCTCTTTAGTTTAATCAGGTCCCAATAGTGTATTTTTGATGTTGCTTCTATTGCCTGTGGGGTCCATCTCATAAAAAATTCGCCCAGGCCAATTTCTTCAAGTGTTTTCCCTGCATTTTCTTCAAGTATTTTTATGGTTTCATGTCTTAAGTTTAAGTCCTTAATCCAGTGAGAATCTATCTTAGTTAATGGTGAGAGGTGTGGATCCAGTTTCAGTCTTCTACAGGTCCCCAGCCAGTTTGTCCAGCACCATTTTCACTTTTCGCAGATGATATGATTGTATATCTGGAAAACACCAGGGACCCAACTAGAAAACTCTTAGAAGTGATCAAGGATTACAGTAGCATATCAGGATACAAAATCAACACTCATAAATCTGTAGCCTTTATATATACCAACAACAGCCAAGCAGAAAAAACAGTCAAGGACTCCATCCCGTTTAAAGTAGT
>NW_003852397.1:13080631-13170963 GCF_000181295.1 Otolemur garnettii | reverse complement strand
GGGGCGGGGAGGGGGGAGGATGGGTGGAGGGGAGGGTGATGGGCAGGACCACACCTACGGTGCATCTTACAAGGGTACATGTGAAACCTACTAGATGTAGAATATAAATGTCTAAACACAATAACTAAGAAAATGCCATGAAGGCTATGCTATGTTAACCAGTTTGATGAAAATATTTCAAATTGCATATAGAACCAGCACATTGTACCCCATGACTGTGTTAATGTACACAGCGATGATTTAAAAAAAAAAGAAAAAAGAAAAAGAAAATTGTTTCTGGTTAGAGGTGACAGTGAATTAATCATTAGACTCACCTCTTTTATTTCAAATCCATAAAAATAATAAAACATAGAAAGATATAATCAAGAAACATGACTGGATCACAAAACAAAGCGAACATTTCAAAGCAAAAAATAAAAAAATATGTCTTAGCCCATTTTACACTGCTGTAACAAACAGACTAGGTAATTTGTAATGAATGGAAATGTATTTGGCTTCTGGTTCTGGAGGTTGGGAAATCCAAGACTGAAGGACACCCATGGTGAGGGCTTCCTTGTCACATCCTAAGTTGGCAGGAAGGTATCACATAGAAAGACAGCACATACCCTTAAGAGAAGAGGGAAGAACTTATCCTTTACAAGGCCACCATACCCACAATAATGGTGTGAAATATATTTACTTTTTAAAGGACCTACCTCTCAACACCGTTGCACTGGGGATTATGTTTCCAGCACATGAACTTTGGGAGACACATGATTCAAACCATAACAAAAGAATACTCAAAATCATAGCCAGGGCTGGTGCCATAGGATTGCTGGACTCTGGGCTAGAAGCTGGCCATCAGGCTCTTGGCTCCTGCAGGTGAATGAGACTAAAAGTCCTGAGCTGGACTCTTACCGAAAGGAAAAGGAGGCTGAAGAATTGGGTGTTGACCTGCTGCCCTGGCTGCATCTTTGTTAAAGCTCCCCTGCTTAGGCAGGAGGAAAAAAACCATATCCTCGTGACCAAGAAATGTGTTAGCAGGGAGGGCAAGTGAGTAATTGCTTATAGTCTAAAATATATTATTATTTAGTCAGAATTCATTGTGAGAGCTAAAGACCCTATTTTGGAGACCCATCTCCCAAAATAAATACAGTAGTATTTCTATAAGTTGACCGCTCAAAGGATTGGAAGGTATTTGTGAAGTAAGTTGCTAACAAATAGTTAGAATCCAGACCTTCTAAGAATTCCTGTAAATCAATTTAAAAAGAAAATCTGCTAGAAAAAATATTAAAGAATATGAATAGTTAATTCACAGAAAACTAAGTAACCATTAGATCTGAAAAAACGATCAATCTTACTAATAGTGGTAACTAGAGTAATGAAAGTAAAACCACTAATAGAACTTTTACAAAAATTTTGGGAAAAATATGTTAGGTCATTAAATAATGAAATGTGTGATTCCAAAAGTTTGTTATCTCTCAAATGAGAAGCAGTACAATTAAAGTATATGGCTGTCAAGATAGTTTTGCCACCTTAATGGTCGCTTGTTTACATCAGCAGCAAAGAAGCCTGGAGAGCAAGTGGCAATAAAATTGGAAAAGGCATTTTCCACAGCTTGTTGAGAATTGCATATTTGTCTATGTAAGAAGTGGTCCAAAGCCTGAAAGGTTGGTTCAAGGTCTGCTGAATACAGTGGATAGCAGAGTTTCAAGTCCAGCCTGTGTAGTTTGAGCCATATTGTTTGTGTGACATATGGTCAAGTGTTATCTTGCAAGAAGACTGGCTTTCCTTTATGGAACATTCTCAGCTGCTTGATCACAAGCATCCTCATCATTTCATCCAACTGGCTGTAGACAGTAGTCACTGTAATTGACTAACCAGGCTGTAGGAAGTTGTAGTGGATAATTACCAGCACTAGTCCACAAACAGACACCATTGGTTGTTTTTGATGACTATTTGGTCTTGGATTGTGTTTCGGCACGTAATCTTTATCCAACCATTGTGCCGAATGCTTGTGATTGTCAAAAAGAATTAATTTTTCATTGCATGTAACAATATGGCATAGAAGTGGTTCATCTTTATGTCATGACAGCAAAGAAAGGCAACATTTGAAATGATTGCTCTTCTGATGCTCATTTAATTTACATGAAACCCATCTATCCAGAGTCTTTACTTTGCTGATTTGTTTCAAATGGTCCAATACTATTGGGATACTAATGTCAATCATTGCCACTAATTCATGCACAGATTGAAAAGGATTCACTTCCACTACAGCTTTCAGCTCATTGTTATTTACTTTGGTCTCAGGTCGCCCAATAGCAAATTTTCAAGATTAAAATCAACAGGACAGAACTTTTCAAATCATGGATGTACTGTGTGTTCATTAATCACATCCTTCCCAAACACTTTGCTGTTATTTAAAGCTGTCTGTACTACACTGGTTCCACAATGGAACTCATATTTGAAAGTAACACAAATTTTTGACTTATCCAAGGTTTCACCAAAAATTGCTGTAAAAAAATTTTTTAAGACAGTCACTAAGCCAAAATTTGAGTTGGAAAGAATAGGAATGTACCTTCACAATAAATATGAAACAAGAAGTGTCAAAGTGAAATGTCAGAGATATCACTTGTCAAACTTAGTAATTAAGGAAATTGAACATTTCATACTTAATAACCTAATATAAAGTTTAACAGTGACAAGTCTTGACAGAGACATGGAACAAAGGAGAATTTGAAGCTGTGTTGATGTAAATATAAATTGGTATGGTCAATTTTGTAAAAACCTTGGCTACGTGTAGTACTACCTTAAATTTGTCCATATTCTTCAATCCAATGATTTCATTTCTAGGATGTGTATATTCTGGAAAATTCCAATGACATGTGCACAAAGAAATATTACAAAAAATTTCATTGTCATTTGACATAGCAAAAAAGAAATACAACCCCCCAAAGCAAAATAAAAGCCCCCTCAAACTTGCAATCTCTGAAACCATGGCACATGTTGTTGATAGGTATATATATTGGCAGTAATGATATGAAATTGCTAGGGAAATATAAATGTCAATTTTAGAATAATGGCTATTGTTAGGCAAGAGGGGAGATGATAAAAAAGCATGCAGGCGATGTTTAAGTTTCTGTGAAATGTCTTTTGTGTACTTTGCACATTTTTTCTACTTGGTTGTTTAACTTTTTGTATAACTTTACTAGAGTTTATATCAGATACCAAATCTTTGTTATATGTGATACAAATGTTCTTTCTCATTTGTGACCCCTACTCTTTTATGGTTTCTTTTGATGAACAGAAGTTACTCATTTTAAGGTTGATATTATTTTCTTCATTTATTGTTTTGTTGTTCTGTTTTGCTTGCTAAAATCTTCTCTTTCCTGAGATCATAACAACATTCTGTTATCTTCTAAACATCTTTTCCTTTCATGTTTACTTCTCTAACTCACCAAAAATTGATTTTTAGTGTTTTCCAGTAGCGTGTGAGGTAGAGATTCATATTTTTCTATATGGATAATCTATTGTCCCACCAACTTTGATTGGATAACCTACTCTTTTCCTACCAACCTGCTGGCTGACTAAAATCAAATTTTTATATATGGATGGATTTGTTTCCCGACTCTCTCTCCTATTAAATTGATTATTACTTCCTTTGCAAATGTCACACTGTCTTAATTAGTGTAGCAATTTAATATAAGTCTTTAGATATGGCATGGTATGTTTTCATGCCTTGTTATTCATTCTTTCTGTATTTTGACTACTTTTTGATTTTTAAATGAGCATGTCATTGACAAGTTCCATGAAAAGTCTTCTAGATCAGTTGAGGGGTAACTAACATCTTTTTGCCATTGAGTCTTTCTGTGTGAGAACATGAGATAGGTTTTTATTCATATAGGTCTTTAAAAATGTTTTTCAAGTGGTCTACTGGCTTTATATTAGTATTGATTACATTGGATACTTGATTTTCCATTCGTGAGATACTTTACTAAGAAGAATGTTCTTCCGCTCCATACAGGTTAATACAAAAGATGTAAAGTCTTCATCTTCTTTATGATGGAATAGTATCTCATGGTATACATAAACCACAGTTTGTTAATCCATTCCTGGGTTGGCGGGCATTTAGGTTGTTTCCACATCGTGGTAATTATAAATTGAGCTTTAATAAATGATCTGGTGCAAATGTCTTTATGATAAGATGATTTATTTCTTTTTGGATAGAAAGGAAAAAATCTCTAGTAATGGCAGGGATCAAATGGGAGGGCTAAGTTGAGTTCTTTGAGGATTCTCCATACTTCTTTGTAAAGAGGCTGTATTGGTTTGCAGCCCACCAAAAGTATAAAAGTGTTCCCTTCTCTCCACATTCACACCAGCATCTGCAGCTTTGAGACTTTAGTGGGCCATTCTCACTGGGGTTAGGTGATATCTTAGGATGGTTTTGATTTGCATTTCTTTGATGATTAGAGATGATGAGTATTTTGTCATATGTTTATTAGTCATTTGTCTTCCTCAGAGAAAGTTCTGTTCATGTCTCTGGAGCAGTGATAGAAGGAATTGTTAGCTCTTTTTTGTTGATTAATTTGAGTTTTCTGTAGATTCTAGTCAGTTTGCTTTAATTATTGTGTCCTTATCTGTACTGAAACTTTTCAGTTTAATTCTCATTTGTTTATTTTTTTGTTGTTGCAATTGCCACAGGCTGACATCTTCAAGACTATTTCCCACATTTTTTCCTAGAATTTTTAACATTTCATGTTTTAGATTTAAATCTTTTATACATCTTGAATCAATTATTGTAAGTGGTGAAAGATGCAGGTCCAGTTTCAGTCTTTTACATGTGTTTATCGAGTTCTTCCAGCACCATTTATTGAATAGGGATTCTTTTCCCCAGCTTTTGTTTGGTTTATCAAAGATCAGATGGCAATAAAAGACTGTTTTCATCTTTAGATTTTCTATTCTGTTTCAAATGTCTATGTCTCTATTTTTGTGCCAATACCATGCTGTTTTGATCATGGTGCACTTGTAATATAACCTAAAGTCTGGTAAAGTGATGTCTTTGTTTTTATTACTAAGAATTGCCTTGGCTATATGTTTTTTCCCCCCTCTGGTTCTATACAAAATGAAGAGCTATTTTTCCAGTTCTTCAAGATGTTATGGTGGCATTTTAATGGGTATTGCACTGAATCTGTAGATTGCTATGGGTAGTATAGACATTTTAGCAATTTTGATTCTTCCCAGCCAAGAGTTCTACATAAGAGAAAAAATTCAATTCAAGTTGGGGGAAGGAAGAACAAAGGAAGGGAGAGAAAGAATGAGGGAGATGAGATGTATGGATATGCTCTCACTTAATGGGCACAATGTAAAGGTATATGGCATAACTCTTGGGTGTGGGACACAACTACAAGAGTGATTTTACCTAACAAATGCAAGCATTGTTATTTGTACCCTCATACTAACTTGAACTAAACTTGTTAAACTTGTTTATACATACCAGTAATTTACTTACAGATTTTTTGCATATTCCAGATGGACAATAACATCATCTGTAATTGAAATCAATTCTCGCTCTCTCTCTTTTTCCCTAAACTTATACTTTTTGTTTCTTCTTCCTGTCTTTGCTATCTGGGAACTGTGGTAAAATGTTGAATAGAAATGGTTCTAGGTTATATTCTTCCTTCATTTAATTTAATTAATTAATTTATTTTTGAGACAGAGTGTCACTTTGTCACCTTTGGTAGAGTGCTATGGAGTCACAGCTCACGGCAACCTCAAACTCTTGGGTTTAAGCAATAAATCCTCTTGCCTCAGCCTCCCAAGTAGCTGGGACTATAGGTGCCTGCTGCAATGCCTGGCTATCTTTTTAGAGACTGGGTCTCCCTCTGGGTCAGGCTGGTCTCAGAACTCGTGAGCTCAGTCAGTCCACCTGCCTGCTTTTGCCTCCCAGGAAGCTGGGATTATAGGTGTGAGCCACTGTGCCTGCTACTTAACTTGATTTTAAAAGGACTATTTCAAACATTTCACCATTAAGTATATAATTTTCTCCCAGTTTTTGTAGATGTCCTTTTGTACATATCCAAAGAATTTTTTGTCTAGTTTTTATTGGCTAAGAATTTATTTTTTTAATTACAAATTGGTATTGAATTTTATCAAATAACTTTTTTGTACCAATTGAGATGACCTAATAAATTTTATGTTTAGTTTGTTAAATATCACTTAACTTAATTGATTTTCTAATATTAACCAACTATGGTTATGATGTTTCATCTTTTTCCCACTTCTTAGAATTTTTTAAAATTTATGTTCATGGGTGAAATTGTATTGCTGTTTTCCTTTCTTGTAGAATCTTTAGTTGGTTTTGTTATCAAGACTATAGTAGCCTCATGTAAAGAGTTGGAGCTATTTCCTCCTTTTTATTTTCTAAAAGAATTTGCTCATAATGGATATTCTAGCAATATTATTGGCAGAAGTCAACACCAAAGCAATGGAACCTATACCTGAAGTCATTTTTAAAGATATTCTATGTGCCTATTTAAAGGAAATCCTTTCATTTTAAGAGATTAGAGTTTTGAAAAATTATAGCAGCAAAGAAAGTATATTGATAAGTTGTATGTGGTATTACTTATCTTTCCCTTATTTTGGTCATCTAGACTCTTCCTTATGATGAAAGTAATTCTCATCTGTATAGGAAGTCTTATAACTGTTAGATATAGAAAAAAGGGAGGTACTAATTTATCATCTCCTAACTGATCATTAGTCTTAGAAAGTAGACACATTTTGAGTCTGCTTGTTAAAATTTGGAGATATTTTAGCTGGGGAGGGTGGGTAGAATTGCAAGGTCTTTGGGAAATGGCTTGGAGAATCATAATTGCACCTCAAGTCTTCTGATCCTCGGTTGCTAGAAAAGTTAGGAAATAGACTTTAGGTAACCAAATACATTTTACTCTAAAATTCAAAGAACACAGAAAAAATTATCTTCTTTAGGAGGAAATGTTCCTTGCTTAATTATTGCACGGCTGAAACCCAGAGTTATTAAATTGGGTCACCACATCTATTTATTTCAATGGATTATCATGGCAACCAATTCAGAGTAATATTCCTCATAAAACCACTATTGTAAAAATTCATCTCCTTTATAATTATCAGAGGATTAAGTCACTGCTTATAGTAAATGCTCATTTATGTTCTTCTGTATCATAACAAAGATTTTAAAAACATTTTACTTAACACATTCCATTTCTACATAAACAAGATAGGATTAAGGTGATATGCCTTTCTCATCTGGGCTAAACTTGAGACATAAACAGACTCCAGAATTTAAACGGAGTGGAATAAACAAGTGAACAGTGCAGAAGCGGCCTAACTTGGCTCTGTATGGCCAGTCTAACTGCTGAAGTTTGTCGGGAAAGTTCGAAGATACATCACTTTCTTACACTTACTCTGAAGACCTATCTAAATAGCATGCAGTGATGGTGGTGTCCAAAATTGAAGATGGAAGAAGATGGAGAAAAATTACTCATCAAGTTGCAGCATTGGGACATTTCTTTATATTTTCCTTTCTGTTTATGTACATAAAGCAATTTTTAATTAAGGTAGTATAACTTGCATACAGAAAGGTTCATCCTTTGCACTGCATAGTTACATCAGTTTTGATAAATGCTTATAGGCATATAACTCCCAACACAATCAAGACATAGAACAACTTCATTACTCAAAAAAAAAAAAAAAAACTCCTCAAGCTCCTTCATACAGGCAAACCTGTATAAAGTGGGATAAACCTGTATAAACCTGAAATATCAGTGGGTTTGGTTTCAGACCACCACAGTAAAGCAAATATCCCAATAAGATGAAGTTAATAGGAGAATGTTATGTGTATTCTAACAGCTCCACTCACCAGCCGTTCCCACATCTCTGCCTCCTTAGGTGTCCCTGTTCCCTCAGACACAACAATATTTAAACTAGGCCAATCAATAACTGAGCAATGGCCTCTAAGTGTTCAAGTGAAAGGAAGAGTCACATATTTCTCATGTTAAACCAAGAGCTAGAAACAATCAATTGTGGTGAGGAAGACTTAGAGAAAGCTGAGCTAGGCCAAAAGCTAAGCCTCTTGTGCCAAGTTCACCATCTTGGGCACAGTTTGTGATGCCCAAAACAATTACAAAAGTAACATCAAAGATCACGGATCACCAAAACAGATATAATAATATTGAGAGAACCACCAAAATGTGACACAGAGATACAAAGTGAGCACATGCTGTTGGAAAATGGTGTGGATAGACCTGCTGGAGACAGGGTGACCACAGACCTTCAATTTGTGAAAAACGCAACATCTACAAAGGGCAGTGAAGTGGAGTACACTAAAATGAGGTTATGCCTGTCGTCAGCGCCTGCTCCTCTTATTCCCAGACTCTTATATTGACCACCGATACCTCCTCTGCCCCTGTAGTTTCGCTTTTTTAGAATGCCATATAAACAGAATCATACAATACATAGCGTTTCTTGGTGTGACATATTCCCCTTAGCAATCTGTATTTGTGATTCACGTAGGTTGCTGTGAGAATTGTAAGTTTGCTCCTGTTTACTGCTGAGTAGTGTTCCACTGCGATGATGTGGCACAATTTGCTGTCTCAGTCACCCGCTGTGGGACATGTGGATCATCTCTAGTTTTTGTATCATTCCTTTCTTTTTTAAGATCAAAAAATAAGCCATAATTTATACATGAGTCAAAGTATCTGACAGGTTATTTCTGCTCCTAGGCCTGAGATGCTGAGCTTTTTCTTTACTTATGCTTTCCTGGGGTTTGCCCCATTTTAAGCTTGCTGTGATAGGCTGCACTTCAAAACCGACTTTCCAGACCTTTCCACATGAAAACCACTGATCTTCCTTTCCTTGAAGAATGACTTGATCTCAGAACTCCAGTGGCAACAATATATTCGTTCTGTGGCTTGAACATTTGTTTCATTCTGTGCTTCCACTTCTCTCCTGGGCTTCATGAGAGGAGGACTGGGGCCCCTCTTGCTTGCCATTTGTTACCCCAGAGCCTGGCCCAGTAGCACCTACCGGAGGCTCTTAGTGTTTGTGGGATGTGTGATTCTGGTACCATTACTCTAAGCAGATGATTTTTCTTTGTGCATTTCTGAGCCAATCTCTCTTCCATATTTCAAAAGTAGTCATTTCCTTACTTCTGTCCATGTATATGGCTGTCTGTCTATCTTTCTTTCTCAGAAGAAATGCCTAACATTCCCTCTGTAGCTAATCTCTTCTTTCATCTCCTTATCACCATCCTCACTAGTCTCTCGGACTCCTTTGGTACCTTAAATCAGGCCAAGTTTTCCCCTTTCTCTCTGTCCCCTCCTCCCTCCAGTTTTTGCATGTCTTTGTCCTGGAAACATACAACACCTCCCCATCTCAGAGCCACTGTCCACATCACCTTCTTATCTGTCTTTCTTCTTCTCTTAAGCAGCCAGGGCTATTTGGGGCTCAAAAGCCCCAGATCCTGGGATAAGCAGAGTGTTGGGGGAGCCTAGGAAAGAAGGTGCAGGACAGGCTCTAAATGAGTTATCTGAGAAGCAGCACCTAATGAAGAAAAAGGAGAAAAACACCTAGGAGGCTCTCTTCATCTAGAGCAGTTCCCCGATGGAAAGACCCAAGACCTAGGCCTTGTCAGTCTTTTGAGTAAAACCACGCGTGGAAACCCAGACAAAAGAGGGCCAACACAAGCCTCTGTACCATTTATCTAAATGTTTCAGCATAAAAGATCAAACTAACAAACCATTCAATAGAATAGATTCTATCCTTCCACTTTCAAAATACACTTTTCAGCAACCAATAATATGTGAAACTATATTTATGTGACTTAGTTTTGGGAAAGACGACGACAACAACAACAACAACTGGATTTGATTATTATTGCACATGTTTCAGCATTCTGTTGATGAGCTGACAATGTTTGGCGGAGTAATGATCAATGTTAAACTGAAGGACTTTCCTAGAGTCACTGTAGTTCTTTGATAGTTTTTCTTAATTTCAATTTGGAGGAACTTTGCTCCATGGAGACAATGGTAGTTGGACCTGTCTATTAGATTCTTAAAGAAATTAATAGATTTGGAAGTGAACCATGAATTTCCTAAATCAAGCTCAGAATTGTTACAGGTTAACATACAAGAAATTACCATGAATACTGAAAATATTGCAAGGTGTTTTAATTTCATCATACATGTTGCTAGCACTTATGTTGTAATATCAAATCTAGATCTCACACAGTGCTTACATTTTCTTTCAAATATTTTAATGGTGATATATTCTAAATAAAATTTTAAAAGGGCAATATATTGATCAACTATAACCTCATCTCTAATGGCCAGAAAATAGTATACATGGAAATTTCTTTCAGAATTCTTCCAGAATTATTTGTGTGTGAATCATCAACTGTGCGGTCACATAAACTTCCCCCACACTTTAATTTCCTTATAATTTATTGGAATGTTACTTTTGTAGCATATTTTACATTTTTCAACTTAAAGGTTGTCTTTAAATTAACAAATTAAAAAAATTTAAAAAGTGAAACCACTAGAGTACTAGTAGCTGCTTTCTTTTATTGGATAAATTTTTCTGATAATTAATAACAAGAAGTAGTTCATGACAATGACTATGGCTTACTCAAGAGCAAAATGATTCTTACCCCCTGCCAATGTCTATGATTCACTCTTTAAGGATCTTCTGAGATTTGGCTTAAATCTCCTCCTGCCTCTCATATCGTGACTAAATTGAGTTTAATTGCCTTAACATTTTTGTTACGATTTCTCTCATGTTTGAGAATGGTTGTAAAGTCACATTTTTTTTCCCTCAAGATGTTCTATCTTTGAGCAGATCCAGGAAATATTATAGATAGTTGTTAAATTTTTCCCCCCAAAATCATTTTTTTTTTTTTTTTTTGAGACAGAGCCTCAAGCTGTCCCCCTGGGTAGAGTGCCGTGGCATTACAGCTCACAGCAACCTCCAACTCCTGGGCTCAAGCGAGTCTCTTGCCTCCACCTCCCAAGTAGCTGGGACCACAGGTGCCCGCCACAACGCCCGGCTATTTTTTGGTTGCAGCCGTCATTGTTGTTTGGCGGGTCCGGGCTGGGGATTTGAACCCGCCACCTTAGGTGTATGTGGCTGGCGCCTTAGCCGGTTGAGCTATAGGCGCTGAGCCCCAAAATCATTTTGTTAGAGCAGCACCTGTGGCTCAAAAGGGTAGGGTGCTGGCCCCATATGCTGGAGGTGGCAGGTTCAAACCCAGCCCTGGTCCCCCTCCCCACAAAAAAATCGTTTTGTTAGCTGCAAAAGTGAGGACATGTATCCTAGTAACAAATTCAAAATATGCATGGTACCTGGTAGAAAGAATGCTTTCTAGTTTTTAGCTAAAATTCTAGTTCGTACAACCTTATTGGCATTAGTGTCATTATCTTAAGCTTCTCCTCTAAAACTGTCAAAAACAGCTTCATTGGCTAAAGCTGATCTTGGAGATTGGTGGTGAAACATACAACAGCAATAGCAAAACACTCCCTTACTCAAATCTTATACAAATGGTGCCTCAAAGAGGCTCTTATGAATATTCAGTAACAACAGGGCAACTAATAATTTATCGTATATTTTAAAATAACTAAAACAGTAGAATTAGAATGTTTCTAACAGAAAGAAATAATAAATGCTTGAGGTGCTATAGGCCTCATTGACCTTGATTTGATCATTGCACATGGCATGCTGTTATGGCAACATCACATGGACCTCATAAATACATATGTATAACTGTAATATATCCATACTAATGAAAAATAAACATTTTTTTTAAAAAGAAGCTCTTACAAACACCGAGTCTAACAGCATCTGCCCCATCCCTTTTTACTTCCTCATCCGACTACTTTTCTTCATAGTGCTCAGGATGAAGAGCTCATCATGCATCTCTCTCACTGGGACGTTAGCTTCACAAGGACAGGGACCCTGCCTGTTTTGTTCACCACTCTATCTGTAGTATCTAGAATAGTTATGAGCCTAGAATGAGAACTTAGGCATTTGTTGAGGGAATGTGCTCTCTATTCTAAAACTTCTTTCTATAGCTCACTAATGAATTTCTTAGATCTAGGCTAAAGGCCCTTGTTATTTCCTATTATCTTAATTCCTCTACAGCAGTGATTCCCAGACAGGAGTCCACAGCTAGCAGCATCAGCACCTCCTATAATCTTATTGGAAATGCACACAAACTGTTAGGCCTTACTCTAGACTTACCGAATCAGAAGTTCTGTGGGGAAGGCCCAGCAATCTTCTTACAATTCCTTTAAGTAATTCTGATGCATAATAAAGTTTGACAACAACTGCCCTAGGTCTAAATGAGTTCATGTTGTGAATTGCTTTCTTAATTTTATAGTCCCATTGTGATTTGTATTAAGGGCACACTAAGCACTAGAATCCTTTTTCCTTCTTCTTCTTTTTCTAAGTATGAGTAATTTGGATATGACTCTAGAGCTCCCACTTGACGCTATTCAAGAAAAAAACGTGAAACAATCTTTGATTATACTTTCTTTTCTTTTCTTTTTTTTTTTTTGAAACAGTCTCACTTTGTTGCCCTTGATAGAGTGCTGTGGTGTCATAGTTCATAGCAACCTCAAACTCTTGGGCTCAAGACATTCTTTTGCCTCAGCCTCCTGAGTAGCTGGGACTACAGGCACTTGCCACAACGTCCAGCTATTTTTAGAGACAAGGTCTTGCCCTTGCTCAGGCTGGTCTTGAACTCATGAGCTCAGGCAATCCACCCTCCTCGGCCTCCCAGAGTGTTGGGATTACAGGCATGAGCCACCGTGCCCAGCCAGAGTATACTTTAAGAAATAAAATTATAAAGTCATGCTTGCTCCTTAGGAAGATAGTAAATGATACAACTGGTTTCAGGCATTTTACAGTTTATTTGTGCTCATGGCAAAAGACTGCATTGGGGCTTTGTTGTGGTTGTTGTTTTATTACTGTGTTTTTTCTACTATTGCCCCTTTTTGTTTTAGTTCCTGCAACTTGAGAGGAAAATGTATTTGAGGGTGAAAGAAAAATCTGTCCTGGATCAAGTTTGGAAAGAGCCAAAGATTTCACTGCTGTTCTGGGAGAAAGAATACTTAGGATCTTAGTGGAATTTCCATTTTATACATTCTTAGTAGCCTCATTCCATATCCCTAAGCTTTCTGACAGTTATCTTAAAAAGATCAAGAATTGTTATTATTTCTTAACTAATGTGTTTCATGGGTTGTTTTGGTCATGCTGTCTAGGGTTTATGAATTAAATGTTGCTAAGACTTACTCTGAGGGCCTGTGAAAGTCGGTCCAAGCTTCATGTCTAATCCAAATCTTTTAATTGGTGTGGAAAGTCAAAACAGCACAAAGATTGTCCTCAAAATGATGAAATACTGGTTAGTCATGCCATGTAACTTTTTTGGTTAAAGCAATGGAATCCTTTTTTTTTTTCTGTGTGTTTTTAAGAGGGTGGGGAAACAATTTTATTGTTATATATTCTATTTTCATGAAAAGGGAAAAAGGTTAAAGAAAAGGTAATTTAAAAGCAAGAATATTGAGGGACAGAAATTGAAAATAAAGCATTTGTTGGAAGTTGGCAATAATTTGAGGACGGCTAAGTTTCTGCTCTGTGTATGCTTTGCCATCTGTAAATGTTCTTCTGCATGAATTTTACTCTTCCATGTTAACAATTGTTCTCTCTTGAGTTAATAAAGTGAATCGTACTGCTTTTCAACACGCACGTGCATGCACGGAACTCAACCTTTCACATCCTCTCAGTATAAACCAGCTGACTTGTCCTTTTTCAGTTCTGGAGGACTTGGGAACAGGACACCAAATCTCAAACGAGAGAGATGTTCTTCATGAAGGTCTGTGACCTCTCGGGCTCCATTTCAGTAGTTATTGAGCCCTGAGTAGAAAGATTGTAATTTTATCTTACAAGCATACACACTAGAGGCATGGATGTGACTTCCTTCACAGAAACGACAACATGGGAGAAACGTGCCCTAGACTTCTCAGGTGCTAGCTGTTTTCACCTTCTCCTACTTGGGGATCACAGCTGACTGGTGTTATTTGCCTTGTTGACAGGGCTGATGTAATGTGAGCCTTGAATGTGGAAAGAGCCTTGGACTTGGAAACACATCAGAGGGCAGATTCCACCTTGGCTTTCTTCCAGCTCTGCTACCTGGGGTCTCTTTTGACCTTCTGTGATTTCATCTCTAACATGGAGCTACCAGGGCCATTTCTTCTTATTTCCTCAGGTGTCAGATGAAGTTCTGAATGTGGAAAACCTCCGTTAATGCTGTGCATGACTCAGAAAGAAGACAGCAGTAGTAGTAGGATCCCTGTTAATAACCATAATGTTTTTGAGAGGGAAGACATTAAAATGAAATAGACAAGACATTAAAACCTTGAAAGACATGCATGCATCCTGAGTGCAGGGAGAAGTAGGTCATGTTGAGAGCATTTGAGAAGCATTGAACAATCGCTTGACCCATTTCTCACTTTCTTTAAATAATGTTACGAGACTACTAGGGACCCACAGCTCCTCACTAAGCTTTCTGCATTAATCTCAAGGCACTGAGGAATCCTTGAATATTTTCCCTGGGCTTCCACTTTACTTTCTTTTTCTCAAGATATCACTATCACTCTTCCAAAGACTGCATTGTACAAGAATGTTGGAGCCTTGAGCTTCCCCAGTGAAGGGATAGGGAAAGTGGCTGCACACTGAAAAATGCGAGGCATCTGGACAGAGTGCCCAGAGGATGTAACATGCCTTGGTGACCAACTGGCTGACTGTATCCTGTTTTCTCATTCTTTTATTCTCTCCAGACATCCTTGGTTTCTTTTCCAGCCCTGAGTAGTAATGACTTCTTCATGTGGTACAGCCCCTGGAGAGGGAGAGTGAGGGCTTTCTCAGGCCAAACCAGACGCGCTCTATGTCTATTGGCCAGAAGGGATGATGGACGAGCAGCAGATGCTGCTGTCAGCCCAGCTCCATGGCTTGGCCTCTGGAGATTATTGATACTGAAGGCCAGTCAGCTGCTCAGTGGAGGAGTCCCAGGGTCAACATGGATCCCCGATACAGGAATATATGCCTGTATCCACACAGACATCACTTCAAAACTTGAGGCTAAGTATACCTCCCAAGTCTGTACTCTTAGAAAAGCAGCTATATGAAAGTCGCCTAGCTCCCCATTCCAGAGTCCTGAGAGGTCCTAGCACCAAAGGGATGGTATCTTCTTCCTGACCCACTTCCTGTTTATCATCTACACTCCATTACACAGATTAAGCGAATGCAATGTTCCTGACACATGCCTGGCAAGAGGAGTAAACACCAGTTTGTGCAACAAACTATTCACAGTGTTGAGCTGGCTCCAGGATGTCTGGTCAAGCCCTTTTTATTTTGCCTACCTTTTGCTGGTCCACCAGAGTTGCATTCAGGACTAAGGCTAGCCTACTCATCCCCAGTTTGGGTGCAAAACTGTGATACATCTGTAGCACTAGGACGTACTAGGACCCTAGTTTGTCCTTTGGGTTTATGGTACGGTGACCAGATTCTAACATCTGTAAGGCGGGACAACATTGGGGGGGGACGGAGCGGGGGTGGAGCAGGGGCGGGGCGGAGCTGGGGCGCAGGGCAGGGGATGGCGCAGGGCAGGGCCTGACAACAAGGAAAACTTTGATAAGCAGTTCTGGATAATCACTTCTCAGCAATTATTTATTACAGTTTAACATTATAAAATTAACAAAAATAATATAAAACTCATATTCTGGTGAAATAGCCATATGGCGGCGAATACCGTATATTCCCTTCTTGTTCTCCAGCCGGTTCGTGCATTCTTTCCAAAAATTGGGACTTTTTTAAAACGCCGTGGGACGCGGGACAAATTGTTGAAAAGCGGGACTGTCCCGCCAAAATCGGGACGTCTGGTCACCCTAGTTTACGGGCTAGGGAGGTGGGATGGGGATGGACACTGTTTCTTCTTTGAAACAGACAGGCCTAGATTCAGTTCATGTATAAGTGCACAAGATGCCAGCCCCAGATTTGGGCACTTTACTGAATGTCTGAGTAGTCTCTGATGCATTTCAATCAATAATCGTTTTAGGCTGAAAGTAGAGCTTGGGGCTGACTGACAACAGCAGCTGCTGCTCTCCATCCCTGTCCCTGGCCAATAAGAAAGGCACAGATTCTGCCCTTGTGCAGGAAAGGCGGGCTGCTGACTGACAGATGAAGAAATTATTACTCAGGCTGTCAAGAAAACCCCACAATTTCATGATGGAAAGTATGGCAGTCCTTTGTAAGGCCAAATAGTTTTCCGATTCAGAAATGTTATGTCTATTTATAGTGTATCATTGCATAAAGTTAATTTCTTAACTTATCTGATTGCATGATTTAGGGTCAGTGTGTTATTTTGGGCAAAATGACATAGGTCATAGAGCTGCCTAAATATATTCTTAGTGTTGAGGATTTGAAACAAGAAACATAAATTATTGCAAATTAAACATGACTGGTAAAAATAGCACAGCATTAATTTATCCTTTAATGTGTTATAAATAGGCTAAAAAGTGAAGTAAATATTTTTAAATTGGCATAGCAATAAAGCATTTAATTTTTGTTCTAGCAATGACCTTTCTAGAATGTAAAGGTAATAGAAAAAAAGAAATGCTATGGATTTCAGAGATTTTCTTTCCCTAGTTTCCTTATAGGTTTGAAAACTATGAGCTCAGAAATATATGAAATGAAGTGTGATGAGAATTGAAATGATTAACATAGTACTTTTGATTATAAAACTGGCAAATATTTTTAAAACAACAGTACTGTGACTTTCAAGAGTGTGATAAATTGATAAGAATAAATTGGCAAAATTTTTAGAAACATTAATTAATTAAAAATTTATTTTTTATTGTTTTAGGTATATACAACAGAATTAGGGGGTAAAAGTGGTTTCTTGTTACATGAATTAACTGTAGGGTTTTAAAGTCAGGGATTTACATGTAGTGCACCTGTCACCCAATAGTATACATTGTACCAGATGGGTGATGTTTGATCTCCCATCCTCCTCCTACCCGCTCCTCTTCTGAGTCTCCAAAGGCATGTATACTATGACTGTGTATAGCCACTGTGTAGCTATCACTTATAAGTGAGTACACACAGTAGTAATTTTTCTATTCTTGAGATATTTCACTTAGGGTAATGGCCTCCAATTCCATCCAAGTTGCTGCAAAACACTTTATTTCA
Organism: Otolemur garnettii; assembly: GCF_000181295.1. Lineage (NCBI taxonomy): Eukaryota > Metazoa > Chordata > Mammalia > Primates > Galagidae > Otolemur > Otolemur garnettii. Next base: position 13,153,710 of record NW_003852397.1, on the reverse strand, counting down.
TTATTTTTTATAGTTGAGTAGCATTACATATTCCATGGTGTGTATATAGACTACAATTTCTTTATCTACTCATTAGTGAATGGGAACTTTGGTTAACTCATATCTTTGAAATTATAAAATATGCTGTGAAAATATAAGAGGGCACATATCTTTTTGATATAATGACTTCTTTCCCTTTGGAGAGGTACCCAGTAGTGAAATTGCTGGATCCAATGGTAGGTCTACTTTTAGTTCTCCGAGGAATCTCCATTCTGTTTTCCATAGAGGTTACACTAATTTATTATACATTGCCCCTAACAATGTATAAGCATTCCCTTTTCACCACATCCACATCAACATTTGTTGTTTTTGACTTGTTAATAATGGCCATTCTGACCAGGATAAGGCAGTTTCTTATCGTGGTTTAATGGGCATTTTCCTGATGGTTAGTGATGTTGAGCATTTTTTTCTGTTTGTTGGCCATTTGTATATATATTTTTTTGAAAAATGTGTGTTTATGTCTTTTGCCCACATTTTAATATGGTATTTGTTTTGTCTTTTCTTTTCCTTTCTTTTCTTTTTAGAGACAGAGTCTCTCTTTATGGCCCACAGTAGAGGACTGTGGCGTCACAGCTCACAGCAACCTCCAACTCTTGGGCTTAAGGAATTCTCTTGTCTCAGCCTCCTGAGTAGCTGGGACCACAGGCACCCACCAGAATGCCTGGCTATTTTTGTTGTTGTTGCAGTTTGGCCAGGGTCGGGCCCGAACCTGCCACCCTCGGTATATAGGGCCGGCACCCTACCCACTGAGCCACAGGTGCCACCCTAATGTGGTATTTGTTTTTTCTTTCTTTTTTTTTTTTTGCTGATTTATTTGAGTTCCTTAGAGACTCCTGGATAGGAGTCCTTTGCCAGCTATCGAGTTTGTGAATATTTCCTCACAGACTAGGTTGTCTGTTTACTCTGTTCACCATTTATTTTGCTGTACAAAAGATTTTTAGCTTTATTAAGTCTCATTTGTTTATTTCTGCTTTTGCTGCTTTGATTTTGGGATATTAGTCTTAAATGCTTTGCCTGGGCCAATTTCCAGAAGAATCATTCCTATGTTTTCATCTAGAATTTTTATGGTGTCTAGTCTTATATTTAAGTCTTTAACCCACACTGAGTTAATTTTTGTGTGTAGTGAGAGATGGAGATCTAGAACTACCCATCCTGAGCTGAGTGTTGTCAAATTCTTCAAATTATTAGATTAAGAAGGCCTAGCAGAATTCAATGTAAAATGATTTGGTACCTCTGCAATTTGTCATGAGATGGGATAGATGGCACAAAAAGGCCACACAACAGATGGCCTCCATGTATGATGGCACTCACCATTGTCATATAGTTTCATTTTATTTCCCTCACAAGTATGGCTAAAAGTTGGATGAGAAGTACTCAGAAAGGGCTAAACTTAGCTCATGAAAATGTGGGGGCAGGCAAAAAATGGACTATAATCCACCATAGCTCTAATTAGAAGTGGTCATGAAAAACAAGAGTAAGGGTAATCTCAATAGTAAGAGCTCTGAGTTATACACTTGGCAAGGTGTTCTGAGAAGAGGTAGGTTCATGGATGTATTTCATGGGAATGGGCATGAAATATGAAGATCTTTAAGTTGCATGTTAATACCCTCCAGACAGCATCTATCCCAGAAGAGGCACTAAATAATCAAGTAAACAGAAGACTTTCTTGACAACCTATCTCTATCAGTAGTTATGCCAGTCATGAATGAATTCATCATGAGGCAAGAATTGTGGCTATGCCTGGGCTGCATAATGGGCTTTCTCACCATGGCTGATATCCCAATTCCCATTGTTGAATATCTAAACTACCAATATCTGAGAACAATGCTGATGGTGTTCTAAATAGGACACCATCCCTTCTGCAAAACAACTGGACATTATTTGACAAGGTGTTCACATTGGACCTTTATCTTCTGCAATGGATATTAATTCATTTTTTTTCTGAAAACAGCTCATATTCTTCATGGAAGTTTACTTTTCTTGCCCACAAGATCTCAGCTAGTATGACTCTCTAGTATCTCTTATAAAATCTAATGGGACCAAGAGACTCCTTCTTCAACAAACGAGGTGCAGTAGAGGGATCCACTGGCTCTATCACATAGTGCACTATCCAGAAGATGCCAGACTGAGAGGACAATGGAATAGTGTTGAAGACATCTGAGATGCCAGCCTAGAGAGCATACCAGGTGACAACGTGGCACTCTAAAATTAGGCAAACCTATATCCTTAACTGATGGCCATGAAATGATTCTTTGTTCCCTGTAGTATGGATCTAGGAACTAAGTGATTAAAATAAGAGTGAGCTTAATCATTATTGGTGTTATTGACCCACCAGAGAATTCATGTTTCCTGTCTCTGTTACCCTGTTTAAGTACCCAGTTCCCAGACAGGTTGTCTTAGTTTATTTGTGCTGTGATAACAGAATACCATAGATTGGATAATTTCCAAGCAGAAATTCCTTCCTTACAGTTTTGGAGTGAGAGAAGCTCAATATCAAGGCACTAGCAGGTTTATCACCTGGTGAGGGTATGGTCTCTGTTTCTAAGATAGCTGAAACACTGGCTTCTCCAAAGGGGTAGAACACTGTTTTCACATGGTAGACGGTGGAAGGGCAAAAACGGAGAATTTTCTTCTGTCAATCTCTTTTATAAAGGCATTAACTCATTCACAAGGGCATAGCCCTCATGATCTAAATACCTTTCAAAACATACCACCTTCCAATATGGTCATTTAGGGGAACACATTCAGAATTTGGCAAGGATAAAACTTCTAAAAGGACACAAAACTGTAATTCCTTTAACTCTCAAGCTGTGTCTGCTTCCTACTCCCTTTATATTCTCTGTATTAAGATGTCAGTAGACATGGAGAAGTATCATCATATTGGCATGGTGAGCAATGGTCACCAGGAGGTACAGCTGCTGTTACATAATGGGGAACAGAACTACATATGTAAGCACCCACATGATATATTTGCATTTCTTTGGCCCAAAGTCACTTAGATATTTCCTGGAATAACATGTTGTTTCTCTTTTATAGCATCCACTATAAACAAGTAACCTCACTTTGTACTATGTGCCAAATTGGTAACCCTCAAGGAGCTTTAAAGGCAAAACTTTTCTCTCTAGCCCAGCAAAATGGGACCTACCCTAGCAAGGCCTGACAGGTAGATTTCACCCAAAGGCCTCCTTACAGAGGATTCAAATATTTATTAGTATTTATTGACACTTATTTGTTGGGGAGAAGCTTTTCCTTGTAGCCTGAAAGGGCTGCTGAAATTTCCAGAAGACTTCTGGAAGACATCAGACCTCATCGTGGTCTTTCCTGGTCCTTATAGAGTGGCAATGGTCCTGCCTTTGCTTCCCAGGAAATGCTGAACAACAGCACAGCATTTAAATACTTGAGTTCTAGCAGGCATTACAAAAACCCAGGCTGCTACCTACAGATCTTTCTTCGCCTTCTCTGTCAGTCAGGGGACTTCATGCTTATCAAACAGTAAAGGGATGTGTCCTCCACATTCCAGCTAACCCTGGTATGGAAAGGTCCTTATCCAGTCTCATGTTCTACCCCAACTGCTATTAAGGTCCTAGGGATATCTACTTGGATCCATCATTCTCAGGTGAAGCTATGGAAGAACCAAAATGAAACTCATCAAGTTCCCACAGGTGAAGATTCCAACACCGGAGGCAAAACTCATGTACACTCTTGCAGGATTTCTGGTACCTGTTCAAGCGGACTTCTCTTGCTGTGGCTCCTTCAAATAAGTAGTGCAAACAGTTTGCCCATGGGCAAGACACCTATTTGTCCTGGAAAACCAAACTATACATACCCTAAGACTCAGCCAGGCCTGCTGGATATGCCTTGATAATCCCCTTGGCTACTCCATTATTTGCATTCCAGGTGTTCTAACATTAGGTTTGAGCCTCACAAATTTCCTAACTAAATTTATTTAGTTCTGCTTAGAGGCTATGAAGGTACGAATGGTCCTACTCTCTGTCTACCTACCTTCTGCTTGCACCTACAACAGCCACCTACTGAGGACCTATACTGAAGTCCCCTGGAGAGACACCTGGAGAATCTGCAAGACGCCACCCTTGTAGGAATCATTGTCCCCTTTCAGCAGGAAGCAGCCAGATGAGCAGACATCCCCACCCAATGATTTAGACATTTAGAGTAGAGAGTGGGGAAATGTTAGAAGACTCTCCTAGGGGACAAAGTGGATTTCTTCCCATGGGAAGAAGGACAAGGAAGAGCCCTCGCTTGTTGCAGCTCCACCTAATTCCTATCCTGAGCAGCTAACTACCACACCTAAGGGAAGGAGGGATGCCTGCTAGATCAGGAAGCCCAGTCAGGAAGCCCAGGCACGATAGTATTTGGAAAGTGACCTAGAGTAACCTAAGGCCAATTATCATGTTGTTAACTGTCCACAAAAGTCATTCCATAGTGTCATCTGAAACAGGAGGCAGGCCTGATCCAGACAGTATAAAACAGGATCCTAGTCCATTCCCAGAGCCTTTTTTTTGTTGTTGTTGTGACAAGGGGGCCCCTTTGTTGTTGTTGGTAAATGTATGTTGCTCCATAAGTCTATGTGAAATATATTTTCCTCAATAAACTGTCTCATGCCTGTCTTACTTTCGGTGGGTGTGATTACTCTTCGACCAAGAGCTGAGAACACAGACAACATCCTGAACCCCAACAGCTTTATTTAGATAGCTGGATAGGGGCACGGTGACAAGGGACTTAGAGTCCTCAGGGATGAGAGTCTGGGTCACTCCAATAGAAAAAAAGACCTAAACCAACAGAAGTTAACCAAGGGGAAGGGGAATCTAAAGTGTGTGATGAAGGAGGGGGATTATGAGGATTACTTACAGCCTAGAGATCAGATGCAGAGGTTTGGACTGTATCTTACCCCACTAATTTCACATATATAAGTTTCCTCTAGGAACTGAGGCCCCATGTGATTCTGGAGTAGCTGCTTCTGAAATGTATTCCACGAAACAAGTGGATCTGAATAGGATTCACTATTCTGATGGTGGAGTCCTCCTGAATTTGGACCTCCTCACCCTTAGCTTGAAGTCTAGTTTTTGCTTAAACTGTTCTTTTGAACCTCCCTTTCTAGAAGGAAGGTTTCCTCGTGCTAACTGAATTTTTCAATTAACTGACCAACTGCTGGTTCAAACAATTTTACTTTATTGAATATTATAATGGTAGTTATCAAAATAATATAGCAAAAAGGAGAAGATATGTTTAACTCTCTCCTTTAGTGAGTCAGGCTGGGAGTAAGAGGAGAAGGTGTGTGGAAGGCTTTTTATTTTTCATTTAATACTAATCAGCGCAGTTTAGATGTTTCTTATACCATATGTAGAAATTGCTTTGATAACAAACACACTCCTGAATAAATAAACCCCCCATAGCTGGTGATGGCATGTGGTTTCATGCCTAGGAAGTAACAGCTGAGTATGGAGGTCAGGCTCTATGGTGAAGTGAAACCCTGGCTCCACCACTTTGTCCCTGTGTCAGCTTGAACAGTTTCTCTAACTTCTCTGTGCCACCCATTGTCTGTGAACAGGGATAATAATAGAACTCACTTCATAGACTTTGAGATAATTAAATGTATATATAAAGTATTTAACTTAAGGTCAAGTATATAATAAGAAACCAGTAAATGTTAGCTATTATTATTTTAGGAAAATAAACATAAATGCCCAGATAAATTTACATATGTTTATCATGGTATTGATTTTATAATAAAAACCTTGAACAACGGAAGTACCTAGTGATAGAAAAATGTTTGAATAAACTGTGTTATATTTATAAGAGGGCATGTCAGTTAGCTGTTGAAAAATATCTTGTTTCTTAAGAATATTCATTGACATAGAAAAATGCTGATTAGATCTTAAATGACAAAAGCAGGCCATACAACGATGGCCTTGTATCTATATGTAGTATACAAGTATATCTATACTTATATCTATATGTATAGCTATATCATCTGTAGACGTGTAATCTCAATTATATGTCATATTATTATAGGTTATTTCTCTAAGGTAGATACTGTAATAATATTATAATCTATTTATCTCTCTATATGGATGTATATGTATAACCCCAATTTTGTAAATGAAAAATCCTAAGTATATAGAAATGGCTGGAAGGAACATTACCAAAATATTAACAGTAGTTGTCCCTTTAGAAGATGAGATGGCAACTGTTACTGTCCTCTTCATGAAGGTCATTTCATTCCTTAGTGAGGGGAGATCACTTTTGCTGGCTTTCATTTGAGGACAGAATCCCCTGAAATGGAGTCTAACTCATGGCCACCTCCCAAGTCCTGCCAGAGTCCTGCTGCTGCCAACTGTATCTGCATGACTGAGGGAATTTGGAGAGAGGAAGAGAAAAGAGAAGAGAGGGGGTGGAGAAGACAAGCAGAGGGAGAGGGACAACTGATTCTGTACAGGGCAGTGACACACCAGCAGGAGCAGTGAGGTGTGGCATCCAATCTATATCTGTAGAGGTTTCACAAGGTCTCAGTGTGAAATGCAGACTGGGGAGAGGTGCACAGCAGGCATGCACCTAGAAGTGTGTTTTAGGGTGTCAGATATCCTACAACCTCTAGTGTTCCTTTAAAAAAATCTACCAGGTATCCCTTGTCTCTGCTTCATCCCTCAGAGCCCTCTGCACTTCTCTACACTGGGTGCACATGCCTGTTTCAGAGCTGCCCGCAGTGTGACCAGCCCATGCTTGCCAGCCCTTCTTTAATCCCTGCCTTCCAGCACTCTGCACACCCAGCACTCCACACATTCCACAGGGTCAGTCCCCGCTCCCAGGGCTCTGTCATCAGTTGGAAGACCAGATGGTGGTTGCTAGGCATAATATCCAGGCATACGGGTAGCCAACTGTCTAACTCCAGCTCATTCATGGTATTTCTCAGTTTCCCTGGATTATGAGTAGGGGAAGCAATGATTTTTCAGTTCACTACAAAAGCTGATGTCCTTTGATGACTTATGAAAATGGTAGTTATGGTCTAGGACATTAATTTTACTCATATTCCACAATGCAAACCTTTATTCAGCTTATATTATTTATAGAAGAGTGACTAGCTCTGCAGCATAGTAGGAAGTCACAAAAGAAATAGATGGTGTCGAACCTGCCTTAGATAGTAAGGTACATATTTAGAATAGGGCAGGGGTATCTTTCTCCGCCAGCTTTTTGTTCTATATAGTCAAAAGACCTGAAATCAAATGTGTGTGCCTGAACAAATGTTGACTTCTGATATGTGGAAGTGACTTGAAATAAAATAGAAGTAAAAAATCAAATTCTGGTTTTACTTTGTACTAAGAGCATGTGTTTAACTGCTTCACTTCATTGAGTTTCAAATTCCTTATCTGTAAGTGGACGTATCAACAGTAACTGTGAACATAAATGACAAAAATGCATGTAAAGGGGCTTCCCAATGTGCAAGGTCACTGCTCAGTAAATGTGATTGCCTCTCCCCCAGTGATAAATGTTTGTTATATGGACTTGAATACATACTTGAACTTTATATTAATCCTGAGAAGTGGTTAAATTGGCCCATATTCCTTTCTTAAGGAATAATCTGAGAAGAATTGGTTCAATGGGAAATATAATAGTCATTTAGAACTTTGTGTTCTGAAATAATTTGTGACTTAAACTGAAATTGAATGTATTCTGCTGAAATAATTCTGTGGGTCTCACTGACATTCGTATACATGGTGGTGGGATCACAACAATCAAGCTGATTAACATGTGCCAGTTGGAAAGCCACATGCAGAAGAATGAAACTGGATTACTATCTCTCACCATATATAAAAATTAACTCAAGATGGAGTAAAGACTTAAATGTAAGATCTGAAACCATAAAAATTATAGATGAAAGCACAGGAAAAACTTTTATGAACATTGGCCTGTGTTTATGACTAAGATCTCAAAAGCATATGCAACAAAAACAAAAATAAATAAATGATAATTAAACTAAAACGTTTCTGCACAGCAAAAGAAATGATCTATACAGTAAACAGACAACCTACATAATGTGAGAAAATATTCGCCAACTATACATCTGACACAAGATTAATTCAAAATATGCAAGGAACTCAAACAATAAGCAAGCAAGCAAAAAAAAAAAAAAATCCCATTAAAAAGTAGGCAAAAGAGGGCAGCACCTGTGGCTCAAAGGAGTAGGGCGCCAGCCCCATGTACTGGAGGTGGGGGATTCCAACCTGGCCCCGGCCAAAAACTGCAGAAAAAAGAAAAAGTGGGCAAAAGACATGAACAAACATTTTTCAGAAGAAAATACACAAATGGCCAACAAACATGAAAAAATCCTCAACATCTCTAATCATCAGACAGATGCACATTAAAACCACAATGAAATACCACCTTAGCATGGTCAGAGTGGCCATGACTAACAAGACAAAACACAGTAAACATTGGTGTGGATGTGTTGAAAAAGGGACCTTTGTAGATGTTGGAATATAAATTAGTATAATACAACCTCATGGAGAAAAGAATGGTGATTCCTCTGAGAACTAGAAGTAGATCAATCATTTGATCCTACAATCCCAGTCCTGGATATTTCCCTAAAGAAAAAGAAGTCAATATATCAAAAAGACAAGTGACCTCATGTTTATCGCAGCACAGTTCACAATTTCAAAGATATGGAATAAAAGACAAAGTGCCCATCAATCAATGAGTGGATTCAAACATTGTGATATATACACACCATGGAATACTACTCAGCCATAACAAATAATGAAGCAACGTGTTTCACAGTAACTTGGTTGGAACCAAAAGCCATTATCCAAGTGAAGCAAAATAGCAATGAAAAATCAAATAGCACATGTTCTCACTTAGCTTACCACATGGAAGCTAAGTGAGGGCTATGCAGGGGCACACAGAGTGTACAATGGACACTGAAGGCTCAGAAGGGGGGAAGAGAAGGAGATACAGGGGAAAATACCTATCTGGTGCAACCTACACTATTTGAGTGACAGATACACTAAAAATCCCAGACATTACCTCTATGTAGTTTATTAGTGTTAACCAGAAGCCACTTGTACCCTGAAATCTATTGAAATTAAAAAATAAAAATCCATCATCTCACATAGTTACCATTTTCTTTCTTTATTTTCTTGATATGTCAAGGCCACTTAAGATCCACCCTCCTAGAAAATTTGCATATATAATTTATTGTTATAAACTCATAGTTTCTGTGATGTACAATAGATTCCTTGAACATATTCATCTTATGAATACGAATGAAATAAATGTGAATAAGCCCACAGACTTTGGAGGATAGGGGAGGAAAAATGGTAAATGAATATTCAACTTTTTATTCTCCCTGGAGGTTTTTCATAGATTTGTAAGCACATTCTGGGGTGTCTTTCTTGAGCTGCAAATAAGTGGAGGGAGAATGAGCTCAGGGCTTAAAGCTGACTGTGATCTACCTATTGTGTGACCTTGGGCAACTAGACCCTGACACTTTCAGCTGCATCAGCTGCAAAATGGGGATAATATCCACCTTAGAGGGCTGTTTGAAGATTAGAAATAATGTATTGAAAGTGCCTACCACATAGTTGGTACACAAAATACTCTGGTTATTCCTCAATTCTGCTACGGCCCCAAATCCAGGCCTTCAAAAGCAAATCGCTTTCCTAGACTATGCAATAGTTTTTTTAGTTGATTTATCTGTTAGTCTTTCTATGTGATTAGACATGAGAGTAAACTTTCTAAAACATAAATTGAATGCCTCTTTCTTACTTTAAAATCTTTTATGCCTAAAGGATCTCATAAGCTCTTTGTTAAGACATTCAAAGAACTTTAAAACCTATTCTCAGATTACTTTCCAGACTCTTCCCAATGTGGCATTCCCCATCCTCAAGGCCGGCTCCATGGGCAAGGGGCTGTGCAGTCCCATAGGACCCCTGCACTCTAAAAGTATCCCATGCTTGGTTTAATCCTCTGGTATGGACTTCTTGAAGTTGTTAATGATTTTATCTTTGAACTTGTGTTTTGTAAACAAAGTCACATGAAACAATGGAATGTGGGCAAGAGCCGCGGGGATATGCCAGGCAGCAGCTTGCACATGTGTGGGCTCAGGTCCGTGGCAGCAACAGCTAGGCAGTTGGCCTGGCCTCCTGGCACACTGGGGACTCTGTGCCCCAAGGAGGTGTCCAAGGCTGGAACCTGGGCCCAGATTGGCAGTGGGAATGGCAGAGCAGAAGCAGATGGTGCAGCAGGGGCGATAGCCCTAAGAGAGAAGAGGGATTTTGTATGAGGCCTGTGCCAGGACTGGGGTGGGAGGCAGGCAAGTGCTGAACCACAGGGGTACATCTGCACAAACGGGAATTTTTCAGCCTGAGCACAGGGTCAGGAACTCTGGAGATGAGGCAGTAAATGTTGTCAGTACATTATGACAAAGCAAATACAGACATACAGGTATTGCATTAACACAAATCAGGGAATTATTAGAATTCCTCAGAGTTTTGAATTTCACATTTTGAAAACGACTGCAACAATGCAAAGGAAATAGCCACAGCCTTTAGAGACAGAAATTCAGTTAAAAAAGTTGTCACATGGACAGAAAATAATGCTATTTTCATTTTCATATGAAACGGCACGTGAACTGCCAATCTGGGGGAGGGGGGATTTTAAAGTTAATTTTTCCTTAGAATTGAAGACACAGACACAGAATGCATAACAGGTATTTGGAATTCTAAGCAAATCATGCAGCTGCTTTCAGTTTCTGGTACAACCTCCATAAGTTTCAAAGAAATGTCAGAGGATACATAAACATGGCAAGGTGTAAATTTATATTCAAAATTAAATTCAAATTTACATGTAAAATTAATTGGAATAAAGACTCCTCTTTAAAAAACCTTTTTAAAACTGGTTCTGGAAGAATCATCAGCTCTCGATATCATTGATACTATGAAATAATTTATCAGAAACATATCCCAGTGTTGTTACAGCCTGAAAAATAACTATAATAACTTCAGTAAGTTTGCATCAGTGGAAAGATCATTCTGAAAGTTCTAAATCATCAAAATTTATTTGCAATTCTGCATTTGGCAAAACTGGTTGCTTTTAATTCTAAATTTGAATATAAAGTTTCCAAATGTGTCCATTTAGGACTTTACAAATGAATTTTTAGAAAAAAGAGCCAAAAAATCATATAATCCACCAAGATATCACATTAATGAAATATTATTCTCTATATTACATAAAAAACCATGACATCAAAAAAAATAGTGTTTGCAATTTACAAGTTTATGTTGTTAGTCATATATCACATCATCCCATTTCTTCTCTTTTTAAAGAAAATTTGTATATGTCAGTATAGCTCTAACTGAACTTTTCCTCTTGCTATCTGAACCATCGGCCTCACATTCACATTTTGTACAAGGTCCTACAAACTATAGACTCTTCCCAGCCCCTTCACCATCATTCATCTCCAATAAGTATGCACCTCACACACAACCTTTGACCACCCATGATGTCCTCCCTTTGGTTTCGTTGTGTTTCTTGCTTACAATTCCCTTCCTCTGGCTCGGTGCCTGTGGCTCAAGCAGCTAAGGCACCAGCCACATATGCCTAAGGTGGCAGGTTCGAATCCAGCCCAGACCTGCCAAGCAACAATGGTGGCTGTGGCCAAAAAATGGCTGTGCGTTGTGGCAGGCGCCTATGGTCCCAGCTACTTGGGAGGCAGAGGCAGGAGACTCGCTTGAGCCCAAGAGTTGGAGGTTGCTGTGAGCAGTGAAGCCATAGCACTCTACCCAGGGGGACAGCTTGAGGCTCCGTCTCAAAAAAAAAAAAAGAATTCCCTTCCTCTGTTCTTTTCAATAAAAATCCTATCATATTCTGCCCATACATTCAGTATATGGGCAAATGTCATCATTAACTATTTATATATCTCTCCTTTTTGCTAGACTCTGATCTCCTTGAGAGCAAGGACTTTACTTCTCCAATAGTTACTATTTCTTAGTATCTAGTACTGTACTTTTTATGTTTTAGGAGTTTAATGACTATTATTAAGCATTGAGGAAAACATCAATCAAAAATTAATAATGAGGGGATGCACATAATTTGACTGAGGCATTATCAGAGTCTCTTTAGCTAATCTGGTTAACTCAGCAAGTGTCCCTGCCTTATTGATTTAACTCCTGGACCTGAAGCATAAGTAAATTTTCTTAGCAAAAGCAGAAAGCATGCCAGGTACAAAGGCCCTGAGGCAGAAGAGAGCACAGTGAGGGTCAGGAACTAAAGGATTTTCCTCCTCAAGGTACACCCTTATTCCATGAGGATGGCCATCATAGAGAGAGATGGAAAAAAATTATTTTTTCTAAGAATATGGTGTAAGATATTCTTCCCTCCCACATCCTCCAAGCAAGCTTCCAGGATCTATCCCTAGGTCAACAACAATGACACGGAACTATTTCACAGTCAAAACGTTTATCACGATGCTTAGAACTCCCCTTATCATTAAAGTTTGGATTGTTAGATAAGTCTCTGGCTCATCTCCATCTATTAAATCATTAGCTAATCAGTGATATTATTAGTCCAGTTGGATGGTTGACTGAATTAACTAGTCTTCATAACAGAGGTTCACTTCTGGGTATGTGGTAGATAGGTGAGACTCAGGTCTATAATCAGAGATGGTTTCCCTACACCCCATATCGAGGTCACCACAGGAAATAGGTAAGAAGAAAGAATCATGGTGATTCCATTTCTACCACCAATGAAAAAATCTTAAAGCCAGTGCTTTTTGCATACAAAGAGGAACCCAGGTCTGGTTTTCTAGACCTAATGTGGAGCTTGTATATCTCTCTGGGGAATCGGCCACAGAAAAATGGACGCATTTATAAAATGTGTTATTTTTTTATTTGGGGCTCTATAGGGTATCTTAATATAGTGCAAAATTTCTGTGAAAGAGGATATAAAGGCCCTAGGAATATGGGGACATGTGGGGAAATATGAAAATATAGGTAAATGTAGGTATAAATGAAATATAAGATATATCTATAAGCACATAAATATGCTCCTAATAATAATCAAATGAAGGAACGAGTGGTGAGTAGGGCAGTCTAGCCTAAATATACAAAAAAGGCCTATTGAGAGGGAGAGAAAGAGTGGAAAAAGATGAAGGAGTTAATTTTGTCCAGTAAAAAGGAACTACTATATGTTACATGCTGAGAATCTCAAAGGACTTTAAGGATATACCCTGTGAAATTTTAGAAGTTATTAATGAAATAGTATAGCAAGGTGAACTATGTTAAAATATTTTTTCCAACCATTCCAGAATTCATAGTCCAAGTTGGCATGTCCAGGCTGGGAGGTCATGCCCTTTTGACTGTAGCTCAGATTGCCGGGAATCACATCCTCCTCGTTAGTTTCGGATGACAGCTCACTGTACAGGAGAGATCCACTTGTAGAGAAAGAGAGAAGAGGGAGAGGAAGATTTAGCACTGCATTTTCACAGGGCAAGAAATTCCAACCTAGCTCCAATGTGTGTTGGCCCGTTGCCTGGGATCTCATTAAACACATGACCATCACTCTTCTGCCTATTTCTGGCCTGGATTTGTAGCTTGGTGTCTAAGCAAACCCCAGTTGGAGCTAAAATTAGGCAGCCAAATTGTGACAAGACATACTTGTCTTCAACAAAGGAGAGATGTCTATTTAAGAAAAATTGGATCTATCCATGGGTCAATGTAAGTCTTATGCATCTTAGCAGACTGTTTCTACTATGCAGAAACCGGATTAAAATAGACCAACTAACTAGACTGCCTTCTGGCTTCCAGCCATCTGGTATTTCCACAGTAGCCCAATTCTGTTGTAAATGGTCATGTCCAGCTGTGGGAAAGTTTAAGGACTAGGATGAATATAACAAACTATTGACATGGACGACGAAAAGCAGATCAAAGAGATAGAACCATATCTTTTAGACGAATGTAAGTTTTGGGTTTCACAGATGTTAAAGTTTGGAGGTCTGTTATACCACGGGAGAAATGTGTTTGAGGTCTGCAAATGAAAGCATTCACTTTCCTTTGACTAGCATCTGATAGATGAGGGATCACAAAACTACAGTGAAGGGCAGTAACAGCAATTCTTTCATCTGTGTAATATTTTTACCCTTTAAAATATTTTTAGATACATTTTTTCAAATTTCTCACTAATTTTCTTTTTCTTTTGAATCAGAGTCTCAAGCTGTCATCCTGGGTAGAGTGCCGTGGCATCCTAGCTCACAGCAACCTCCAACTCTTGGCTCAAGTGATCCTCTGCCTCAGTTTTTCTATTTTTAGTAGAGGCAGAGTCTCGCTTTTGCTCAGGCTGGTTTTGAACTCCTGAACTCAAGCAATCAGCCTGCCTCCACCTCCCAGAGTGCTAGGATTACAGGCATGAGCCCCTACACCCTGCTCACTAAATATTTTTTCACTGCCTAACTTATGCATATGATACTGTAGGGGAAACCAGAGACGATTAAACTTTTTTTTCTCCCATTAAAGAGCATAGATCTGTTTATAGAGACAAGAAACAAAGGCAGAAAAAATTAAACAACAAAATAATTCAGTAGAAGTTTGAGATAAGAGTAGGAGAGATATTTATAAGGCAGTGAGTGTTTAGTTGATTAACTGATTTACTGTCACGTGCCTTCTATAGAGGAAGGCAGAGGAAAATAATCCCTTCTGTTTTCAGTGATCACAAAGGAGAGATGTTCAAGACTGTGTAGATGGAGACTGAGGGAGAGAGTGACGTAAACAGAATGGAAACTAAATCTTCAAAAAGTTTGGAGGGGATAGTGAACGCATTCCTTTGCCAGAAGCTTATGTAGGGAAGTGGTTGTCTTCACACAGGACACATGTATAGGAGGTGAAGAGCTGTATATTTATTTGAAAGATGGAGCCATTGGAAGTCCAGAAGAAGCTTGAAGACACAGATTTCACTGTCCCTGTGGAGCAGCTCAAGCCTGGGCAGCCCGACTCAGGATGTTACTCTTTTCATCATACAATGCTTAAAATCACAGAGAAAATACAAACAAGCCAAAAAAGAATCAAATAAAATCAACCAAAAAAAACCTCCCCTCCAACTATAATCCGAAGAATCCATTCAAAGAATATACTTCAAAGAATCCATTGTTCCTGGTAATGCTAGGTTGATTCTTCCCATCTCAAAGTTAGCTGTGGCCCATCTCATTTCTCTTGATGCTTCCCAAGTTCAAGCACACTTACTCAGAAGGT
Source organism: Otolemur garnettii (assembly GCF_000181295.1). Taxonomy (NCBI): domain Eukaryota; kingdom Metazoa; phylum Chordata; class Mammalia; order Primates; family Galagidae; genus Otolemur; species Otolemur garnettii. The sequence goes on along the minus strand of NW_003852397.1, from coordinate 13,138,420 downwards.
TTCTAGAATGGGCCCCCTGCAGGTGCCCAGCACTCCTGTAATGCGGGAACCTTCAAGCATGAGATACTTTCCACCTACAACAAATTATTGCAATGCTTTACTATTTAAAGGATTTAATTCATGCATAGTAGTGACCAACAAGGGCAGAAGGCATTTAAATATGTTGGGCTCAAAATACACTCTGGTTAAAAAATTCCTGTGTGTTCATAGCTGTATGCATGAGGAAATATATAAATGGGAACTTGAGAAAGGTTTTGCTAGGCATCTCTCATTAACTAAAATTTCATGGTTTGATTGTATATCCAGACTGAAAGAAAAAGATGTTTGTTCCTCGAAGCACCTATTGTCAAGGTTGCAGTGACCTTATTGAAACCAATAGATGCATTTCAACCCTGAATTTATTTGATCTCTCAGTGGTGTTCAATCGATGGCAGCCCTTTCTTTGTGAAATGTTCCTTTCCTTCGGCTGCTGTAACACCATACTGTCAGTTTCCTCCTGCTTCGATCCCTTTTCCTCAGTTTCCTTTGCAGAGTTTTTTTCTACTACATGTGCCTTAAGTATTGGGATCACTTGGGATATTGTCCTGGGCATTGTCTCTTTTAACTCTACATTTTCCCCAGACAGTTCCATCTATTTCCCTTGTTTAAATTAACTGCTCTATGCCCACGACACCTTTATGGTTATCCGTAATCCGCTCATGTTCAACTCTCTTCTGGAAGTCTCTTTGGATGTTTCTGTCTCTGCTCTTCTTCCAGAGCACCTTAGCTCTGTGAATTGCACTGCCCTCCAGCCACTCACCTGTGCCCCTGAGTGAGGATGGGGCTTTTGTCCCATTGGCTCCTTGTCACTTCCTTCTTCACATCTGGTGGGGAGGAAGAGAGCTAGCATATTCCCACCAAAAGTTACACTCCAGAGACATCACTGTTAGGAAGAAAGAGATGTGTTTATACTGTGAGTTCTGCACTCTGAGAAATGCCAGGATCCAATACTGTTATCCAAGGTAGAGGCAGCACTTGGAGTGGGTTGAAATGTCACTGGCTAAGCCCCAAGGAGAAGATGCAAGTGGAGCCTGGACTGGAAGGGAAGAAGATAAGGAAAGAGATTCTGAGCAACTGCCTGAGAAAAATTTGTTTAGATTGAAATAGTGAAAAAATATTTTGCATCCTGCTCTGGACTAGGAGCAGGTGGCTAACTCCGAATGAGACTAGTTTCTTTTTGATAATGCACTAAGACCACATGGCTTTTAAACACCATGGGACCTGTAAGAACTGTGTGAAATCCTTTGGGTCACTGTCAACCCTTTCTTCTCCCTCGTTTCAGGCGTCTACTTGGCCACTGAAATCTACAACTTCTCTCTTTTAAAGATTTTCAGATCAGTCTACTTCTTTGCAATACACACTAATAATCTCTTGGTCCAGGGCAAAATCAGCTTCCACTGGATACCTGGCACAGCATCTTAACTGGCTTCTATCTTTAGCTTAGATCCCTTCTGCTCCCACCATGTGGCAGCGCCACCTCTGATCAAGTCATTCTCCTGCCTGAAATTCTCCTGTGGCTTCCCACTATTCTATCCTCTGGACCAAAAACATTTTGAAATCCTTTCAGGTGGTCAAAAGTGCTCTGCCTCTTCTTAAAATATTTTAACATTTTGCTTTATTAGCCTAGAAGACAATTCTCTCTGTTTTTTTTTTTTAATAGTTTTTTGCCAAGGCTGGGTTTGAACCCACCACCTCTGGCATATGGGGCCAGCCCCCTACCCTTTTGAGCCACAGGCACCACCCAATTCTCTCTGTTTTTATTTGCTAACTCGAACTCATCTGTCAGGTATATTCCTGTGACTGCCTGGTGCCACATATTCTGGCAGGTTCAAACCTGGCCTGGGCCTGCCAAATAACAATGACAGCTACAACAAAAAAATAGCCAAGTGCTGTGGCATGTGCCTGTAATCCCAGCTACTTGGGAGGCTGAGGTAAGAGAATCACTTAAGCCCAAGAGTTTGAGGTTGCTGTGAGCTGTGACACCATGGCACTCTACTGAAGGTGACATAGTGAGACTCTGTTTCCAAAAAAAAAACAAACTTGTATGGGTGCTTTGGGGGCCATGCAAATTTCTATGGAAGAAGAAGATGAAATCTAATGTAGGTAGGGAGTGGAAGGCACCAGGCAAGCACCTCAAAGGTCTTTTGTTTACAGGGTGATGTTTACTGATATTTTTCATATTAGACATGACAACTAAGAAATTTAAAATATCTACTAAATTTGAAAAGTTTATTAAAAGTAATACATCACTTATATGCTGATAGAAATAACATCTTTTTATAAAATGGGATTAGATTTTCCAAAACAAAACTAGTGAAGAGAGTGGCATCGTTCTACTTTTTTTTTTTTTTTTAAGTCTCTTTAATACCCGGCTTATTAAAAGATGGCTGGATTATCATACCTACTCTGGCAGACAATGTGCTGCTGTATCACATGTCCTGCGCTCCCTAGAAAACTCCACTATAGACACAGACCAGAATAAAAGTGAAAAAGGCCAACAGCATCTTAGTAACAGGAAAATAGTTTTGACTTCATGGAGCCCCCTTGAAATGGTTTCAGAGAGCCCCAGAGTTCTCAGCAGCACATTTTGAGAACAATTTCCACATAGTTTTCTTATTTCTATCTTAGTGCTAATTTCCATATACTTATTTACTCACAGGAATTGAATATGGTTTAACATTTTCTGCTTGTGATTTTGTGCATTGAGTTATTCTTGTACATAACAAGATGCAGAACCCTGTCAGTTCCCAGCCAACTCAGAATTATAATGGTTGACTTTGTGAAGCAATCAACATATGTGTTGGATGTATGTGCGTGGAGGGGTGGGGAGAACACGGAACACGGACACTGCGCTGTGTCACACGAGGAGGGCAGTGCACGCTGGAGCAGGAGAAAGCTGGAATTGCAGGGATTTCAGGAGCCTGAGAGAGTTCAGGCAGGGGGTGAGGAACCGGGGCCAGGGGGTGGTGGGTTAATGCAAAAGTGCTCAGCCAATGAGCGATTAATGCTCTAGAGCTTGGATTTAGATTGGGAGTTGATGAGATCTCATGGGTCGTGGAAGACCCATTTGCAAGGCTGGAATGAAACCCGAGAGAGAGGAATTTTCTCTCTTATACATAACTCTTGAATGACTTGCTATTAAAATATTTTCAGATAAAAGATATAGAGATAGATGTCTTGTAATTGGGTCCCCCCAAGCCCCTTAAAATAGCCTTTGCAAGAGCCAATTAGATCTGGCCATGAAAGAGAGTCACATAATCAGAGAGCGAGGACGGTTCTGACTGTGAGAGCTACACCCTGGTAGGGAAGCCTCCCGGCGTGGACTTCCTTCCACCAAGCCAGGAAGTTAAGAATCTCTAACTGGATGGGTTGCTCTGAGGGCACTTTCTCTAAATTCCTATCAATAGAAATGGAAACCTCCATAGTATTTTATGCCATGTGCAACAACTTTAAGTCTTGGTTTGGTTTTAGTGGGAGGGCATGTGAATGTGAAGACCTTCCTTAAGATTTCTAAAAGTTTATGAAAGCACCAATGGACTCCCCAGAGCTCCGCACCCAGCCTGTTCCTTTAGAAAAACATCAGAGAAGACCATAGCAGAAAACCGAGGCTCCGGTGACATTTACAGTGAAATTTGTGGTCAACCCTTGCTCAGGGTCACAGGACTGACTGTAATTCTTTGGTTAGAAATTAGATATAAGTGATGGGAAGGGCAGGAGTTCCCATGCTGATGTGAATTCTTAAGGGTTTATGTGTCAAAGAATTGCTCAGGTAAGGATGTGTGTTTAGCCTTTTTAAAGGAACTGAATGCAGGCTTCTTTTCCGAAGACAGCTGCTCACACCGGAGGTGTCCTAACAAAGGAGCAATGAAGGCTGGCTGAGAAGATGGAGAGAGGGAAAATGTGAACATCTTACAACTTCAATTTACGTCATCTTCTCCTAGTCTGGAAGTTCAGTTGGAAAACAGAGAATATTTAATTGACTCTAAGACACTGTTGAAAAGTGTAAAATTTATGAATCATCCGGTTGTGCTGATGACTGACTTTTACCACTCTGACCTTTCCCCCCTTTCACTGAATTATCTTAATTATGTGTTAATATTAGCTGGATGTAACTTTAGCATATTAAGTATCATTCTCTGGGGTTTTTTTTTTTTTTTTTTTTGGAATTCTTAAAAGAATTTAAATTCAGTAATCTATAACAGGATGGAGACCAATCTTTTCCTGGCGTTGTTACAAAACAGAAATTTCACTGTTTTTCTTTACAGAAGTAACAGGGAAGACTCTAGTTTGGAGGACTCAAGGGATTTCTGAAATGTGTTCTTTGAGTCATTAACAAATTGGAAAAAGTAGAAAATGTCTGTAGAAAATGAAACATCCCCCACCACCAAGCAAACAATGAAAGACAGCTGCTGACAGGGAGATTGGATTAACAAAGGAGCAAGTGTATGAAACGCCTGGTATTTGCCCAGACTCTGTTTCTTTCAGCCTCCCAGGCTGGCAGTGGTGACAGAGCCATCTGTCCTATCATTTTGCCCTCTGCAGTCAGCCATTAATTTTCCACAAGGGCTCTCAGTGACAGCCACCTCATACTGACCATACTTGGACACAGGGTGTAGGACACACACTTCAAGAGAGTGGATTCAAGGATTCAAGGCTCCTGATACTGAGTCGGTGGAGAAAGAGAGGTAGAGAAATTTCCAGACAAGCTAAAAGTGGATGAAAAATAGAGACATAGACTCACTCGGGGGCACTGCTATTTCTACTTATGTTACATTTTGTCTTAAAATCCCACGCAGTATGGGTACAGCTCTTGACTCACAGATATTGGGGCTAATAAACAACAAAAGAGTGGCCTGAGAGAGAAAAAGATGGTAACAGGTTATTCCTTAGAGCCAGAGAAAAGACAAACAAACTCTCCTTGATTTTGCCTTGATATGACTTTTCTTTTTAACATTAATGTTTACAAGATCCGCTTCTCTCTACTTCCCAATCTGCATTCTCATTCTCTCTCTCCCTCGTCTCTCTCCCTTTCTCTATCTCTCCCCCTTTCTTCTGCAGCTGTTCTGCCCTCACTAGAAATAATATGCATAAAAAGAGTATTCTACAAATATGCATCAAGACGGTCATGCTATTTCCCTCCTGCTTACCCTGATGTTGGAGAGTACTCAGATTTGGTTTTTAGAGCTCTGAGTTTCATGAGGTAAGATTTCAAGGATACACTTAAAATGATCTCCTCAAAATGTTATTCTGATAAAAAGAACATGAGGTCATTGTGACTATTCCTGGAAAACGAACATTATATTCTAGAGATTATTCAATAACCTTCTTGGAATTGTTTTTAGTTATTTTGGAATTTTATTATTTCCAATGAGCTACTTTTTTCTGGAGAAAGACAGAAATTCTTAAGTGGTTGGGGGGCTGTGTGAAATGTGGCAACTTGGGCCAGGAAATCTACTTTTGTTTTTCTCTCTGTGCTACAGGAGGTAAAACTTTGTATGTCTGAGATTACTTGCAAAATATCTTCTTAAGACTTAACACTAGAAATTAGCCTAACCTATGATCTGGGAAAGAGTTTATTAATCAATACTTGATTCCAGCTGGTGAGAAAACAATTCTCAGTTTCAGAAATTATTTGATAACAGCAAACCTTGGAGGTCATTAGGAAGGTTGGCAGACATATGAAAATTAAAAAGTTATAAAGAAAGTAAACAGATTAGGAGAAAACACTTACAATCAGAACAAAAATAAAGGAAAATCGCCTGCAAATAATGAACTTCTACAAATATATAACAAAAAGAAAACATTTAAAAAGAGCCAAACATATGATCAGGTGAACACTAAAAGCCAGGTAAGTATATGAAGCTATGTCTAACCTAACTAGTAATGAGTGAATTTTCCTCTCAAAAGGAAATTCCAATAAAAAACAAAACGTGTTTGCTTGGCAAGTATTAAACACACATCTAGTATTGCAGAGGGTCTGGAAAAAGAATCAAATGTACTATAAGGACCCTCTGGTCTAACTGCACAAAGGCACACCAACTATAAGGAAAATCTTTAAGATAATTGGGCAAATTTTAAATGTGGACTGGGTATTAGATGACATTAGGGGACTTCTATTCATTTTGTTAGGTGTGATACAGGTGTGTAAAGAGAAGTTCCCATCCGTTAGAGAGCAAAATGAAATGGGTAGAGTGAAATGGTGGATGGTCTAGGATTTGCTTTAAAAATGTCCAGAATAAAGAATATGTGATGCGTGATGGATGAAACGAGAGTAACAAAATGTTGATAATCGTTGGAGATAGGTAATAGATACGTATGGGATTGTTATATTATTCTCTCTACTTTGACAGACAATGGGTTAACTTTTTCATAACACATTATTTAGAGTACATTTGAGCATTAGTTCTTTAGAAAAAAGTCTCTATTTTATTTATCTATCCATCATCTATGTATCTACCTGTTTATGTCTCTAATTTATATTTAGATTTTGTCTATCTCACCAGTGCTAGATACCTGTATCGATATTACCTGGCATCTATTTTCCTCATCACCACTGTCATTTAATCTATCCCTGTAATTGCATTAGAAGTGGAGGCATCCAAACCAAACTGTCAGTTGTTACTTCAGAAAAGAGCAGTGGGCTAAGGGGAGGAAAAGGGCTGGTTTATGTTTACTTTATACCCATCCATACGTTTACCGTGTCGTTTTGTCTTTTTTCTCGCCTCTCTTTCTTTTCCTCCTACCCTTCTTTCTCTGCCTCACTCCCATTCTCCCTTCCTCCTCCAATTCTTTGTTGGATTGACAATTTTTTTTTTTTTTTTGCTTCTTTTTTCCCTCTAGTGCTTTGGATCTTATTAGCTCTGATTTTAGATCTTATTTTTGTTCTTCTGTTTGTTACCCTCAATATTACAACACATTTTCACAAATAGATGTCTAACATTAATTTACATCTGTATTTTCTCTATAAAAAATGAAATATCTGACCATACTTTTCTTTATCTGTTTGTAGCCTCATTTCTGACTCTCACTTTGCAGTCATCTTGGATTTTTAGATGCAGTATGTTAATTATGTATTTTATTAAACCATTATCAACCATTATTCAGACTTAACTGCATGATTGATTTGTGTTAACTCACTACGGTTTCTTTAACACTATATCATTTTCTCTTTTTTTTTTTTCAGGACAAGATTTGCTGCATGTAGGATACTATGTTATAAATAATTTCCTCCCAGGTCTTCAAAATACTGCTCTGTTGTCTTATATTATTGTTGTTTGGTAATCTTGCACCAATTGGAATTTTTTTTTCCATTTCAAGTAAACTTTTCCCTTCTTTCTGGAAACTTCTCAAATTTTCTCCTTATCATTGATATTTTGAAATTTCACAATGATATGCTTAGCTGTAAGTCTTTTTTTTTTTTTAACTAGCATTGATGGAGTATTTAAAATGAAGGCTTATGCTTTTCTACAGCTCTCCAAGGCTTTCTTTGATTAATTTTATATTTTTGATCTTTCTGTTATGAAGCACCTATGCCATATACAGACAATGGCACTTCTGGATCTAAATGTATATCTCTTTTCCCCCCATTTTTATGTCTCTTTTTGCATAATATTCTGGTATAAAAACACTGTTCGGTGGGTCAACTTGCTGAATTGCTTGCCTTCCTGCCTTCCTTCCTTCCTTCCTTCCTTCCTTCCTTCCTTCCTTCCTTCTTTCCTTCCTTCCTCCTTCTTCCTTCTTTCTTCTTTTTAGACAGAGTCTCAGTCTGTCTCCTGGTTAGAATGCTTTGATGTCATCATAGCTCACAACAGCCTCGAACTCTTGGGCTCAAGCTATCCTCTTGCCTCAGCCTCCTGTGTAGCTGGGACTACAGGCACCTGCCACCATGCCAGGCTTTTTTTTTTTTTTTTTTGCTTAGGCTGGTCTCCAACTCCTGAGATCAAGAGAGCCACCACCTCAGCCTCCAAGAGTGCTGGGATTATAGTTGTGAGCCACCATACTTGGCCTGATTTACTCTGTTTGTTTGCCAGTCAACTCATGTACTGAGTGCTTTTAAAAGTTAGCAATCAGATTTGAAATTTCCAAACTCTTTAGTAGTTTCTTTCTCAAGGATGCCCCATTTTTTCAACTGACCCCTGAGAATGTCAGTTATACTTGTTTTAAATTATTTTTGCTTGTCTTGTTTTATTTAAAGTCTGTTTCTTATAGTACCTTTTCCTCTTGATTAATTAGCCCTGTTTTCTTCAGACACTTGGTGTTTCCTGGGTGTGCATTCAGTTTTGGATTAGAAAATTCTCATTTGTGTAGACCTGAGGCTTGATGTGGTGTCAAGTGTGCATATATTTCTTGAGAGAGGGCTGCTCACCGGGGCACACCCTGCCATTTTGGACTAAATCTCAGGCTTGCTTTTATTTGAACTTGCTATAATGGATCTATTTTATTGTGATAGTTAATTTCATGTGTTAACTTGACTGGGCTATACAGGATGCCCAGATAGCTGGTAAAATATTTCTGAGTGTGTCCATTAGGGTGTTTCTGGAACAGATTATCATTTGAATCAGTAGACTGAGTAAAGAAGATTTCTCCTCACCAATGTGGACACGGGTGGGTATGATTGAGGACCCAAAGGGAACATAAAGGTGGAAGAAGGGTGAATTTTCTCTCTCTCTTTTTGAACTGAGACATCTGTCTTCTTTTGCCCTTGGACAGCAGAGCTCTTGGTTCTCGAGCCTTCGGATTACAACTAAATTATACCACTAGCTTTCTTGGTTCTCCAGCTTTCAGATAGCTTATCCTGGGACTTCCTGGTATTCACAGTGACATGAACCAATTCCAGTAATAAATTTCTTACATATCTAATATAACCTATGGCTCTGCTTCTCTGAAGAACCCTAACTAATCCAAGAACTTCATACCTTTAAAAACAATGAAAAGTAAATTTTCATGAATTAAAATATTTTTAAAAATGCATTATTATTATGTTATTATAATAACTGACTTCTCACTGCTTGAATCTGTCCAACACACATTTAAGTTTATACTCCCAAAGAATGGTCAGAGTATGTTGTGAAAATCGGGAATGTTCATCCTTTCAAAAACTCTTTTAGTGGAGAGATACTTGGTGTACATATATATCTACACACACACACACACAAATGGTCTTCAACTTACGGTTCAACCTATAATTTTTTATGATGGTGCAAAAGCATTATGTACTGAATAGAGACTGTACTTTTAATTTTGAATTTCTTTGATATTTTCCTTGGCTAATTAGTGATAAGTGTTATGATGCTATTTTGCAATGCTGAACTCCCAGGGAGCCATGCTAATGTAAGTATTCTGAGCATTTTTAATGCTGAGCTATGATGGTCTAATTATTATATGCATTCTTGACTTACAATATTTTGACTTCAAGTGAGGTTTATCAGGAAATAACCCTAAGTTGAGAAGTATCTATATGTGAGGGGTTGGAGAGAAGAAAATCGGAGAGGTGAAGGAACGGGGGACACCATGGGGAATGTTGGGAGGAGCAGAGACAGAAAACATTTACATATGCAAAAAAAAAAAAAGAAGATAGGTTTGTAAGTGGGTGTTTACATTGCTATTCCTTCTTTGATTTTTGTGATCTGGAGAAAGTTCTTATTAGCTCAAGTTGTACTTATCAAGGTAGGAACTAAACATAGGACACTTTTTAAACAAGCACCTCTCTGAAAGGTCAAACCAATCAAGAATTCTTAAAAGTAAGACTCTCAGAGAATATTTTGAAATCATGACTTTGGGAGAAAGGTGTGAGACTAACACAGACACGGTATTTCTTTTCTTTACAAAAAGTCAGTAATAGTTGTGTAATCATTTCTCTGGGATTTATATGACTGCAGTTTTAAAAAGTAATAGCCAGAACAAATATAAAGTCCCGACAATTGCGGACATAGGTTTTCCTTAATGCTACTCTTTGTTGTTAATTTTAAGAAGACCTGAAATATACCACTATTGATAGGCTTAACTGATGCTTACTAGAGCAGAGATAATCAATATTATATCATATAGCGAGACAATATAGGGCTCAGACTGAAATATCTTCCTTAGCAAAAACACACAACTAATCAGAAATGTCGTGTGAAAAATAACTTTGACTTTAGATGAATAGTTTATGTTCTTTTCTGCATTCAACTGATCCATTCTTTTATTTATTTAACTACGATCCATTCAATTGACCATATGATATGAAATACTCATTAAACCACGTAATGCTACACTTGTATGAGGCCGTCATGATGTTATCATTATAAATTTCCTGAGTAAGTTAAAAAACTAGTAGAATTTAAAGTTTTGTTTCAGCATGTGTTATAATGAGATGTTAAACTACTTTCATATAACTTTCCTTTTAAAGAGTAATGATAAATGAAGTCGTGTTAGGCAGATTTTTGACTGTAGGATCTTTCGGCATCTTTACTAGACTGCTGTTCACTGTTCCCAGTGGGGACAGCATGCTGAGTTTCTTAAAGTTATTTCACCAAGATATATGCTTTTTTGTCCCCAAGGACATCTTGTGCACTAATGCTCAGTGGACTATACCTGGCATTGCTAGATTACTTGAGAATTATTTCTTTGTTTTTGTTTCCCTGGAATATGTTTTTGTTCCTTCCTTCTTGGATATTCCACTAAAATGTAAGCAGAATCAAGAGCTTCCCCTTTCGTTTTTATATTAGCCATTCTCTAGCCTATCAAATAACACAGCATGTTATTCAGATAGGGGAATCTTGAGTAACATTGTTAAGGCATTGTTATTTCTCACCAGCAACAATGCTTGCTTTTTTCTTTGGTGGCCACATGGGGGAGCTAAAAAGAGGCAAAGATTTCCATTTTTTCTTAAATAGGGCATTTTATGCACTTTTATATACCCATCAATGTGAAGGATTTGATGGCAGCTGTTACATTGTTTAAAACGCATTTTAAAAGGTCTATTAATGATACTATATATCAGAGAAGAAGAGTATCAACAGAGCTTCAACTGTACCTTGCCCCCAAATTTAGGCGTGCGTGTATGTGTGTGTCTTATCAGTGGATCAAAGACGAAGGAAGTATAAATTTTCAAAAGGAAGCCTTCTGTGTATTTATTTAACTGAGAATTGTTAGAATTGGTGCTTAAATATGTCGGGAGAAATAGAGGCAATGAGAGTGTAAAACATTTTATTACGTACTATTTTATATGTATTAAGGAACAAATGTAACATATCTGTAAGTAATCAAGCACAGTAATAGAATAATTTTAAGGACAGGTAAACACAATCCTAGATTTTATGTTTATTGTTCTTGGTCTCAGAAACCTAACAGTTCTATCACATATAAACAAAAAAATATTATTGTGCTTTATCAAATCACTTTCAACGAGTCTTTCGAGCCTTCTCCCCGACAACATTATTTTTTCTAAAATCCATCCAAGTTGTGCATGAAGCTGCAGTTTATTTTCACTGCCGCATAACACTCCATTTTTCTGTCTGTGCCACAAGTACTCATCTGTCAGTTTCTGTGGAACTTAGATTTCCTTTGTCTCTTCGTGACTACTGTGTACCAAGTTCAAACCAAGTTCTACGATGCAAATCCAAAGAAATTTCTTTAGGATAGTGTGAATTCCTTTGAATGACGACTGGCACGTACTTGTGTGAAAAAGATAGTCCTAATTTTATTTCAAAGTCCCTCCCAGGGATGAGTAAGCATCCTGCTGCTCTACCTTTGCCAACACTCGTTTTTTTCATATCTTGAATTTTTACCAGTTGAGTGGGTTTAAAATGTTACATTATTGAGGTCTTACTTGTATTTCTTTAGTTTCCATTGAAGTTGAAAACATTTTATATGGTTATCAGGCATTTGTGAAATACCTTTTTAATGACTCCATTTTTCTTTGGAGTTGATTTGGTAAGTTTGTCAAAAGGGGAATTTTTTTTTTTTTTTTTTTTGAGACAGAGCCTCAAGCTATCCCCCTGGGTAGAGTGCCATGGCATCACAGCTCATAGCAACCTCCAACTCCTGGGCTTAAGCGAGTCTCCTGCCTCAGCCTCCCAAGTAGCTAGGACCACAGGCACCCGCCACAGCGCCCGGCCATTTTTTAGTTGCAGCCGTCATTGTTGTTTGGCGTGCCCGGGCTGGGGATTCGAACCCGCCACCTTAGGTGTATGTGGCTGGCGCCTTAGCTGCTTGAGCCACAGGCGCCGAGCTGTCAAAAGGGGAATTTAACCATTTAATCTCAGTTTTTCAATTTATAGGAATGAATTTGTATTAATAGTAGCTTCTCATCTTTTGAATCTCTGTTGTATATGTGGCTAGGTCTTATTTTTTATTAGTAGTGTTTCTGATATTTGTAATTTTGATATTTTTTCCCATCTTGGTCAAATTTGCCAACAGGTTACTAGTTTTATTAGTCTTTTCATATATCCAACTTTTGGCTTTATCAGTCCTCTCAGAGTTTTACTTCTTTCCTTTGAAATATATTTGTGCCTCATCAAAATTTTCTCAGTACCAAATTTAGAGAGTCAAATAGTTTTAAAAAATTAGTTTTCAAAAAATAGCCAGTACCCTGGTTCCTCTGTCCCACTTCCTCCTTCCCAGGGGCAGCCATTTTCCTTTCCCATAGTTGTTTATTTTGATATTTATCTCTAAGATTCTGAATGACTTGTTTCTACTACTTTCTGAGTTTTTGATTATAGACATTGTTTTTTCTTTTTAACTCCACATTAGGTCAAGTCTCTCCTTTCCTAGCACCATACACTTCCTTTCACAGTATAAATCTCAATACTAGTTTTTTTATTTCTTTATATTTACTTTATTACTATTTGTTTTATATTTCAGAAATCCCACAGGTCAAGGACCTTGCCTATTTTTGATTTTCATTGATTCTCTAAGGCCTGGAATAGGGTGCACATTCAAACGTTTGTTGAATAAATGAGTGAATGACAAAACTGTGAGAAGGAGGTCTGAGTTTTCAAGAATTAGAAGAGATGGTGAGAACCTTGGGGGATAACTTAGGTGGGATGAGTCAAGGCACTGCCCTATCAGCTCATCAGAGTGTACTTACCTAAGAATGTGAATCCCTGCTTTGTAGAAGTCAGTATTGGTGCCCTTTTTTGTGTTTATTTTCTTTTTGTTTCTCTTAGGTTCATAACAGAGACCGAAGGCAGGGAAAAACCGATGTCCCAGTTCAAGCAGTCAGACAGGAAGAATTCCCTCTCACTTAGATGTTTTTGTTCTACTCAAGACTTCAACAGATTGGATGGAGGCCCAGCAACATCAGCAAGAGCAATCTTCTTTGTTCAATCTACCCATTGATCCGGATGTTAATCTCGTCCAGTAACACCCTCACCTCACACACACACATAGAATGTTTGAGCACATCTCTGGGTACTTCCAGACCTAGTCAAGGTGACACATATCATTAACCATTGTATCTACCCATAGATTTTTGACTGAATATGCTTTAAAAAATCTAAGATCTTATGTTATTTCAACATAAATACTTTAGTATTTGTTATATAATATGATTTTTGAGAAAAGAAACTTCATTTTTAGATCAGTTTTAGATTTAAAGAATTGTAAAGATAGTACCGAGTCCCTATGCACCTGACACCAGTTTTCTCTATTAACATCTTAGTTAGTATAGTACATTTGTTCCAATCACTGTACCAGTACTGATACATTGTTATTAACCAAAGCCCATAATTTATTTTGATCTTCTTAGTTTTTAGTTAATGTCCTTTTTCTGTTCTGGGACCCATCCAGGATACTGCACCACACTGAAGTTAAGTCTTAACAGGCTCCTTGTGGCCAAGACAGTTTCTTGGGCTTTCTTGTTTTTTAATGATCTCAAGAGTTTTGAGGAGTTTCTGTCAGATAATGTGTAGAATGTGCCAATATTGGATTTAAAATTTTTCTTTACTTATAAGTAGCCTGGGATTCTAGGTTTTTCAGTGGAAGACAAAGAGGTAAAGTGTCATTTTCGTATTTCTTAACGAGTGTGCATATCACCCACCTGCCTTGTCACCGTTGATTCTGACTTTGCTCATGTGTCAGATGCAGAACTTGTCAGCTTTCTCCCCTGTAAAGTTATTCTTTTTACCTTCTTTCTACACTGAACTTTTGGAAGAAAGTTGCTATATGGAACCTATTCTTAAGGAGTGGGATGATTTGGATTTCTTCTACAAGGGAAATTTGTCTCTTCTCCCTTATTTATTTATTTATTTACTAGCTTATTTAACCATTTATTATATCTGTATGGACTCCTGGGTACTTACTTTGTATAATCAACTCAACTTTAGTTTTTTGCTCGAATTTCTTCTTCTTTTTGTTATTTCTCATTGGAGCTTTGTTATTTGGAGCTCTTCTAATTTTTCCCCGTGTCCTTTAGAAAAAGTAGGTTTCTGGCTCTGCACCTGTAGCTCAGCAGCTGGGGCACCAGCCACATATACCAGAGTTGGCAGGTTTGAATCCAGCCTGGGCCTGCCGGACAACAATGACAACTACAACCAAAAAATAGCCGGTATTGTGGTCTGTAGTCCCAGCTACTTGGGAGGCTGAGACAAGAGAATTGCTTAAGCCCAAGAGTTTCAGGTTGCTGTGAGTTGTGATGCCACAGCACTCTACTGAGGGTGACATAGTGAGACTCTGTCTCAAAAAAAGGTAAGGTTCTAATTTTTATAATAATTAAAATATGTTTGAGCACTTCCTTATTTTCTAGCATTATAAGGGGCTTCATGTATTACATGAATACATATTATGCATTTTAAGCCCCAGTCTCAGCATTAATCATGTCTCAAAAAATCACTGATTTACTGGACAATGGCATTAGAAAAAAAGATCTGGGTGAGAGGTGTACTCACTGGTGCTGGGATTTTGTTGCTTCTGGGCATTCTTAGCTGACAGAGCAATGAAATATATGTAGGTATGTAAATCCATATAGATAAAATACATAGTCACATGTCTATAAATATGTCTATATGGAAGTGTTTGCTTTTATATTAAATTAAATATAAATCCAATTCTCATCTACTACAAAAGGAATCGTTCTGGTTTCTTCCTTTGCTTATCTGCAAGTTACCAATCCAAGAGTGAGAAATCTGGTACTCACCATTCGCCATCCATTGACTTAATTGATTAATTCTCGTGCACATGTATGTTGGTATCAGAATTGCTAATCTGTACCTCTGTTGTAAATCTCCTTATCAGCTACAGAGTCCTTTACATGCTGTTCCTTTGCCTTTGGCCTTAGTGACTCTCCTGTCTTCTAAAGCTACAGAAGGGAGCACCTTCCTCCCTGTACGCCCAACTTTGGTGGGGTTGTTTCTTACATTTATAATACATTGTTTGTTACATCCTGCATTCTATCCTGTGGTTCCTTCAACCTTCTAAATGAGTTTTAAAAATTAGTATGCATTTTCACAAGGAAGGAGTGGGGTGGGGGAAGGGGAGAGCAGAGAGAGGGAAGGAAGGAGGGGGTGGGGGGGTGAGTGCTGGTGTGTGACACACCTTTTGGGGGTGGGACACAATCATAAGAGGGACTTTACTTAACAAATGCAATCAGTGTAACCTGGTTCTTTGTACCCTCACCGAATGCCCAGCAACAACAACAAAAGGTTATATGGGTTTTGACAAATATATAGTGTTATGTATCTGTAATTACAACATCATACAGAATATTTTCACTGCCCTATAGAAACCTATCCTTGGCACAGTCAACCCCTCCTTTTTATCTCCAAACCTCTGGCAATCATTGGTCTCTTTACTGTTGCCTTTGCCAGAATGTGATGTAGTTGGACTCATACAGTATGTGGAATCACACAGTATGTGCCCTTTCCAGACTGGCTTATTTTCACTTAACAATGTGCACTTGAAACCCAAGTATGTTTTGTTTTGCTTTGTTTTGTTTTTGTTGGGTTGATAGCTAATTTCTTTTTATCATTGAATAAAGTTTTATTTTATGGGCTTATCCACCCACCCATCAGAATCTTAGTTGCTTCAAGTTTTTGAAAATTGTGAATAGAGTTAGTACAAACATTACCAGATTTTTTGTGGACTTGTTTTCCGATCAATCAGGTAAATATCCAGTAGTGTGGCTCCTGAACTGGATGGCAAGACTATGTTTATCTTTGTAGAAAAACTACCCAACTGCCTTCCCAAGTGGCTGTATTATTTCACATTCCTAACAGCCCTGAATGAATGTTCCTCTTGCTTCACATCCTTACCACGATTTGCTATTATTATTATTTTTTTTAGGATCTTAGCCATTCTAATAGATGGGTGATGGTATCTCATTGTTAAGATAGTTAAGTGGTGAATTAAATCAAACAGACATTTACAGTAAATATATATCTCATTATAATTTGACTGTTTTAAAAATAATGACAGCATTTTAAAAAATAACCTATTTTATTTTGAGGCTATATACATATATCTCAATATGTTTAATGAACATGAACACTTATGGTAACTGCAGTGAGGAAAAGAAGGTGATTCTAGACAGACACTTTTAGATCATTTGTCTCCTGTAAAATACACTATTAGCAGAAAGATTGATTGTTTATCTTCTGATATGATATGTTAATAGTTCAGTTTACTTAACAGAGGCATAAGATTATTACTATTTTTTTTTCTTTTTTATATTAAAATTTAGGGTTTTATAAAGGTCAAACTCATGGGGTGGGGAGAAGCTAAGATATCTATATATCCCCCCAAATGGAAAATTCTATAGAAGTCAAATAGCACAATAGTGAGGAAATGGGGACTGTAGAGGGAAGAGGGTGTGTACTAAGTCGTTTGATTCTTAAATATTTGTTGACTGATGAATAGAGTCATTCATTCAATTCAACAAATATTTTCTGAGTTGTTCACACATAGTAGACAGCGGTGGAGACACTGGAGACACAGAAGGGATTAAAAACAGACAAAGATCCCTGCTCTTCAGGAGCTTCTGTGCTAGTAAACAAAGTTAGACGATGAAATAAATACTGTAACGTCGTTTAGGACCACGTCACAAACTCTTCAATTATCTGAATGAAATCTTTTAAATTTTATCTCATCGTACGCTGCTTGTCCTTTGACCTCTTTCTTTCTTCTTGCCATTTTTGGGTAGTGATTTTCCCCTAGAAATCCCCATGCTGGTTACGCGTGTGGCGGTTGTCTGCACAGTCACGACCCGGCAGTTTATTATATCCATACCCTGGGGGCATGGGGAGCATGTTTCTGGGAAGAGTGAATGATTTCTCACTTCTGTCAGAGAGATCAAATTATCAGCAGGCTTGCTAATCTGCCTATCTGCAAAAATAGCCAGAAATGTGCACAAATGTAAACATAAAAGGGAACCCTCATGATTTGCATAGCTCTCGTGTCTGTCCACCGGCCATCCTGAATGCCTGTGAGCTGTTAGGCTGGACGTGAATGTCTTGCAGCTTGGGGATTTGCCATCTTAGCTTCCAATGAGACACTTTATTATCACCATTAATTGATTAAACATTTTCAACACTCCCTGATTAAACCGGTCACACCATCTATTTCTACCTTGGGCTTCTGTTCATGGTTGGAGTGTGCCAAGCATCCAGACTAAATGAAAATACACCCTCCAGGAACCACGCGCGGCATCTCTCATAACAAGCTGCAGCACCTCTTGGAAGCATGGCTGCTATGTCATGGGGAATCCAGGGAATCTTTAGCTTAACTTGCTGTGTCTTGGAGCCTCTGGCAGGAATGGAAAGTGAGTAGTGGGAGAGGAATTCTGTGTGTGGATAGCTGTCATACTTACATCTCTTAGTTTGAGGGAAAAGAACTAGTGGTTCAAGGAACATTTTGGGTATCCCTCAGATAACTGGGATTTGTGGGAGCAATCTTGGCAATGTGAGGTCTACATTTCTAAGGGTGCTCCCACATTGAGTTTTGTGGTCCTGTGGGTTCAAGGAGGGAGCTGGTTCCTGCCTTAGCTTGTGCCTTACCCATCTGACATTCTCTATCAAGTCTACATAAAAAGATAAATGATTTCTGATTGCCTCTCCATTTCAAAGATAACTCTAAAACCTGAGAAGGACAGTGCGGGGGGGAGAACTTGGCTGCATCGAAAGTGTTGAGATGATTCAAAGGGCTCGTGCTGACAGAGCAGGGGTGGCTTGACCTTCTGTGGGGGCCACGTAGGCAGCCTCCCACTGGTTGTTATTTTGGGTGCTGGAAAGCCTGCCCGTCCTGAAATATCTCTCTGCTGTCTTGCCAGGTTCTGTAATTCCCACCATGAGAGCCTTCCCCTACTGAAGGCAGCCTGTCTCCAGGAGGTCCAGGTTATAGGGCATCTACCCTTAGACACCGCCACACTTTTAACCCGTTAGACTGGAGCCTGGCTGTAGAGAACGGCTACCAGCTGTTGGTAACTCAACACCGCTTTGCTAAGAGAAGCTTTTCAACAGCCTCTTCACATAAGTGGGGGAAATGGGTGCTGCAAAGCTTCCAATCAGGAGCACCATGGCTTCTATGGCAGAGACAGTCATTGCAGTGATGGAGTCTCCACTTACTTCTCCCGGGGAATGGGGAGATTAGACTTTGGATTCCTGGAGAAACTTGGAAATGCAGACGGAAAGAGCCAAGTGCACCTAAGATCAGGATCATGATCCAATGTAGTAGAATCATGGACTGCTTGGGTCATTCCCGTCATCAGGCCTTATCTCTAAGGAAAGAAGACAACTATCCATCCAGCTTGATTTGACATCCCCCAAATATCCCGTCACTGGTCAGTAAAGACATCTGATGGTCTTACTGTAACGAATCCATGGGGCATAGTGGCACTTGTTAAAAGATAAACATATTATCAGGGGGAGTAACCAGGTATTTTTCAGAATTGAGAGCATTGATGAGAATCAGTCCATCTCAGATGATAACCTCGGGGAAATCTCAGAAGTATGGTATTACCACCGCAGCTGTGAGAGAAGCATTCTTCACACAGTGCTGGAACTACTGTGGGTACCCAACAGGCTGTGCTGGAGGTGCGCCAGCTTTCTGCTAAGTGTGGCGAGAGGGTCACATACTCCCTTCATGAAACTAAATTCTAGGGATAGGATTCCGGGATGGCCTCTCTCCTCCCCTCCTCGCTTCTCTCCTTTCGTGGGCTTGGTTTCCTTCTCTGCATTCCCTGCACGTTTGCCCCTCTTCTTGCCTTACTTTCCACTGGGGACTCGTGGCATGACTCAGGCCCGGTGGACACAGCAGGTGCAGACAGCTTCCCTCCCCTAGAACACACTTCTGTGGGGCCACACGCCTGTGCCCCCCTACAGGCAGCCCATTGATAGTGTGGCAATTTAAGAACAGAGTCCCCAAAGCTGTTCAGCTATAGATCTGCTCTTAAGGCTTTTTGGGTCACCACAGAGAGAAGGTAGAGAGCAGGGTCCCCTGGTGGGAAACAGGAGCCTGCAAAGAGAAAAGGGACAGGAGCATAGGGACAGGGACATCAGGGAAGGCCCGGGAACGCAACAGCAAGAACTACATGTTAAGAGAGGCCAGATCTATGTGGTTAAAACTTTGTAGCTGTGCCACCTTGAAGAAGTTACTTACTATCTCTGAGCCCTGATTTTCTTTTATGAATGACAAAGTTAATGGTAATACCTGCTTCCCAAGTTATAATGAGAAAAATTTAAAAATGTTTTACCAGCTATATAAATGATTATCACTGTGATTTTGGTCCACAAAAGAAATTTTAAACTATTAGTTAGTAATATCATTATGGTTATTGAAACATTTTTCAGCAGAGTGGGGGAGAGAGAGAAACAATCAGAAGTTAGGAAGGAAGTTTGATTGGAAAGGGGGAATAAAACTATGGTGTTAACTTCCCATTCAGGTGAGGCTGAAGTAAGGATGTTTTAGGATGGAAGAAACTTGACATGAGTATATGTACATTCAAAGGAAACAAGCCGTGGAGAAGTTAAAGACCTGATATTAATGCATAGAAGGAAAGAATTTTTAAATCAAGCTACTGAAGGACTGAACAGGAAGTTTATGTGAATTTAACAGCGAGGATCAGCAGTGGGGATGCCTCTTACTCTCACAGAAATGGAAGATATACAAATATGGATAAAAATGTCTTGAGTGTAGAAGTGGTGGGAAAAGAGGGCACAGGAGGAATAAAAAGAGGTGTGTGCGTGTGCGAGAGAGAGGTTTATTTTAAGGAACTGTCTCGTGGGATTGTGTAGGCTGGCAAGTTAAAATCTGCCGGGTAGGACGGCAGGCTGGAGAGCAGGGGAGTCACAGCTGAAGTCTGGGGACGTTCAATATTTTTTATTAAGGTCTTCAACTGAGTGGATTGGGCCCACTCACATTGTGAAGGGCAATCTGCTTCATTCAAAATCTACTGATTTTAATGTTAATGTTATCTAAGAAATACCTTCACACAATTGTCTAAAATAGTATTTGACCAACTATTTGGGTGCCTTGGTTTAAGCCAAGCTGACACGTAACATTAGCCATCATACCTGTCTAGACGTTTATTACTGACTATTGGTATCAAAGCAGGGCTTCCCAGGGGGGTGGTAGCTGCCCTTTCTGCCATGCTATGAGGTGACCATTTCAAGTTTTCTATCCCAGCATTTTGGGAGGCAGTGGTGAGTGGACTGCCTGAGCTCGTGGATTCGAGATCAGCCTGAGCAAGAGCAAAATCTTGTCTCTAAAAATAGCTGGATGTTGTAGTGAGCACCTGTAGTCTCAGCTACTCAGGAGGCTGAGGCAAGAGAATCACTTGTGCCCAAGAGTTTGAGGTTGCTGCGAGCTATGACATGACAGCACTCTACTGAGGGTGACAAAGTGAGACTCTGTCTCAAAAAATAAATAAGATAATAAACAAAAAATAAAGCTTTCTTTTCCCCTTAAAACCTTTACAACCTGCTCTTTCCCATTTCCCATCTCTCTTGACCACATCCAGCTCTTTGGCCCTTTACTTGATTCTGACAACCTAATGCTCAGCCTCCCGGTCCTCATAATTCTGCCTCTGTGGATTCCTATGTGGTGGGTTCTGAGACTGCTGCTGGGCCCAGCGAGTCCCAGCCAGCAGCGTGAGCAGCAGTGAGCTCTGCGGGGCTGGCCCTGGCCTGAGTAGACGGGGCGTGGAGGTGAAAAGCTTTATTCCTTGTTATCAGTCCATTCAGCTATTTGGTCTCAGCTTGACTCTGTAAATGTGACATTGTTACTAACAGCTTGAGCCAAATTTGATTTATTGGTGAAATTAAATTCTATACTTCCACCATGATGTCAGCACTTCCTGGGTCTTAAACAAAACAAAACAAAACAAAGTGAGGTGGACCAGCAACTGCAGCTTAACTGGATAATCCATATGTTGTTGGGGCCAGTTGCTCTCGAGCCATCATGAGAACAGCCCATTCTTCTCTGCTGAGAATAAAGCAGACCCCTTCTTAAAATTCCCAGTGCTGTCTAGCTAGTAAAATAAAATACTAACGATTGTCTCAAAGTGCTTTTGGGAAACCCTGTGGTTTAAATTTCTGGGTGTCTGTTAATGACAGGATGCATCTTAAAGCGAGTGTTCTTTCTTTCTTTTCTTTCTTTTTTTTTTTGCAGTTTTTGGCCAGGGCTGGGTTTGAACCCACCACCTCCTGCATATGGGGCCAGCGCCCTACTCTTTAAAATAAAGAGATAACTATTTAGGGCATAATAGGTTGCTGTGAATATTAAACTGGCGAATTTGATTGATATGAAGATGACACGATGGTAGCTGTGTGAAGATAAATAAATGTCAGCATGTCTACACTCTGTAAAATCATTTCTGTCATCTCCACCCTGAGGTGCATATAGTTGCTTCTCGACTTTAGGAAAAGTCAGCTGTGAAAAAGCCGTTATACATTTAAATAAAACAAAATGTATATAATCCCAACATTTATCTCAAAAACACTTGAAAGGTCTATCTGATTTGGATATTCCCTTTTAGATAGGGACACAACTACCCGCCTGGTAAGTGGAACTAATGGAGAAAGACAGGATTGTGAAATCCAAACTTCCAGTGTCTCCAAAAAAACTTAGTCTTTTTTACTCATAAAAGTGAAACGGGACTTGTAACAAGTAAGCCTTCATATAAATCTGTTATTTCTTTGTTTTTGTGAAGAGTGTGACTCTGATCCGCAGCCTTGTGGGTTTTTTTTTTTTTTTTAATTGAAATTGAGCAGCCTGTTGAGATCAGGAGCCTACTGGGGGCTTGGGAGATGGAGCAAATTGATTTCAACCCAGCATAGGCAACACTGTTAAAGCAAGGAAATCTCAATAATATAAAAGTAGCTTGTGTAAAGCTTCCAGGAGTAGTTTGGAAAAAGACTTTCTGAACCCTGGGCACAAATTAAGGTTAAGTAGATCCAATTACTGTTGTATATGCGGCATCCCACTTCTAACCCAGCAGCTGAACATCAAGCGGGGGTGGGGGGTGGGTTCTGCTAGTTACTCAGGGCTCAGAGAGGTTTCTGAGACATGGGAAGACATTTCAGTTCGTCAGTGGTTAGACTGTGATGTTTGTCACGAATCTCAGCCTTTTCAAAAATGTTCTTCAATTCCAGGAAACTGTCCTTATAACAAGGTAACTTAAATCACCCATGCCCTGTGACGCAAAGGGAATCCATTTCCTTACCTCCAAAATGCTTCTTTGCAGTCTCTCTCTCCCAGCCGCCAGTCTCTGCAACTACTGAGCTGATTTCTGCTTCTATGTATTAATTGGCATTTTATAGAATTTTATGTAAATGGAATCACAGGTATGTACATTTTCAGGTGCAGCTTTTTTTACTTGGCATAACTCTGTGTTGGTTGTTTGTGCCAGTAGTTTGTTCTTTTTTTATTGGTAGGCAGTAATCCACGGTGTGGATTCATTCACCTGTCATAGGACATTTTTTCTCCTAGGGTAGCAGGTTGAATTGTGTTCCCCCAAAAGACATTTGAGTCTTAACAACCAGTATCTGACCTTATTTAAAAATAGGGTTTTTGGCATGGGGCCTATGGCTCAAAGGAGTAAGGTGCTAGCCCCATATACTGGAGGTGATGGGTTCAAACCCAGCCCTGGCCAAAAATGGCAAAAAGAGAAAAAAAAAGGGTGTTTGCAGGTGTAATTAGTTATGTTAACATGAAATCAGCTGGATTAAGGTGGACCCTAGACCCAGTCACTGGTACTTTTACAAGAAGAGGACAGATACACAGAGACACATAGGAGGGCACCTGATGACAGAGGCAGAGATTGGCTGCTTCAATCAAGGGATGCCAAGGATTGCCCAGCAACCACCAGAAGCCAGGAGGAAGGCATAGAATAGATTGTCCCCTAGAATCTCCCGAAGGAGCCAACCTTGTGACATCTTGTGTTTAGGCTTCCAGCCACCCGAACTGTGTGAGAAAAAAGAAAAAATTCTGTTGTTCTAAGCCACACAGTTGGTGGAAATTTGTTATGACAGCCCAACGAAACTAATACACTAAGTTTTGGGCTTTTTCAAGAAAGCTGCTCTGTATTTACATATATGCACATGTGGACAAATATTCTCATCTCTTACAGGTAAAGATCTAGATGTGGAATGGCTGTGGAGAACATTTAACTTTTTAAGAAATCTCTGGTTTTCTAAAGTGGTTGTACCACATTATATTCCCACTAGCAGGAGGATATGAAGGCTCCGGGTGTCCCTCTATGTTCTGAAGTGTAGTATTGCTGGTATTTTGGGTTAAGGTTTGTCCATTCTAACTTGCCTTTAATAGTATATTTTTGTGGCTTTAATTTATATTTTCCATAGTCTTATTAGCCTTTTATACATCTTATTTTCTCTGTGCAGATCTTTTGGGAAGATTGTCTTATTATTCTGTACAAAAGTCCTTTGTATATATAATATTGCAAATATATTCTTCACCTTATGGTTTACCCTTTTATCTTTTAATCAGTGAATATTGAGGACAGAAGGTTTAAAATTTTGATGAAGTCCAACTAACCAATTTTGGGGGTGTGTGTTTTCTGCTTTTTGTGTCCTTTCTGAGAGCATATGGAAGTCCACTTGTCCCCACGGTGACTAATATTTGCTGCACTTTTTGAATCGATGCTCTACAACCCTGCTTCTATCCTTTGGTATGCCCGACTTTCATTTCAATGTTATAACTTGTTGCAATTCTTCAAAGATATTTTAAGCACAATTAAAGATCTGGATGTAAGTTAAATTCAAATATCTCAACCCAAGTGAAAACTGAATCAGCTGCCACATTTGGCAAATCTATCACTAAGATCACATTTGCCTGGTATTGCCTGCTGGTGGGCTGTGTGCTGAAATGTGGGCCTTCATCTATTTACCCATATCGACTCACTACTGGTGTGTGTTAACACTGGAGCCCCAGCCTGGGCCTAGGGAAAGAGAGAAAAAGACAAAGACAAGGCAGGTGGGTAAGGAGCCAGTGGTGAGTAGCGAAAGGATTTTGCTCAAGCCACACAGCCCTAGGGAGAGCCAGCTGCAATTTTAATATAACTTTGTCTGCCCCAGTCAGGACAAAGCACTTTCCATTTAAAGAATCTTCCTTTGCCTGCAACAGTTGCTATTTTATTTATTTATTATTTTAAAAATTCTTTTTGAGACAGAGTCTCACTCTGTCACCGTGGGTAGAGTGCCGTGATGTCATCATAGCTTATAGCAACCTCAGACTCCTGGGTTCAAGTGATCCTCTTGCCTCAGCCTCCTGAGTAGCTGTGATTACAGACATGAGACAACATGCCTGGATATTTTTTCTATTTTTAGTAGAGATGGGGTCTCAGGCTGGTCTTGAACTCTTGAGTTCAAGCTATCTTCCAGCCTCAGCCTCCCAGAGTGCTTGGATAACAGCGTTGAGACACGGCTCCTCTCCAATGGTTGCTATGTTAGAGTGTTTAAAAACTGTGGATAAGTAAACTATTTTTTAAAAAATCGCAAGTAAAAATTGTGCTGATACAGGGGTGGAGGAAAGGTTTAATTTCAAACTATGGGAGAGGAATAAACAGAAAACCCAGAGATGTTGCCTAAATTCAGTGTCCATACAACTCAGATTGATGCATAGGTAGAGTCTAATTAAAACATTCTAATTCAATAGTATGGGAGCAATCAAACTCAAAAGTGACCATACAGCTTAATTAAGGACATATGATATAACCATATTTGTAGGTTATTTAAGTTTATATCACAAGGAAAAAAGTTCATTAATTGTCTTATAATTTTGCTTCCATAGTATGAAACTTATTTCTCTTCCCTTTTCAAACTCTCTCTGCACTCCATGAAGCCAGGTTGAAGGCCCAAATGACAAATTGGGCAGAAGTGTTAAAGAATTTACATTTTCCAACCATAAAAACACCACAAGTGTGGAGCTGGGACTTAGGAAAATTGCTGCATGTGGAATTCAAGAAGGATTTAGTCAATTGATTTCGTATTTGGCCCAGTAATGGGAGACATTCCCCTTCCATTGCTTTTTGTGGATCAAATGTTTTGTGTTTTGGCCACCCAGCTGGGACTCAGCTAGAGTGAGAAATTACCTCCCAAAGTTTCCAGTGCCTGGAAGAGGGCTGAACAGCCCTGCTGGAGTTTGAGCTGGAATATTGTAGAGAAATATCAGACAAGAGCAAAGACACCTGTTCCGGGTTCTCGGCAAGAATGTCATGCTCCAAGTCAGAGGATGCCTTTGTGACTTAGCATTGGAAAGGTCCTAAGCAACTGAAAGGGGATCAAATTGTGAACTAGGAATCAACTTGTGCCTCTGCAGTGCTAGAACCATCTACAAATGCACCAGCAACATCCAAGGAAACGTTTCAGATACTTGAATGCTGATCTTTCACGGTACCCATGGTCTTCCCAAACTTCTTTTTGTTCATTCACCAAATATCCATGGAGAACACACTGTGAAGCTGGGCACCATTGCGGGCACCAGTGATACAGCCGTGGACCAAACAAAATTCCTCCCCTCAAGGAGCTAATATTCCAGGTGACCAATGCAGACCATAAACAATAAACACATAATTACATATTCTATGCTGAATAGTAATAAACATGCAGGAAATACAGGGAAAGGGGATGGAGAGGCAGTTTGGAGTGATACCTTTTGGAATGCAAACTGTATTTCCTCTTCTTTAAATGTGCACAGCTAATGCATTAAGGCAAATCAAGATGTTCGAGACAGATACAGTCCTTAGAAACCATGTCTACATAATGATATCTATGAATGTTGGTTTTCACATGTGTTTTCTTGTTTAGTCATCATGAGTGCTCTCATGGGGTAAGCAGGACAGATACACCTCTCCTGGTTGTATTGAGGTTCAGGGAGGTTTTTGATTTGCTCACTAATAAGCAATTGATTAGAAGCAGACTTCAGACTTAAATAATATCGCATGCAATGCTTATACCATAGTCATTTTCTCATTCACTCAGCAAAAATTTACTTACTGACTATGATGTGCTGACTCTGGTTCTGGCTGTATTGATAGCAGCAAAGAAATCACTCCCCTGGATTCACATCCTTAGAGCACAAGTTTTCAGACAGTGTGCTGTGGCACACTGGTATGCCTCGAAAAAGTTTTAAAGATGATTAATTAAATTATTTTTGAAAGAAGTTCAAAGCACAGTAAGTATGTTGGGTGTTTTTACTCCTTTTTTGATCAACATAATTTAAATGTGGCACAGAAGTTTATAGTTTCAAGTGTGTTATGAGATAAAAAAAAAAAAAAAAGGTTGAAAAACACTACCTTAGAGTAGAGTGGGGCAGATTTTAATTATATGATTCCAGGTGAGGTGAATGCTATGAAGAAGTGTTTTATGCTGGGGAATTGAGTAAACAGAACCTAACCTTGTCTGGCCTAAGAAATACCAAAGAATGAGTCACTGAACAGTCCAGATAGGATTAGATAAACACAATATAACATTATTGTTTTAAAAATCCTAAATATGGCACATACAAAGTGAATTGGTTAATCAAATTGTATTTAGGTATACATCATTTAAAAAATTGGTCCATTCTCAAAAACTTGATCCGTATGTGATTCTTCCTTAGGACAAGGCTGGATAGCTCTGAGATCAGAACAAATTTGAGTTATACTCACAGGTCATGTCCATAGCCATGATAAGGTTTCATATCATAGCCATAGCCATGATAAGGTTTCAGAATGGTAGAGGAATGATTACCCATGATATGTTAGGATTATGTTGATTGGTGCAAAAATTTTAGGCTGTGAAATTTACCCATTAACAAGATAGACAGGACCGTTGCCCATGGGTTATAAAAAGAGGCCTCTGGATGCTATACAACCTGGGAGAGCTCTATTCTAAATGGAAAGGACAGTCAGAGTTTTACACAGAAACAAAGGGTTTAAACTGGGAACACAACATCATAGTAAAGTACGAAAGGAGCAAATGGTGATAAAAACAAATGAACAAACAGTGAAGCTGGAGCCCACAGTACCAAGAGGAGGCCAAACAAGCCACAAGGAGTCAGTTCACCTGCAGATAACAACCACGTTTCCATATTGTAGGGCCAAGCATGGTAGGTTAGAGCAACCTAAAACAGTCACTCTTTTGACAAAAAGTTAAAAAGTTAGATAATTTGATAATCTTGTGCACAAATCCTAAATGGACAGCTTAGTGAGTTTTCAGAAAGGGAACCCTGCACCAAGATGAAGAGGCAGAATTCACCTGTACCCCAGGCCCCCTCATTTCTCCTCCACCTCCCCATCCTGTCTGCTAACAGCTATTTAGTGACGTTGAATTTTAAACTTGATGTAAATGGAATCATATGCAATGTGGACGGAAGATAGGAAGGAAGGGAGGGAAGGAGGGAGAGACTTTCTGCCTTTAACAATGTGTCTGTATGTAAGACTCTTCCATGCTGTTACCTGGGCATTGTTCATTCTCTTTGCCATGTAGTGTTCCATTATGGAGACAGGATATTCATCCACAGTGAATTTATTCATCCCACCGCTGATGGACATGTAGGGGTGGTTGATGATCTCCTTTTGAAGTCTGTCCTGGCAAATAAAAACAAGCTGAGAGTTTAATGATTTATTTCTAGGCCACGTCAAACAGCCAAGTAAAACATCCTTGGAGTTGAAACAAGTGGCATCTCATAAGGGCTGCCTCAAAATGTTTGAAGGAGAGTGTCTGAGGGCAAATAGAGGGCACCTATTGGGGACAATACCAGTGGCATGCCAGGCCTCTGCTTCAAGGCAGGAACTCCTGGCCCAGACTTTCGCCTCCTATACTTGGCAGGCAGAGGTAGAAGCTGTGATATGAATGGGCAGTAGAGGTGGAGTTTGTGGCAGAGCAGCTTAGAACTGGAGGCATAGGGGAGGGAAGGGCAGATCCACGCGGGAGCCAAGGGCAGGTGCCCTGGGGGTGTTAGAGTGACCAGACCACGGACCATGCAGGTTTCCCTGCTGAAGGAGCAGGAGGGCTGGAGCCTGAGAATCCCGAAAGTGACCCCAGACACCAGGAAGGACATGAACCATGTGGGCTACACGCATTTCCTTTTCTCTAATTTCTCTATTATATGCTTACTGGAGGGAAATATAAAAAGGAAAAATTAATTAATAATGAAATATTCTAAAGGCAACCACCTTAAAACACATAAATGCTTTTGTATTTTCTTCCTATTTAAGCGTTGTTTTCACCAATTTGTATTCTACTGTTTTCAAGGTCAAAGTCATTGTTCAGCAGTATCCCTCATTATAACTATAGACACTGTTATATCTGAATTATTTCATCTAGTGGAGACCACGCAGAGTTATTCTCTCAATCTTGAAAAGCCTTCTAGTCTTCATTTTATTTTCTCTCAAGTTTTAAAAATTCAGTAAAAATAATGTGGAAATGAAAGTCTTGGTGCATGGAATTTTTTTCTCCATTTCAAATTATCTGTTTGTAATAGAATGTCAGAAGTTGAATTATGGTATCTGGGAATATGATGATTTTTAAAACTCTTGATGGTAATTGTTTTTGTTTAACAAAAACATTTTGCTAATTTTCTTCCCTTCTTCCATGCCTTTTCATGACATTTTTTTCCCCCAATGAAGTCCAAAGATCCTTCTAAATGCAAAGAACTAAAATGGGCTTCTGCATTTTTAGATAAAATTTGTATTTAAAATGAATTAAATTTATTAATAATGTAAAACCCCTGTTGATCTCATTACAAATATTTTTGATTCAATTTTTAATTTTTATGGGTACATAGTTGTGATACTTTAATATAAGCATACAATGTGTGTAGGGATGAAATCAGGATTATTGGGATATCTATTACCTCAAACTCTACAAAATTTTAGCAATAATATTTTTGGAAATGAATTGTGATTGAAAACGTTTATTACAGACAATCTTGGTCTGAACCTTTGTGACAAAGCATTTCAAAGATCTGGTACTAAGTTAACTGTAATAGCTAAAAAAATACTTCGTTAATAGTTCAACATGGAGAAAGTATTATTGCCTGCATTTACTAAACACGTGCTTACTTTTCAGTCCTATGATTGTGGTTGAAATGTGGCTAGTAAATTTCTGTATTCCCAGACGTCAGTTTTTCATTAAAACTAAATGGGAGATATTGCGTTTTTATATTTTTAACAACTTTGACACATTGGTTCAAAACCCAGTGATACTCTTCAACAGTAAGCCTTTTGAACTGATTATTTTATGGCTAAAATAATTTTCAGCAACAAAATCACTTAGTAATAGGAAGATTTCCAAACAATTCATTTCCAAAATGTTCTTTCTGGAACATGATTGCCTTTGAAAAAGCAATTATTTTCTCACTTATTAATTAAACATCAGTTTTACCTTGAAAGGGCATATCAAACGTGACCCGGTTGTGGTTAGTGCTAGGCGGCATGCTAATGACAGCTGTTGTCATTACGGGAAAGATCACCAAGTCGGGAACACTTGTCTTTCTGTAGAAGAAAACTACATAAATCACCTTTCAATTTGTTAGCTCTTTTATATTCTGTGATAAGATAATCAGTTGTATCTTTGCGATACAGATTTTTCAAAAAAAATACTGCTATCCAATTAACAAGCATCATGAAGATATTTCAAAGTTCTTATTTTTGTAAGCTCTCCTTTTATCTTTGTCATTGAATGGCACCCCGGGCACCACTCTTTTCAACATTCTTGCTGCAAAAACTTGCCTATGAAGGATACAATGCGGATATCTAACTCACAAAGGTAAGTCCAATCCATCTCTGCAAATTTACCCTGAAACATTTTATAGTTTTCCATGGAAGTAACTGTTCCAATAGTAGTCACTTTATGGTTTTTCTATAAACCTTGTCATTATTAAATAAATTATTTACTGTTGACATACCTCCTCTGACATCTTTTATTTAGTGGCTCATAAAAAGTCACTACGCATTTCATTATTGAAATCAAATCCAGCAAATCCCATAAACTGAGATGAATTACAAACATTTGTATTTTCGTCCAGCTCTATTACAAATAGCACACATTGTATAATTGAGTTTGTTTTTTTTAAGTCCTCCAGGCATCTTCTTCCAACAGCACTTACCAACAGATTAATTTAGCTTGGTTACCTTACCGATTTATCTGTTTCTTCAGCCATTTTTATTGGCTCAAAATGTTATTGCCTTATTTTTGAAGACTGTTGCTAATAAGTAACAAACTGCAAGAGAAACGTATAGACATTAAACTCAATGGATTAAACTGCATGATTCTGAATTTTTTTTTAAAGCAGAGATTTGACTTCATGTCATAAAAATTCAGAGGTTAATGTCTTGTTGATCATGGTGGCTTGATGCTATCATTGGTTAATGTTTCAAATGAAGTACTGCACATGTAAAGCAAAGTGCACTATAAAAAGAGTGGCTGGGGCAGCACCTGTGGCTCAAAGGAGGAGGGCGCTGACCCCATATACTGGAGGTGGTGGGTTCAAACCAGGCCCCAGTCAAAAACTGCAAAAACTGAAAAAAAAAAAAAAAAAAAAAAAGAGAGAGAGAGAGAGAAAGAGAGTGGCTGTAAGTACACATTTCATACTGTCTTAATAATTTGAATTTTTATTGGATAGCTTCTTAGTGGATATTATTAACATTTTTTTCTCTTTTTATCTATGCCTATCTTATTATTATTTTCAGTACTGGATTTTTGTAGAAGACTCTTGAACCACAGGTTCATTTTGCAAGGGTTAGTCTTAAAACCACAAATCTACTTAGAGTCTGTAAACCTTAATTTCTTTATGACTTATATGTAGAAATAAATATAAATAGAAATGCTGGTATTTTGTTCCTGCACCTCAGTAGATTATTTACAAGCTCCTGGAATAAACTCAGGGTGCTTTGGAGACCGCAGGATTAGAGCATCAGCTGTGGGGTCCAATGGCCTTCCTTTCTATCCCCAGGTGCTATGCACTGTTCCTGCAATTCTGAGCATACATCTTCATCCCTCTGGGGACATGCCTAGCGATCGTCAATACATACGGAGAATATATGTCATTACTCTGGATTTCACTCTTTGAAGGCTCTGTGCTTTTTATATTCGCAACAGCTCAAGAATGGGGCTATTAAGGAAGAAAAAGATGGCTTCAAAAGAGAGATTCTGCATCTCTGAGATTCCCCCCTCACCAGCTTGCAGGGATGTGGTTGTCCCTCCCTTCCACTTCCTTCTTTCCCACCGTCACACACATGGACTACACTATTGTGAGTCTCACCACCTTTCAGGTTGTCTTGATATAAATTTAAATTCTAATTCACAAAAATAAATCATTCTTAAATACTTTTAGCTTGGTTACCTTATTGATTTATCTTTTTCTTTAGCCATTTTTATTTTATTTATTTTTATTTATCCAGATTACATGTCTTTCTGTCTAACAATTATCTATCCTCTATCTACCTATCATCTATCTAGTGTGTATGGGGGGTGAGATTAATTACTTATCCAGGACTTTCAGTGAGAGAAAAAGGAGCAAGTAGACTGCCTTTAGGCTTACTTGGAAGGGAGAATAATGGTTCCCTTACATTTCTCTCCTTGCTTGTTAGAAATATTTGTCATACCTGTGTCCTTAAAAGCTGTTCTCAGACTTTAGCTGGGTCATAATTACTGAAGAGTTTCTGAAAACACAGATGACTATGGTCTACTCCAGAGTTGATGGTTCAGCAGGACTGGGCTGGGACTCAAGACTTTACATTGTTAACATGTCCCCGGGGGATTCTGATGCTGCCAGTCCAACCTTCAGAACAAATGCTTGAACGTAAGAACAAATAGGGGAAAGATGAATGGGTTTGGAAGTCTCTAGGTGACTAAGGTGAGGAGTCACCTTGCCTTTCCTAGGTAAGAAATATAGAGGGCTTCCCCTGCCAAAGACTGCAGGCACGTTCGGATGATTAATGTTGCTCTGAGAGGAGTGTTACAGTCAGACTTCCCTTTGAGAGACTAACACATCTATGCATCTTGGGAAATTACTTAGACAACCTCTCTCTTTTTTTTTACTGTCTCCTCATGCAGATAGGACAGTTTACACTCAATCCTTCTATGGCTCTTAGTTTAGATCTGATGCACACACACATATGTGTGTATATATATAAATATAATACACCTGTTAGAAGAAATGACCTCTGTGCTGAAATTCTGAAACACTGTATTGTCATAACTACTCATATTACTAGAACCCTTCTTGTTTAATACTTCAAGGCACTCATTTTCATCATGGTGCTGATTGTTTGAACACTACAAGACTCCATATTTCCTTACGTTACATTTGTGCTGAGAATATAAATTATAGATCTATTCAAAGGAGGGAGCAGACATATAAAGATTAGCATCAGTATTGATAAAAAGACCCCTGAGCTAGAGAGAGACTCTGATTGTCTGATTTAGGCTTAGCTCAGGGTTAGAGACCCCCTAACACCTAGCCAGGCATTGTGGTGGGTACCTGCGGTCCCAGTTACTTGTGAGACTGAGGCAAACAGAATTGCCTGGGTGTCTCAGGGTGAGACAGTGAGACTCTGCCTCAAAAAAAAAAAAAAAAGTATTGACAAGAGAGAGTTTTAAAATGCTGATAAGATTGTCTAAATGCTACATCTAATATTTGGGCTCATTCAGAATTAGAGTCAACTTTATCCTAACTTTGCCTGCTAGGTGAATTGCTATCCAGAGGATACTTTCTCTTAAGTATCATTTAAAGCTCAGTGAAAGTGAGTCATGAGTAATTTGAACTTAATCTTGAGAACCAAGTTCTTTTTTCCCCCCTAAATAATGTTGTTATTATGGAAAAGACTATGTGGGGCACCCTAATCTCTGCTGTAAATATTCTGTCTGTCACAAGAAGAGGTGTTACTCCAGCCATGAAATCCTACAAATTGCTTGCAGCTGTTCCTTCTGTTCCCACCTTGCATTACAAAATGGCCACTGGGAACACCTGGAAGGGCCAAATACTGCTGTTTTGACATCTGCTGGGATCTTATCATGCTGGATTTTATTACTGGCCCCAATTTTTTACCCCTCCTGGTACTCACAAACTTTGCTGTGTAACTGTCAGTGCTCTTTAACTATGGGAGGAGTGTCTCTGTCTGCATCTCAGCTTGGATATGGCATATGATTTGTTCAGGCCAGTAGAATAAGGGGGAGGTGAGAGTGTGAAAGTTCTGTGCCTAAATCGCAAAACCCCCTATACGTTTCTGCCTGTCATCTTGTAACTTCCATGATAATGAAAAAAAAATATCTGGGTTAGCTTTGTGGTTCCAGAATGAGGATAAGAGACACCTGGATTAGAGCTGCCTTTGCCAAGTTGTGCAAGTTAAACCCAGCTTAAAATAGACAGCAGAGCCTTCACTGGGTCCTCAGAGCATAAGCAAGCCCAAGCCTGGCTCAGCTGATCCCAGGTACCAAGGCTACTGTGATCCTCAGAGACATCCAGCTGAGCTAAGCCTAAATCAGCCAATTTCTGCCCAGCCCACAGGGGTATAAGTTGTAATAATAAATGATTACCACTTTCAGTTACTGGGTTTGGGGGAAGTTTTGTTATGCAGCTATAACCAACTGATACACTTACTGATACTAAAATGAATGCCAAAATGTGACAAAAAAGGAAATAGACTTGTGTAAAGGACTGAAAGTAACATGTCACACATTTTTGTATAAAAGATATTTCATTAGTAAAAGGAATGAGATTTCAATAAAGAAAGAAAAGAAAAATAAACAAAATAGAAAGGCACATTCACATAGACAAGGATGAACTAAATGTAAGACAAGAATGGGCATATCATTTAAACAAATGCACATGGACAGTGAAAAGAATGATGTTTGAAGAATTATGGAAAGTTCCCAGGCTCTCATTTAGACCATTAAGCCAACTTTCAGAAAAGAGATCTACTGTTAGAGGTGGAATTAAAAAAGGTTGAAAGATTTACCTTTTTACAATACAGCTTAGCATAGTACCTCATTTGTTTAACTCAATGACTGCTCAATTTCTAGGTGTTACATGTTCATAAAATGGTTATAATTGAAGGCATTTTGCTGAGATAAATAAAACCATCTTAAATCCATGACATTTAAGATGACTTATAAGGGACTCTGGGTAAAAGCTTTTAACACAACATAAACCCTTGGAAATGTTTGTGCTTTCATTTGTTTATTTAATTTTTGACTCATTGTAAGTAACATAAAGAAAACCCTGAGCTAATGGGATCAATATGATAAAAAGTGACTAATATGTGATACATTCTTAATTTACACAAAATGGCTAATATTTTTATTTACAACATTGACGTGATCTCATCTTAATTTGAAGTATATTATTTTACTTTTTTTACAGTAATATTGAGGAAATTATTACCTTTTTAAAATTTTTATTTACTTTTTTTTAATTGCTGGGGATACACTGGGGGTAAAAAGAACCAGGTTACTCTAGGAAATTATTATCTTTATTTTACAAATAAAATAGCTGAGACTCAGAGAATTTAATGCAAAATCTAATTACTCTGGCTCTATATTGAGGTAGGGTTATACGTATAGTATTGCCCCTTTCACAATAAATGTTGGGAACAAGAACAAAGTCTGAGGAGATTCTTCAATCTGAATTGTAGAAGAACTTCAAATGGAAGTATTACCAAATGATATAATGTGAGAGAATTCCATGAACCTTGAAATAGAGATGGTTAGGATGTCTGTGTCCTGAGAAAGCTAAATGTTTATCATATATTTAGAGCACTAAAATGAATAAAACCTGAGAATTTAAATCTGCACTGTTTGGTTTTGGTGCTTAGTCACAGGATGATTTTTTTCAACATATTTTATTAATATATCATCTACTCATTTTATCATTCCACTCTTACATGCCCTAAATGCCTCAGACAGACATAAAAAAAAGATGATAAAAATATTCTTGTGGTCTTTTGCTTGTGTTACTCTTCTTTTTCTTTTTTCTTCTTTTTGAGACAGTATCTCACTCTGTTCCCCTGGGTATAGTCAAATGATCCTCCTGCCTCAGCCTCCCAAGTAGCTGGGACCACAGGTGGCCTGCCACTGTGCCCTGCTCTCACTCTTGCTCAGGCGGGTCTCAAACTCTTGATCTCAAGCTATTCTCCCGTCTCAGCCTCCCAGGGTGCTGAGATTGGCAGTGTGAGCCACTGTGTGTGGCCTCTTTTTCTTTTTTCAGGAGAATTTTTTTAAAGAGATGACTGGCTTATAGCATGTAGTAAATAAATATTTGTTAAATGAATATAAATAAGGGCCAAGTGTGGTGGCTCATGCTTGTAATCCTAGCACTCTGGGTGGCTGAGGCAGGGGGATCACTTGAGCTCAGGAGTTCAAGACCAGCTTGAGCAAGAGTGAGAACCCATTTCTACTCAAAATAGAAAAAAATTAGACAGGCACTGTGGTGAGTGCCTGTAGTATGAGCTACTTTGGAGGCTGAGATAGGAAGATCACTTGAGCCCAGGAGTTTTTTTTTGAGACAGGAGCCTCAAGCTGTCCCCCTGGGTAGAGTGCTGTGGCATTTCAGCTCACAGCAACCTCCAAGTCCTGGGCTCAAGTGGGTCTTCTGCCTCTGCCTCCCAAGTAGCTGGGACCACAGGCGCCTGCCACAATGCCCGGCTATTTTTTGGTTGCAGCCATCATTGTTGTTTGGCAGGCCCGGGCTGGATTTGAACCCACCACCTTGGGTGTACTTAGCTGGCGCCTTAGCCACTTGAGCCATAGGCGCCGAGCCTGAGCCCAGGAGTTTGAGGTTGTTGTGAGCTGAGCAGACCACACAGCATTCTAGCTTGGGCAACAGAGTGACATTGTGCTTCAAAAAAAGAAAAAAAAATCTCTCTCTCTCTCTCTTTCTCTCTCTCTCTCTCTATATATATAGAATTGAGGTGACATATGTGAGACACATATTGAGAGAGAGAGAGAGAGAGAGAGAGAAATACATATATGGCCTTGTTAAGGGGCCACTAGCTGCCAGCGGTAAGTCAATCTGTATGATAAAAATAGACTGCCATTGTCCTAGGTGCCTCATGTGTGTCACCTCAATTCCTCCTTATAATAATACCCCACAGTAAGCATTTTCTCCCCATTAGTAGTGTAGGAAAATGAAGCTCAGAAGTGATTTGCCCAAGTTCGTGTAGCTGGTGAGTGGCTGAGGCTGGATTCGTACCCTGGTTTCTAAGACGGGAAACCCAAGGTCATTTCTCTCTCTAAATCCAGACATCTGATCTATCTCTTACCCTCGCTCTGTAATAGTGAAGAGTATATAATGACTGATAAAGTTCAGTTTTTAATGTGTTCTTTTATTACCTAACCTGAAGCAAACCCTGCAGGTAGGCCAGAGCCTAGGTGTGAGCCCAGGCTCGTAGCTTTCACCTTCTGCTATTCTTCAGGCCCGTGACCTGAATGAAGTTGCTTGATGTTTGTTCACGAACATGCGACCTGATGAAACACAGAGCTTTCTAAAATTCTTGCTTGCCAGTGGATCTTTAGGGATTTTTCAACAGCTGAGTGCTTTGGAGAAATCTCCCACCCCTCCCTGAAGATCTTACACCCCCAGATTCAGCCCAGTGTGGGGAGTGGCGTAGGCGGGTGGGGGTGGAGAGCAATGGAGGGAATACCCAGCTTCACAGGCCCTCACAACAGAGATCAAGTTGGTGCACACAGTGGCTGAGCTGACCTGGATGTGAAATATGTAATAATATTCAGCTATTTTAGCAATCTCCTCCTTAAGCTTTCAAACCTTCTGTCTTCTCTTTGGATTTTTGAAAGAAAAGAACAGCCCAGAGATATCCCTCACTTTCCACCAGGATTCTTTCTGTGACAATAGCCCATTTGTTAGAAAAAGCCAAATAGGAAGTAAGGGTAGTCTGATATCACCAAACAAAAATTGACACAAGACCTCAGTGCCCATGTTTTATAGCTGCATCGCCGTCACCCAACAAGTCAGTAATAATAATTTCCCAAAGCTGCCTCGGCCAAGTATAGCCCCTTTCCTTTACGACATGCTTCCCCCTTGATGTCACGCTGCCTCCTCTTTGGCATTTTACTAGATCTTGTGGGGCCCTGCCAAGGGCACCAGACAGGCTTTCCGTCAGGAGTTTTTCCAGGCTAAGCACCAAGAGAGTGGTTTGGGGTTGTCCAGAACCTCCTTAACTGTTCTTTCAGCCCTGATCATTTATAATAGAGGCAGGCGGGTGCAGGACACAATGGCTTATGTCATCGGGTGGTTTGCTGACTGTTTGTTAGTAGACAACACATAGAATTCTACCAGAGGAATAGAAGCTGTCAATACCAGCGTGCAAGTGATCAGGAAGAAGTGAAGAACGCGGTAACGGGACATATCTACCAACTGATCTGTCCTCATGAAAGGAGGAAAAAATCCTCTAGTTTTGCTCAGGTGAAAGCTCCAATTGCAACTAGCAATCAATCTGATATGTAAGTCTCTGTGTTCATTGTGACTTTCCCATGGTGTGAAGTCGGCGAGACTCGCATTGAAACACAGACATCCCGCTGGAACTCTCAGAGCCAAGCTGGAAAGCTGAGTTGCCTATCAGTAAGCAATATTTTTTTAAATCTTGGCACATTTTCATCATGACATCACTGGGTTTCGCAGCTCAAATTGCTTCCTCGCTGATATTCTTTCCATCCAGAGCAGCAACATGTGCCTTGTGGTGCTTTGCAAATGCCTTGAGACTTTCACTCTATTTTTACTTAGAAATAAAGGTTTCCACTCCATCTAAATCAATTCATGATTAGATTAACTTTTATTAGTCTCTGAAATATTAACATAAATTAGAACGTGGAATAAGCTGTGATAAGACCAAACCCAGCTGACACAAAAATAGTAAGCAACTAACATTGATTCACAATTCATCCAATTTTAAAATCTTAGTGAGCTGGATAAATAGTGAGCCTTCCCAAGTCCTTTCATCTAACTCTTGATTAAATTTGGATTCTATTTCTGTGTCATTTCTTCTAGGGAGATTGGGAGAGCATGATCTACTGCAGTCCGTGGGATTATTTGGTTTGAATTTTCGTTTGTCCTGCTTATCCATAGGATACCTGAAATTGGTAGTTTAAATTGCGAAGCACAGTTCAGATATATACAAGCAGCCTCAGAATAAAAACCACATCTCATTTTTTCATAGATTACTTGAATTCTGTTACATTCAACTGCATAAAGACAAACAGAGAGTGCCTTCAGCAAGATGAGCCATTGCTTTATTTTTAAAGCTCGCTTATGTCAACGCTTCCTATCCATGACTAGGTTGGCCACCATTATTCAGGGGTGAGATCAGAGTCCTTTTCTTTCCTAGAGCTGCTTGCCATTTTCCCAACACCTGCCTTACAAGTGACAGCTCTGTGGGTGTCCTCATAAATTACAAATCATGTGCCTTGGTTCTTATGCCTTGGGACAGGCACAAAGTTAGAAACTGCCCTGTAACTTTAGAACTGTGGCTGCAGGATGGGACAGCTGAGGAGAGAACAGAGACGCAGAACAGCAGGGGTCCGGTTAAGACTCTATCAGGCCACCTGCCTGCTGCTGCTGGACAATTTGTCCCACTGGAAACTGAAGTTGTAAAATGGAAAGCAAAGACAGAAGGAATGAATGGATGCATCTAAGAGGAAGGATTTTTTCTCTTTTTCCTTTTTAGGGTAATCTTTAGGGCTATCTTTATATGCTTAAAATGAGTTCCTTTTTAGCACCCTCATTTTGTTTAAAAACTTTTTTTTTTTTTCACTTTTTGGCCGGAGCTGGGTTTGAACCCACTACCTCTGGCACATGGGCCAGCGCCCTACTCCTTTGAGCCATAGGCGCCGCCCAGTTTAAAAGCTTTGATTGTATTTGCTAAGACTTATGAAGACTTGCTGATCTCAAATGGAATAAAGATTTAATTTCCTCCTGCTTTAAATGTTCTTCTTTTTCATGGATTCCGTAATAAAAGATTAAAGTAAATATAGGAACATCCCAACAATGTAAATATAGATAATAAGTAACTTTCTTTCCGTATCATCCATCCTAGATGTGCTACAGTGCTGTAATACCTGATATCCTAATAAGGAAACATGGCGTCTAAGTTTGCTAGAGCTGCGTAACAAGTCACTTCTAGAACTTAGTACTTAAGGACCATCTATTATTGCTTTATGGGAGTTCAGGCCGGATGGGCATTTCTACTAATCAAGGCTGCAATCAGCTGAACTCACTCAAGAGTGTATAGTCAGCAGGAGGCCCAGGAGATAGCAATGCTGATCTTAGCTGAATTCCCTCGCGTATCTGGAGCTTCAAGCTGGGAAAACTGAGAAAACTTGACTCTCTTTTTCTCATGTTTCATTCTCTAGCAAATGGTCCTGGGCATGTGATAATGATGAAAGCATAGGGACGAGAGGAGAACCAGACATGTACAAAAGCATGTTAAAGTCTGTGCTCAAGTTTTCTTCTATCCCATTGGTTGATGGGAGTCATTTGGCAAATCCAGAGTCATTAGGGCGGAGACAGGCTAACAATGAGTGTGGACACGTGGAGACATGAACAACTGGGGCCATACATGCAGGATGGATTTTCTGCACATGAAAACAAGCATATGTTTTCCATGTGAATTGTTTTTGTGTTGTTTGCAGTTTTTGTTCTGGGCTGGGTTTGAACCCACCACCTCAGGCATATGGGGCCAGCGCCCTGCTCCTCTGAGCCACAGGCACAGCCCTTCCATGCAAATTATTGATGTGAACTGTATGATCAGGGTTTAAGTATTTTATTATAGTCTGTTTATTTGAAAATCAATCATCCAAAATGATTCAAAAACTAATTTTCAGGTAAAAAGAATATAAAAAATTCAATATAGTTAATGATATTCAAATATACTTTGGTCCTCATAACATTGAAAAAACTTCAAGAAAGGAAATTTTTGGACTAAGATAAGGAGCCAGTCTGAAATACCACTTCTCCTTCCCTCTCCCCATAACCTGTTAGGTGGTATTCTTTAACTCAGCTTAAGTTTATTTATAATATTAGGCCTCAGACACAAGACTGTGTCTTTGAAAATCCTTAGATGGCGTAGAACAGCAGATCCTGATATTTCCAGTTTTAAATAAGAAAGAAGTTAGAAGGAGGATTAGGAGCCTCTCTTTTCTTCCATGCACCTGAAGTATGTGTTTTCCAGGGCCCAGGGCTGCAGTTGATCTGCGTTGATGGTTAATATTACATTCTTAGGATAAATTAGGTGCTTTGCTAATGCTCTGCATAGCAGGAGAGAAAACTAGTCAAGTTTGCTGACATATGGGTTTTGCCAGGTGTCTAGTTTGGTCGTGATGATGCAGGATTTTCTCTTTTGCCTCCTGCTGAAGTGGAACTAAGACTCAGGGCCACACAGGCAGGCATGCACTATGTTCTGATTTAAAAACAAACCTTATCTTATGCTCCGAGACAGGGAAAGTGTTCTTGACCTTGATGTGCTCTGCTGCACTGTTTATGTTCTCTTAGTAGAACAATCCCCATAGCTGAGAAGATTCTAGGAGAAGGAAATTCAGTGACCTCCTGGTGTGTGTGCACATATCTTTCTTTCCTTTCCTTTTTTTAAACCAGCAGCCATACAGCTGTCTGTTCTGCTTTCCCCAAAACCACACTTCGTCCTGGGAATCTGAAAGTGGAGGAACAGTTCAGTTCTCGATGTGTGGGCCAGCAGCATCAGAATCACCTGGGAACTTGCTATGAACACAAATCATGGGACTCCTCGCTCCATACACAACAAATCAGAGACTCTGGGGGGGGGGGCATCTAGTGATCTGTCTTAAATAGCTCTCCAGGTGATTCTGAGGCCTGCTAAACTTTATTCACTGGAAAATCTATCGCCATGATATCCAGTGTAATAGCCACTAGTTACATGTAGTGGTTTCGATTTAAACGACTTAAAATAAAATTTAAAATTCAGTTTCTTACCTACAATAACCATATTTTGAATGGGCAATATCTGACATATATGACTAGTGAACACTATTTGATGGCAAAAATATGGAGAATTTTTATTCACCATGACAGAAAGTTCTTTTGGTCAATTCTATAGCTTTTTTTTGTTGTTGTTAAAATAGTTCTATAGCTTTGTATGTCTTTAGTTGAGTTTCCTGAACTCTAAGCTCCTACCAACAACCCTCTGGAGAGTGTCTCACATTATGATGGGGCATGGCCTTGATTTTCCTAACCTCAGGGGTCATTTATTGTCCCCAGACGTCTGAAGGTATTTGGACGTACTGACGTAGGGCTGCCTTTCCTCCTACTATGCCTCCTATTTGCTGTTTATCTTTGAGGCTAGAGGAAGCCAGGCAGCCTATGCTGGCCCCATCCCACTCACAGATGTTTTAATTGGCACTTTATTTAATTTTTTAAAAAATTTCAGATTCATATGAGGGTACAAATGTTTAGGTTACATTGTTTTCAATTCCAAGGTAAAGTTCAAGTGCAGTTGAGCCCTTCACCCAGGGGGTGCTGAACATCCTCACATTGTGCACATTAGGTGAGATGCCACCAATTGCCCTCTCCCCTCCCTTAATTGGGACTTTAAAAATTGGGATATTTTGTATAAAAATTAAAAAAAACTCTTAAAAAAATTAGAGCCTCTGGCCATTTACATTTTTCCTGTCTATAATCTGCTGGCCTTGGAAGCACCTTCCCTATTTAGCTGGACGGCAACACTGGAATTTGCCATAGGCCTCACCTGCCCGGGGTTACCATTTGTGTTCCCTGTATCACTCCTCACTTGAATTTGAATAGGGTGCTATAGGCGGTCCCTTCTCTTCCTCCTGTACCTCATTTTAGGGATCCTCATCATTTCTAAAAACCAATCTCTGACAAGCACTTTGATGACAGAAGGACTTGTATCTCCTTTAGGTCTTTTCTTTAAAACTTAATTTTTATTAAATCATAACTGTATACATTTATGAAATACAATGTCTGATATACAGTGTGGAATGCTTCAATCAAACTAATTAACCATCACCTCCCTTACTCAGTTTTGCGGTATGACATTTATAATATACTCTCAGTTGTTTTGAATGTACCCTTGCATTGTGTACATTAGCTGAGATCCCACCAAATGCCCTCCCTCTACTCACTACCCCCCTCCCCTCCCATCTCCCTCCCCTCCTCTCTCAGGCCTTTTAAGGAAACT
The DNA here is from genome assembly GCF_000181295.1 of Otolemur garnettii. Lineage (NCBI taxonomy): Eukaryota > Metazoa > Chordata > Mammalia > Primates > Galagidae > Otolemur > Otolemur garnettii. The sequence continues at coordinate 13,095,783 of NW_003852397.1, read as the reverse complement.
TTTACCAGGTGCTCTAAACTAACAAAGAGGAATAGACCAGAAAAAACTTGAGAGAGCATTCACAGATTCTCACTTCTGTGGCAGGACCATGCACTGATAACTTCTTGACGCAAAGCAAGACTTTCTCAGTTGCGCTCTCAAGCTTATAAGTCGCTCCAGCAGTGTTTGCCTCCAGAATCATTTACAAAAACACCAGAACATTCTTGCTAAGTCCTTGTAGAGAGCAGAGAAACCTGACGGAGTTGTACATGTATATGATGCCAGTGAAAACTTGTATTATAAGGGAAAGAAAGAAGCTGGTGCTGTTTCGTTTTTGTTTTTAAAAAAACCACTACTACATTTTACTCAAATAACTGTTCTACAAATTGCAGTTTCTTTTAACTGAGGATCTCTCTACAGTCAGTCTTTATCCAGATCAATTACGTCAACATTCCTCATGGAAAGATACAAGCTTTGCTGGAGAGAGCACCAATCTCATGGCACACGAAGCATCTCATGAGGAATGATTACCTGAGTAGGAAAGCATAGATTCAATCAGTATCATCAAGGGTTATTTTCCCAGACTCACAAACCAAAACTGACTATCTTAATCTTGTTGGTTTCCCGCTAATTAGGTCTAGTTTCCAGCTGATTATCATACACATATTCTTAATGAAAAGTCAAAGGTTGAATAGAATACTCAGTTGAGTAAAAGAGAAAACAATCCTAAAATGTAGAGTTATTCAAGAATCTTTTCCCAGAGAGATGAGTTAAGAAGCTAGTCTGTGGTGCCCTGGTTCAGAATAAAAGAAATAGGAAGACATTTAGTCCCTCTAGTGTAGTATTTTTCCAAAATCCAGAACTGATCCCATCACCTGCCCACTTCAAACCATTAGTGACTCCTGCGATCTGCCCCTGGGATGAAGTAAATATTCTTTAGTCTCTTCTAGTCTGGTCCCAACTTACCTTTCCAGTTCCATTCCTTATTGCTTCTTCTGACACTCATACCCCAACAGCACGGACATACTCATTTCTCTCCAGTAACTATTCCTTCTGTCTGGAGTAGTAATTTCTATTTTTCTCTCAAATTTCTGTTCATCCTTCAGTGCCCAGCTCAGATTATCTCCTTTGTGAAGCTTCTCATCTCTGTATGCGAACTTGATTGCATTTACATCTGGGTTCAGATGTTGCTTGAGTATGCGTCTTTTAGCAGTTGTGCTCTTTTGCACCTATGAATGTGTATGTCTCTATTCTCTGCCTGTGCGCTGGCCAGGGGGAGGGTCTTTGCCTTATTCATCCCTAGTGCTTACCTCTGGTCCTGGAACATAGCAGCAACTCGTTAAATAATTGAATGACTGGTCATTGCAAATGTGAATCCCCAAATACATTCAAGTATGTGTATATGTGTATTATATATACATGCATATAAATATATACTTGTACTGTGCTTTGTATTTTCCAATATTTTTCTGCAAAATGCTGTTCCATGCTTTTACTTGATAAATTGTGAAAGTAAAAACTACATGTGTGTGATTTCTTTGTGCACCAATTTAAAGTGTCTAGTACAGTGTGGATAGTTGTATCCGTTAGCAATTGGTAACAAAACAGTAACAAACACCCCAGAACTCGATAGCTTAAAGCAACAATGTTTAGTATTTCATCCAAGTCTATAGTTTTCCAAAGAGTTCTGCTGATCTAGGCTGGCCGTGCTTGTAAATCTGCGGATAGGGTGTTTGGGGGCCAATTGCTCTGTGATGGGTGACTTGGCCTATTAGTCCCGGCTGGTTTTTGTGGTGATGGTGGGTGGACAAAATGGAAAGGAAATGTGCAAGTGATTTTTCAAACCTCTGTTTTCATAATGTTTGCTATTTTCTCATTGACTAAAAAAAATAAATGGCCAAGCTTAGCCTATGTGGGAAGGCATTACTTAGGGTTGTCAATACAGAGGTGCAGTCAGTTCGTCATGTTTAATAAATACATAAGGATCATTACATTTTACACAGTGAAATATAACAACTAGAAGATGGTGCTTTTCTCATAAGGTCTATTATAATCTTAATCCCATTTAATGAATCCTTTTAACCCATTTTCCTTCATCTGTAAATATAGGATTTCTGTAAAAATTACATGAAACAATTAATATGCAGGTATTGGCAAGCAATCATCCTTGACATTCATCTGTTTCTTGCCCCCCCTTTCTAGACTCCATTGTAAATGCACTCAGTTTTTCCACTGTCTGATGATATTATGCGTGTATGAGACTACTAAGAAATACTTCAGGGCTAGAAGAGCTGTATTTCACAGATGAATCCACTGACTTAGACATACAGAGGCGGTGTCACCTTGAAATGTCTTGAAAAGAAAATCCTCATATTGTATAACATCGGTGAAAAGCACAATTCATCATTACTACATGTTGCGGCCTTTGCCAGGAGTTGTGGGCACAGTCTGATCCCACGTACTTTGTTTTATGTGAAGATGTTGCTTAGTAACCTTGTGTTAAGGGAAAATGGACAAGGAAGCTATCTCAGGCATGTCTAACTCAGGTCAGCACCATTATATGCTTGGTATGAAACTGGGAAATTTTCCCCAAAGTCTGTGTACGCAACACATTTCCTTGGTTCCAGCCTTTTATTCTGCAAAACTAAGTTTGAAACTTGAAACATGACTTACTGAGGTTGGTCAGTAATTTTTCCTTTTTCCTTTTTCTTTAGTAGCTTGACACATAACAAATACTCAAAATGGGTTTATATTGATTGTTCAAAATTTAACACTGATTATAAAAAGTCTTGTTAATAATCGATTTAATTTAAAAGTTGAAGGTGTAATGATGTGTGTATGTTTGTTTATGAAAGATATTAGTAACTGATTCGGTATTTATTAAACTTTATTAATACATGATACTGCTCGTGAGAGTTTCATGAATTCAGTTCAATTAAACAAATAGTTTTTGGGTGCATTTTAAATGTCAAATACTGTACTGGCTACTGGGCATGCCAAAACACCAAGAAAGGACCCTTAATGTACAGGTCAGTGAAAGCACCGATGATGGGCCTTGTGGTGAAGGTGAACCAGAAAATCCCTAATTCACGATGACTCTTGGGTGTCAGGTTTGCCTTATGTTCTCCCTTCATGGAGTCAGTGTCCAGACTGCAAATATTTGGCAATCAGGGAATGGTTAGTGGATAAAGGGTAGATAAAGGGTGGAGTGGCATGGCTTTACTCCCAAACTCTGCTCCTTTACACTTTCTAATGGATTTGTAGAGAGGTAGACACATTTACCTCTTCTTCTAACTTCTTTTATATGTACGAAATTCATACTGCACATACATTTTACTTTTTAAATTAAGACGATTATTATTATCATTGCTTTTTACAAATTTCAGCAATGTAAGGGTGTATGGCGCACCCCTGGGTGAAGGGCTTAAACTACAACCTGGACTGCACACTGATTGAGGCGAAGCTCACAGACGCCCAGGTGCGGCAGGATATTACCAGCCTGTGTGGGGTCCGTGAGCACTGAGAGGAGCTGGGCTGGGCACCCACAGGATCTCAGGGAATTGCCGGAGCTATCAGCGCACGTAAGTTAAATGGGTCCGTTTTCATATTTTGTTTGTGAGTGGTGGAGAGAATAAACACGTATGTATCTGTAGGATTACCAATTTCACGAAGACTCTGCTAGTGGATGAAGCTTGTGTTTGTGCCCACGTGTATCATGGGCATATTCACATGTGTTTGCGTGAGCCCTAAGGATTAAGGACAGATGCCCTTTCAGGGCATCCAAGGAAATTTTACAAAGAGTTAAGGTGAAGGTGCTTTCTGTGGATTTTGCTTATTTCCCCGAAAATTAAACAAAGTTACTCACTACAAATAGCCCCTGTCTCATTATGCCAAGTCTGTTTAAGGCTGACTTCAGGCACATGTAGGTGACTTTTTCTGTGGTCAGCAATTTCATCTCCTACCAGGATTAGCACTCTAATAAATGTTTGTGTTTAAATCCCCTTTAAAATGATTTAAGAAAGTGCGAGCCTGAGATATGTATTATTTTAATTATGAGTTTAAATATTTACAACGGATTTACTAGCTCAGTCTTGAAATTATCGACACTTAACACCACTCATAAACAAAGCTGTTAACCCTCATGACTGGAAGTTTTATTCACACCACCATCATGCCGTTTTTGAAAAAAGTATACAAATGGAAAAACACTTAACAATATTTCCTTAAGGAGATACATATTAATACTCTTCTTTATGCTTTTTATTATAGTTCGTTCAAATTTTGTATGTTTTCAATAGCCCCTTTGGAATCTTAAAGATTTGCTTAATCCCATTCTTTTTCAGTAAGGTAGAGAATTCCTGTTTTGAGTCTCTATAAAATACAGTTTCTTCTCCTGCCAGACTGGGAAAAGATAGCTGCTTGGATGCCTTTGTTGGCCAGGAGGAGACAGAGTCAAAATGCTATTTACTAATACAAATACTCAAGCAAATCCTCCACTCTTTAACTTCACCACTCACTGTGGTGCCTGCTTCACTTCCTGGAGCGCCAATTCCCGACTCTCTCTTGGGCTTGCATTCTCTGTTCTATCTGCGCCTCAGTTAGCTTTCCCAGCTGTGCCAGGACAGTGGAGACTTGTACACCTATTTCCCATCTTCCAAATATTTTTGGCATCTCTGAACTATTCACACTTGTGGATTCATTTTTTAAATACCTTTTACTGTTATTATAATACGGAGGAAGCAGGGACACAATACCCCCACTCACAAACATACACCCCACACACAGAGGAGGGCTTGGCCATGGTCAGGGACTCCTCCTGTTGTCTGAAGTACACATCAGAGAGATACTGAACCTCTTTAATCCCCATGATTCAGTGGACACAAATATTGGGGTGATTATATGATATGAAGAGAACAGTTTTGTTTTTTTCCTATCATTCTCAGATATTGAATGAAATATTTGAATACGTGACTTCTGCTGGATTTTAGCCATTTTAAGTCATGTTTTCTATAGAAATGAATGTCTGTCATATAAGTAATTTTTCTATGTGTCTTAGGGTTAAATGGCCTCCTACATTCTCCTTAAGTAAACGAGCCAACATAGTCTATTAAAATTAAAAGAAGAGGCTCAGCGCCTATAGCTCAACCGGCTAAGGCGCCAGCCACGTACACCTAAGGTGGCGGGTTCGAATCCCCAGCCCGGACCCGCCAAACAACAATGATGGCTGCAACCAAAAAATAGCCGGGCGTTGTGGCGGGCGCCTGTGGTCCCAGCTACTTGGGAGGCGGAGGCAGGAGACTCGCTTGAGCCCAGGAGTTGGAGGTTGCTGTGAGCGTGATGCCACGGCACTCTGCCCAGGGGGACAGCTTGAGGCTCTGTCTCAAAAAAAAAAAAAAAAAAAAAAAATTAAAAGAAGAGACCATTGCTTCTCCTTTCATTCTGCTTGAAAGGCAAGTAAATAACAAACCAAGGGGTTAGCTATAATTGGGTAGGGATGGGGAAACACATGCACATTGATTTTTTTCCTGAAAACTTGGAAATCCTTGCAGGCATTGTACTTGTCATAGAGAAATTTTTCTGCTCTGTAAAAACAGAAATTTTCCAATTTCTAGAAGAAGAGTCTATTTTTTGGTTCCTTCTATGTAAACGTGAAATATAGGAATAGGAGTTCCGTGAAACATTTACCCAGAAGAAAAGCAGAGGCCTTGAGCCTGAATACATACCCTTTCCCTGAGCCAGCTGCTCAGGAAACATCAGCTTGAGATATGTCCAAATATATCAATTTGGTCTCTAATTCTGGGTTTTAATTTACCAGGCATTATTGAATGTCACTGAAGTTCCCAGAGACTAAAGAGGCATCAACCTCTGTGCAGTGTGTGAAGCTCCCTGTGAGGAAACCATTATTCTGCTACTCAATTAACTGCTAAGGAGACAGAAAACTATGTGCCCAGGAGAGAAAGCCTTCCTTTGTGGGCTAATCAAAATCCAATGGCTTCTGAAAAGGGCTTGAAAAGATCATTAATTAGGAAGGATGCCTAAATTTGGCATTCAAGGAAATGGTGTACAAGCCTAACAAGAAAGGCACAAAGAATCAAGTCTACGGACCATCAGGATGTCCAGACTCTCCTCACCCAGCAAGGCTTCTGAGCCCCATTTGGATCTCTAATTATGGTTGACCATTCAAATTTGATGATGGGTTTCTGAGGAGTTATTTATATATTTATCTCTCTGATGTTTATTCACTCCTCCAAAATAACAATGCACCAAACCAGGAATGGGGAATAAAGATACAATTGATGTATTAAATTAGAGAGGTGGAAGAAGCCAAAAGATTAGAGAGGTGGGGGGAGAATGGGAGACGTGGTCTCTCATTCACCATTTGGAGATCATTTTTTGACTCTAATTCCTGGACTGTAATTGATGATCATCAATGTTATTTGCACAAATGTCAAAATGGCATTTAGTTCCTTTGTCAAAATCATTTTAGTTAGCCATGGATGGAGCAGATTCCTTAATATTATGTGAACACATGGAAAGAAGGGAAAAGTTGAGTGTGAAGACACTGAATATGATAATCTTACGTAGTTTTAAATGCCTAGGCACATTTTCCTGAGATTCCTGTTTTGCCCCTATATGCACAAAGAAGCTGAAAGGGACAAAGTGTGAATCTGATCTGTAAAGTATTGGGATTCAGAGAAACGTTTAATTATAACTTTGGGAGTTATTTTGTGTGAGTGTGTGTTTCATTCCTTAGGCTATTTTCTAAAGACAAAAGACCTGCAACAATTCTTACTTGACATGAAAATAATAAATTAGATGGAACTCTTTTCTGGATTAATGATGGCTGGTTTTGATCAACCTAAAAAATATTAATTTATACATTTTGTTAATAGTCCAAATTGTGAAACTACTTTCGATAAAATAAGAAAATAATACTTGACTCCTTTCATAAAGAGACTAACACTACTTTAGTGTTTTTTAAAGTTGATAGGTTCTTTGTCTTTCACGTTAAAAATTGGAACGATGACTAGAATTGGTGGATCTTTCTGCTCCTCATGGCCATCCAGGGACCAATGCTCTCGTCATTTTATTTTTCTACCATCCCATGGGCAATGTACTTGATTACATGGGTCAAAAGTAAGTTGTCACGTGGGTTGCAGTTGGCCAGAGGAGGGATCCCTGTGGTCCCAAGAAACCAGCTGAAAGTGACATACAATTTCTGTTCATTGGCAAGGAATTATTCCCACAGCCAGGCTTACTGATGAAGGAGGCTGGGAAACTGAGTCAGAGCAGTGGGCAACAATTTTTTTCTACTGAGGCCCAAAATGTAAATATTTTAAATGTGGGGTGTTGTGTAAAGAAATGGTTGTAGGGTTTTTTTTTTTCTTAGAGTCTTACCCTGTTGCCCTGGGTAGAATACTGTGGCATCATTGATCAAGCCCAACCTCAATCTCTTGGGCTCAGGTGCTCCTTTTGCCTCAGCCTCTCTGAGTAGCTGGGACCACAGACATGTGCCACCACTCCCAACTAGTTTTTTAAAATTTTTTAACAGAAATAGGATCTTGCTCTTCCTCAGGCACTTCTCAAACTCCTGAGCTCAAGCAACCCACCTGCCTTAACCTCCCAGAGTGCCAAGATTACAGGAGTGAGCCACCGCGCCTGGCAGTTCTAGCTGTTCAATTACAAAACAGGCAAATAGCCTGCCAACCCCTGACCTAGACTGTCACATGTGCAGCTCCGAGTCTATTGCTGTGGAAGAATGGAGAAAGGAACTTTGTTAAAAGCCAGTAACCCCTGTCATAGCAATGACAGATTTTTAAAGCCTCCTTTATGCTTCTTAGGTGACTAGAATTTTTACCAATTCTATATATGAACCACACCAGGATGATTTGTAAATCATCTTCTGGGTTACAAAGAAAACAGAAACAAATAACTACCACAAGTTATGATATTTAATAAGACACAAAACCATTCATTGTTTCTTCAAATTGCACTGATTTTGGAAGTTGGAGGATATTTTTATTCTCATGAGGTTTTCTGAATTTCGTTACATGCTGCATAAGAACATACTGATTTTTGTTTTAATTTAAGCATTTTCTTTATCTTGTTTGATGGATAATTCTAATACCTTTCCTCGTTAGGCTAACCTTCTAATACATCTTTTGCAATATTACCTGTTAAGGAATTTAAAATCTGTACCATATTATCAGGCTCTTGGAATAGATATTCTATGCAGCAAAAGTGGTTGCGATAAGGTTTGTTACAAATGTTTGATGCTCTTCCCATGCAGAAGTGAGGTTATCTTCCCTAGCCATTTGAACAATAAAATATATCAGGAGAAATGCTGTGCCAGCTTCCAAGATTGATCTACATCTCCTCTCTCTGGAAGCCATGATATATGGTGTAAGAGATCTGATGACACTGAGATCATCATGTGTCGGGAACTAGTGCTTCAGCTGACAATCCCAGCTGAGCCCAGGTTTCCAGCCACCTCAAGACATAGACTTCTGTGAAGCTGCCTTGGATCCCGTAGGGCAGCAGCCAGATGAACACTAGCCAATGACTTCAGTCAAAGCCACGTGGAGCAATTAAGTCTTCCTCAAATTCTTGGCTTAACACAAAAATTATGGGATATTAAAAGATGATCATTGTTTTACTCAGCTAAGTTTTGGAGTATAATCACACCTCATGGGTTCTGAGAAACGCACCCTTAGGTGATTTTGTCACTGTGCAAACATCTTAGTGTTCTTATACAAACATAGATGGTACAGCCCACTACACATTTATGCTCTATGTGATAGCCTATTACTGCTAGGCTACAAACCTCACAGCATACTAACCATACACACCTGGACTGAATACTGTAGGCAATTGTAACACAGTGGTGAGCATTATGTATCTAAACATAATTAAACATAGAAAAATTTAGTAAAAATACAGTATTACACGTATAATGTGGTGGAACCCCCATTGTATGTGGGATATGCAGTTTGTCACGGACGGAAAGGTCATTATGGTAGGCATGAACGTAATTTATTATGCAGCAATAGACTCCCAGAAAAGGAAAATAAAAGGGAAAAAAAATCTTTCCATTTGTTCAATTATTGCTATGTAATTTTTTACTTAATATGATGCTACTATTAGTTTTCATTAACAACTTAATTTTTAAATTAGTTGAAATGCATTTTCATAGTGACCATGTGATCAGAAATTTTCCATAAGGAAAGACAACTGTTTCCTCAGGCATATAAAAAATGCTTTGAAATAAATAGAGAACATGTAATAAAAAGAACATGAAACTCAGCAAAAGGACCTTGACTAAAGGTTTATGCTGGATATAACTCAAAATGAAAATCTATGAAGAAGGTTAAAATATGAGACTAAAAAGAGAAAATAACCCTGCAAGATGTTTGCTAGGTGGGAGGTGTCCTGTTTTGTGGAAGGGCCAAGTGTTTTTCAGTCAGACAGACCCAAGGTCATAATCCTTCCAGTGGTTGTGACCCAGGGCAAGTTACTTATCCTTCCTGAGCTTGGGTTTCCTCAGCTATAAAATGGAGATAAAGCTGCTTTCCTCATAGGGTTACCGTGAGATTAAGAGAGATAATGTATACAAAGCACTTGGCAAAACACCTGCCATGTGGTAGGTGCTTAATGAATAGCTGTTTCCTTCTATTTTTCAGCAAGAAAGTAGAAAAAAAAAAACAAAAACCCGGGGTTGTATACAGAGGGGAGCTCTATACAGAAAAACACTTCAGCTTCTGATTCTGGACATTACAGAGATCCACTTTCTTAACATATGATTATCCTGCATATGGGCAAATAAAAGAGGAGAGAACAATTCAAGAGGCAGATGCATCGTTTTTGTTTATGTGGAAAAAGTAGGACTTTAAACAACAAGCATGAGCATTTTTGTAAAAATCTTCACTTCATTCTTTCCATTTGATTTCGTTTCTGAAGAATGTTATTTTCTTCCAGGTTTATGTAACTTTTTTTTTCAATTTTACAAAGACAAATGTAGAGTATAAGCTTGGACAGGATAAAATGACAGAAACTTGACATGTGATGAAAACAGTGAAATACTGGCTCCCCCAGAATTAGCTTCAATGGAGGAAACTATCCAGAATTAAAAAACAAAACCAAAAAAGAAACCCCCTCAAACTTCAGGAATTTTCAAAGCCATGCATCTTCTCCAACTATATTATTGAAAATTACTTTCTTCAGATAATTGTTCTCGTGATTACTTCATTATTTAAAGTTCTGTTGGGGGTGTGTGTGGTGGTAACTTGAATTAGAGTCATTAGAAGTCAACTTTTAACCTTGAATTTCTATAAATATTAGGGTAATAACAAAGCAGTACCAAAAATGTGAGGTGCTATTCTTTAAAGATCTCTCACCAGCTGTGCTTAAACCTATAATTGTATCTCTTAAATTTTCCTGGACAATGAATAGTTGAACACAGTTCTTTTCAGTAAGCAAGTTTCATGAAATCTGCCTACTTTTAAATATATTTACTTTGTTTTTTGCTTATTTCTATTCTATCTTGTTCTAAAGAGGACTTAAAAGATAATATGTAAAATAGAAAATTACATAAAGATTAATATTAGTGAGAAAGAAAAGGACAGGCAAATATAGGAATATTAAATAAAACCAGGAGTGCAATTATCACAATATATATAAGTAGATTTTGTATATTTCTACTATTTGACACAGTCTTGATGTTAAATTTATGAGCAGTCAATGAGAAAATTTAAGTTAGTGCTAGGGGTAGCACAACCATTCTTAGTACTAAGATCAGAAAAATATTTCTTCTAGGGGGGAGGAACAAGATGGCAGCTGAGTAACAGCTTCCTTGCAACTGGGGACGGTGAGATTGGGGAGAGAAGACTCCAGGCATCTCCGGCTGGTGAGTTTTGCCCAGAAACATCCCTTTGAGGACACAGGGAGTCAACTGAGGGACTTCTGGACCCCATGAGGAGGACAAAAGCAGTGGAGAATTGGGAAGTGGGTGCATGTGTTCGTTCAGTCTAATCCCACCGGCAGCTGTAAGTACTGAAGCAGTGAGATTGCAAATTGGAAAGGCTTTACCTATGAGCTGTTTTGTTTTATTTTTGGACTTGGCACTCAGTTGAACTACCTTAGGATAACTTGAGTAAGAATGTGGAGGACTTTAAGCATTGTCTAGGACCCTGGACTGAGCCGCTGAGCCAGTCGGAGCTAATAGTGTTTGGCTGTGGGTCACACAAGCCATTGTGGGAGAACTACCCCCAGCAAGCTCTGCCCTCAGGTTTGCAGAGCAATGATGGAGCAGAAGACCTTGGGCAAGTAATCTAGCAACTGAGCAGCCTAAAGGCAGGAACTGAAATGCCTTACAGCCTTGGTCTTCAGGGGCATAGAGTGAGACTGATTTTGGCACACTGGGTAAGTGGGCAGCCACTTCAGGAGTAATCCCAGAAACAAGTGCTTTCCTGGGAAAGCTTCTGCTTAGCCAAGGGTAACAGCTGAAAGCACCTTTTAAGCAATCTGAGGAGAGATTTAGGCTCACCACCCGGTGGGGTTTGAGAAATCAACAGAGGCCTCCAGTCTCCATCACGTATAGCTATATCAGCATTGTGATTAACATCTCATACCCCAGATCACCTGTTGCCCAGACAATATTCAGCAAGATACATATACTGCTTTGTTTTTGTTTTTGTTTTTAATTTCAACATTTTCAACATTCATCTAGATTTTTCTTTTTTTCTTTCTTTCCTTTATTCATTTTTCTAGTTTAAATATAATTTTCTATTGTTGCCTTTTTTTTAACAATTAGAACTTCATTTTTGCTAGTATTTCTAGCCCAATTTTATCCTGTAAAGTTTTCTGTTTGCTTGTTTTGGTTTGATTTATAGGATTTTTGTCTGTCCTCTCTACTTGGTGGAGGTGGAGTACTGTGTCTGAAAAGGCTGGCAAAAGCTGGTAACCTCAAGGCAACCACCCAACTCATCAACCCCAGAGGTTGGGAGTTTTAAAGGATGGGTCAAGGTACCCTACTGTACACCTATATTGCTCCTGTCTCCCTCTTTCTGTGCCTCTTTTCTTTTTGTCAATATTCACTTTTACTCATCCCTTATCCTTTCTTTTTCTTTTTAAATCTTTTTCTTCTTCTTATTCTTCAATCTTCTCATCCTTCTAGTCCTGTACCAAAAGGTGTCATTGAAACCCTAGGCCAGAGGCATGGTAGCTTAAAGAGCAAGAGAAAGTAAAAGAAAAATTAGACAAGGAAACAGATAAAAGAAAACACTCATGAGGAAGAATTAGCAGAAAACTCCTGGCATATGAAAAACCAGTCCAGAGCAACCCCCCCACAAGGGACTGTGAGGTAACTACTGAGAGGGCTCCACCTATAAAGAAATGTTAGATGATAGAAAGGGAAGTTAGAATACAGATGATGAAAACAATGAAGGAAATGATACAGACAATGAAGGAAACTGCTGATAAAGTGGAAAATAACCAAAAGGAAATCCAAAAACAGAATCAAGTAAGAGAAGAACAATGTAAAGAATATAGAAAGGATATATATATAGAAAGGAACTGAAGCAGTCAATTAGGGAGCTTAAAGATGCAATATAAAGTATCAGCAACAGATTAGACCATGCAGAAGAAAGAATCTCAAGTAGAGGACAAAGTTCTTGAGATAACTCAGATCATTAAAGAGGCAGAAAAGGAGAGACAGAAAGCAGAACATTCACTGACAGAATTACGGGACTTTATGAAGCATTCAAATATACAAGTTATAGGTATCCAAGAAGGGGAAGAAGCCCCAGGGGAATGGAAGCCATACTAGAGACTATTATAAATGAAAATTTCCCAAATATCACCAAACACACTCCTTTCAGAGGGATATCAGACCCCAGGTCACCTCAACTCTAACTGAGCTTCTCCAAGACACATTGTGATGAACCTGTCCAAAGTCAAGACAAAAGAAAAGATTCTTCAAGCTGCTAGGAGTAAGCACTAGTTGACCTAGAGGAGAAAATACATCAGTATGACTGCAGACTTCTCTAATGAAACTTTTCTGGCAAGAAGACTATGGTCATCTACTTTAATCTACCTAAACAAAACAATTTCCAGCCCAGAATTCTATATCCTGCTAAGCTAAGCTTTAAAATTGACAGAAAAATCAAATCATTTATTGATATGCAAACATTGAGGAAATTAGCCACAATAAGACCAGCTCTATAGGAAATACTTCAACCTGTTCTACACACTGACCATCACAATGGATCAACAGCAAAGTAAGAACTCAGAAATTAAAGGACAGAACCTAACTTCCACACTGATGCAAAAGATAAAGCTAAGCAATGGACTCTCACAAAATAAGACAAATAGAATGCTACCACACTTACCAATTATCTCTATAAATGTTAATGGCTAGAATTCCCCACTAAAGAGGCATAGATTGGCTGATTGGATTAAAAAACTCAAACCATCCATTTGCTATCTGCAGGAAACAAACCTAGTTTCAAAAGACAAATTAAGACTCTGAGTGAAAGGTTGGAGGACAATTTTTCAGGCAAACGGAATTCAGAAGAAAAGAGGGGTTGCAATCTTATTTTCAGATACATGTGGATTTAAAGCAACTAAAGTAAAAAAAAAAGATGGTCATTTTATATTGGTCAAGGGAAAAATGCAACAAGAAGACGTTTCAATCTAAATATTTATGCACCCAACTTAAATGTTCCAAGTTTCCTGAAACAGACCTTACTCAGTCTGAGCAATATGATATTCTATAACACCATAACAACAGGAGACTTCAATGCTCCTCTTACAGAGCTGAACAGGTCCTCCAAACAGAAATCAAGGGACGTAAATGAGACCCTAGAACAACTGTGCTTGATAGACGCATACAGAACCCTCCATCCCAAAGATAAAGAATATACATTCTTCTTATAGCCCATGGAACATTCTCCAAAATTGATCATATCCTAGGACACAAAACAAACCTTGATAGAATCAAAAGAATTAAAATTTTACCTTGTATCTTCTCAGAGCACAAGGCACTAAAGGTGGAACTCAACTCCAACAAAAACATTCAACCCCACACAAAGGCATGGAAATTAAACAACCTTCTGCTGAATGGCAGTTGGGTGCAGGAAAAAAATAAAAGAGGAAATCATTAACTTCCGTAAGCATAACAACATGAAGACACAAGCTACCAAAACCTGTGGGATACTGCAAAAGCAGTTCTGAGGGGAAAATTTATCACTTTAGATGACTATATTCAAAAAACAGAAAGAGAGCACATCAACAAACTCACAAGCCAACTTATGGAATTGGAAAAAAGAAGTACAATCAAAGCTTAAACCCAGCAGAGGAAAAGAAATATCCAAAATTAAATCAGAGATCAATGAAATTGAAAACAAAAGAATCATTCAGAAAATTAATGAAGCAAGGAGTTGGTTTCTTGAAAAAAAAATAGATAAACTTTTGGTCACACTAACTAGAAATAGAAAAGTAAAATCTCCAGGAACCTCAATCAGAAATGATAAAGGGGAAATAACAACTGATGCCACAGAGATACAAGAGATTATCTCGGAATACTACCAGAAACTCTATGTTCTGAAATTTGACAATGTGAAAGAAACGGATCAATATTTGGAATCACACTGTCTCCCTAGACTTAGCCAGAAAGAAATAGAACTCCTGAACAGACCAGTTTCAAGCACTGAGATCAAAGAAACAATAAAAAATCTTCCAACAAATAATGCCCTGGTCCAGATGGCTTCACACCAGAATTCTATCAAACACCTTCAACGAAGAGCTTATTCCCATACTGCAAAAATTATTCCAAAACATTGAGGAGAAAGGAATCTTCCACAACATATGCTATGAACCAAACCTAAGCCTGATACCAAAACCAGGAAAAGACCCAACAAAAAAGGTGAATTTCAAACCAATTTCACTAATGAATATCGATGCAAAAATTCTCAGCAAAATCCTACCAATGTATTATAGCTTATCATCAAAAAAGTCATACATCATGAACAAGTAGGTTTCATCCCAGGGATGCAAGGCTGGTTTAACATATACAACATTATTCACTGTATCAACAGAAGCAAAAATAAAGACCATATGATCCTCTCAATAGATGCAGAAAAAGCATTTGATAAAATCCAGCATCCTTTTCTAATTAG